>NW_026262712.1:98180139-98762639 GCF_021869535.1 Mytilus californianus | reverse complement strand
CATACCACATCTTCTTATTTATATTAATTTGACAAAATGACAAAGATCTACCATCTAAACCATTTTTATGGACAAAACAATGATATAACCATTGACAAGTGCCTACATTTGCATGGTTCGATGTTTAACTAGTTTTTACTCTTACCTTTCTCTTTTAATTTTATGGCGCAATGAAAAATGAAAAGACACAGGTACACGTAAAACAATACTACAACATTGGATAATACCTATCTTTACCATATCAAAGAACATGAAAGCTTTAAGCTCAAAGTACGTATTTTCATGCATTGTTATAACTTTCTAATACACATTGAATACATTGTGTCTTAGAAAATACACATTGACAACATTGTGTCTTAGAAAATACACATTGACAACATTGTGTTTTAGAAAATACACATTGACAACATTGTGTCTTAGAGAGAATACTTATTGAAAATATTGTGTCTTAGAGGCCATCTTGAGGGTGGTTTACTTGAGGTATAATTTACAGCAAAAACGAGAATTATACTCTTCGATCTTAAAATTCTTGAAGCCATCAGAACATTTTGAAATCGTGGGGAAAATTTTGAAGTAAAGTAACATTGAGTGACTTTTCAGGTATGGAATATGTTATATGGGGAATTCCGCTCAAACCGGCGCTATCGGCCGTCTTAAACTTGCAGTGAGGTGAGAGTTTTTTGGGTTTTTTTGCTCCGTGTTGAAAGCCTCAATGTGACTTGACGACGAGGGGGCTTTTAACGACCTTGACTCACCATGAGGGTCTTGCACGGTCGGTCACGGTGACTTTGAGATGAAGAACAGCAATAAAAGCGCTGTTCCTTTGCCTTTTGTGTTTTTTGCTGTGCATATACTAATTTTGTGTCATGGATGGATACCCATATCTTTTCTTTTCTATAATACGGCAATGATAACACAACTATCAACCACATGAAAAACGAAATTTTCTATAATACGGCAATGATAACACAACTATCAAACACAGGAAAAACGGACGAGACATCTCCTAAAGGCACAATAAATTATAGACATGTGTTCATACCATATAAAAACCTCAAAATAGGCAAGAGCCTATACAAGTTGTCCATATAGAAATTTACATTTGTACATACAACCAGAGACATATATACACATAATATGTCTCTGATACAACTAATGCCATTTCAAAGTTTAGTTTTTGCCGCTTATGTCTTTATTTATGACAAGTCATAATTCCTGTTCTATGTAGGAATCTTGCATTGCCCGTTTAATAAGCCTTTCATACGGAGATGGCTCCCCTCCCCTCCCGTTTAAAAAAAGCGTTTGCCATACATAGTTTAAGTTGATTTTACTATTAACTTGTCATTGATACGAATACAGATGACACCCGTAGTATAATGAAATATGAATGAATTCAGCAATACTGAACTACAAGAAATTATATGATCCGGTTAATAATAAGGGTGTTAATTAAGGGATAGAATCAGCTTACCATAAATGGTGTGTATACCTTGGGGGGAAATCAAATGCCGATGTTAACATTTCTACTAATGTTTTATACATTTAAGCATAGAATGTACATGTATACCATGTTGAAAATTGAGTATCAGTTAATTGTTTTGTGATATCATTATGAATTTATAAAATATTATTGCTAAATATTGCAATATTCATGACACTAAGATACTACATGCACATAAAAAGCAAAGGAAACGCTCATTTTTTCTAATTCATCTTCTCAAATTCCCAATTCCCAATGAGGCTTTAAAGATAGAACATATTCACTTAAATGATTCGAAATGACCATTTTGCCAACAGTTTTTCTGAATACTTTCATAATTTGCCCGCAAATCTTTTTTTTTAAATACAGAACATAAAAACTTCAGCCATGTTGGCATATGCTACCTACCTGCCGTTCTAATCAGTGATTGTGTATGTTAAAAGTCAATATTTTTCATTTGTAATTCTTAATTTGCGTTTCCAATGCTTTTTCATCCTTTAGTTTTTAAATTATATTGTTTATTAAGGAAAAATTCCAAGGATTATAATTATATTGAATTCAAGGATAATTCTTGATATAAATATGGAAATTGAATGAGAATCCCTAAGGTATTACATGTATACAATATCTGAGGTCCAGGTTAAAATGTATCAGCGCAGTGTAAGGTATTACATGTATACAATATCTGAGGTCCAGGTTAAAATGTCTCAGCGCAGTGTAAGGTATTACATGTATACAATATCTGACGTCCAGGTTAAAATGTCTCGGCGCAGTGTAAGGTATTACATGTATACAATATCTGAGGTCCAGGTTAAAATGTCTCAGCTCAGTGTAAGGTATTACATGTATACAATATCTGAGGTCCAGGTTAAAATGTCTCAGCGCAGTGTAAGGTATTACATGTATACAATATCTGAGGTCAAGGTTAAAATGTCTCAGCGCAGTGTAAGGTATTACAGGTATACAATATCTGAGGTCAAGGTTAAAATATCTCAGCGCAGTGTAAGGTATTACATGTATACAATATCTGAGGTCCAGGTTAAAATGTCTCAGCGCAGTGTAAGGTATTACATGTATACAACATCTGAGGTCCAGGTTAAAATGTTCCAGCGTAGTGTAAGGTATTACATGTATACAATATCTGAGGTCCAGGTTAAAATGTCTCAGCGCAGTGTTTGGCTAACGGAAGTTTTATCGCGCCATACTTTCCCCATTGCAAGTCTATCTTCTAGTCAAATAGGATCTGTCAATCATCATCTTAACCTTAGTACAGTTGTAGTCTATTGTATTGATATTCAGTTTTATTTAAAATTTACACTCATACAATGTTTACTTCACAATTATGTTTGCTAACCCTGTCTTTACATTTTCTTTGTGTTTTTTAAATGATTTGTCACGTTTCTTTACACATTACACTACTTGCATAGACAGAGCCTCGTCCCGACTTCTCACGTAGTATAGACTATGGATATGATAATGCATCGATGATAAATAAGTGAGTTTTTAATATTCAGACACTGTGAGACCCTCTTGTGTAGTCAAGGTCGTAAACAACCCGTATCAGTAGACAGTAATTTGAATGCAATTTTTGAAAATAACAAATGATTGTACCGTATTCCTATTTTTAGATTTAGCTCGAAAAAGATTGAAAAGATGCCAGTATAATTAAAACAGAAGGCAAGGTTGAGAGTATGATAGAACCATTTTATAGACTGATGTGGAATAAAATTGAGAATGGAAATGGGGAATATGTCAAAGAGACAACAACCCGACCAAAGAGCAGACAACAGCCGAAGGCCACCAATGGGTCTTCAACGCAGCGAGAAAATCCCGCACCAGGAGGTGGTCCTCAGCTGGCCCCTAAATAAAATTGTGTACTAGTTCAGTGAAAATGGACGTCACACTAAACTCCAAAACATATAAATGAACTAAAATTAAAAAACATACAAGACTAACAAAGGCCAGAGGCTCCTGACTTGGGACAGGCGCAAAAATGCGGCGGGGTTAAACATGTTTAGTGAGATCTCAACCCTCCCCCTATACCTCTAGTCAATGTATAATAAAGAAACACATAGCAATACGCCCAGTAAAACTCAGTTCAAAAGAAGTTCGAGTCCGATGTCAGAATAGGTAACAAAAGAAACTAATGACAAAATGACAATGATACATAAAGGAACAAAGGACTACAAGCAGTTACTGACATGCCAGCTCCAGACTTCAATTAAACTGATTGAAAGATTATGTCTTCATCATATGAAAATCAAGTACAATCCCTCTCGTACGGGGTTTATTATCATATCATCATAAAATATATGAGAAGAACATAACCCGTATCATGCCAATAACTGGTTTTAGAATAAATGTGTTTATTTCCGATGCAAAGACCCTATGAGTGAATCAATATTAATACCAAAATATGCAATCCTTAATGACTTGACAACAGTATCGTAACTATATCCTTTCCGAATAAGTCTGTTTAAAGGTTTGGTTAGCTTTTGAGGTGAATGCCGACATTTTTGTGCTTTGTAAAGAATATTACCATAAAATATTGGATGTGAAATACCCGAACGTAGTCGGATTTATTTTAGAATAAGGCTATATTTATCTAATGTCATTTACTGATGCGCAGACTAATGATTGTACTACAATGTAGTTTTCCTACAAATAGTCCTTAGAATATTCATTTTAACGTCCATGTTGATATTATCGTATAGGGTCTTGATACCATCTGCAAAGTTTAAAGACCGAGACAGAAGAGTCAATCTATTTTCTAGTATATATAATTATTGGTCAGGTGTTATAAATCTTTGTACTTTTCAATAGCAGAATTCTGTAACATTCTTTTACGTCGTTTTATTTTCAATTCTCATAGGGTTGGCTGATAATAAGTTCATTCCAAACATTTTTCATATGTATTTAGATCCAAAGTTACTGTATTTGAAGATTGTGCGATTTGCTACATTGCACGATTAAGTACCGTATTCAAACAAATGAAGCGATAATCTTATTTGATTCTACTAATTATCTAGTATTTTTTATGGCACCCGGGGCTCACTATTTAGTAAATAATTCATTAATCTGTCTTTTTACATTAATCTTTTATTACTTGGCAGATGAATGTAGAAATAGTTGATTATTAGTATACACCCTATGATACAGTTATATGTTAACAAAAGCTACAAAAAAAAAGAATTGTTTGGTATGGTTTATGTGTTATATAACATTGTGAACATACAGTCCTTAAACAATATTAGGAGCTTGAGGACATAGAACAATATGTAATGATAATATAAAAGATAGTACACATTGTACCATGACAACGACTACAATTTATTTCCCGACACAAATATCAATTTTATGATATTTCTAGATTTGTATTTAAATTGGTATACGGATTTAAAAATTAAAAGTGTAGTATGCGGCTTTCTTTATACAGTAAATATTCTAAAACAATACACAGTAACAATATATATTGATACTCACATATAGATTAAAAGGAGAGTAAAAACTATCCCAAACAAGATAAACGATGTTACACACTCCATTTTTTGGACAAACTATTTACAAAGAAAACTTCTCTTCCTTTAAAGCTCGCTACACCTGAGTAAGTAAAGCTTTATATACTTAAGTTAGATCTGTCGATCATCTTAATAAATATTTGAACACAAATCTGATCTCGTGTTTCATTTAATTTATATAACTGTCAATAGGTATAACAATAAAAAAAAAAAAAAAAAAAAACATTATTTTGTTTTTACTTCCTTGTTCATAAAGAGGTACATACATTTTGCCTCGGTGGTGGACAGCTGTTGACCTAGCTCGCACATACATGCACCATCAATTGTTATGTTTATATTTGTTTATTACAAAAAGGTCATGATATGTTGGAAGTAGAGGGATACAAAAGGCTATATTTCAACGAAAAGTAGTATTTTATATCAACTTATGATGGTAGTTTGAATAAACAATATATATAAGACATGTGATGGAAAAAGGAGGTGCTTTGAATGGGAAGCATGTTTAAATAGGCAGCTAAAATTGTATTAACATTCACAATTTGGACTTATAGTCTGATGTCCTGTATGGAGAGAGTGTCACGCACTTTGCAAGTAAAATAACCCTTGCAACATCTCTTAAGTAGGGTCCATATGTGGGGCAAACAATATCCCTAACAATCATACCCTCATTTCTAAATGTCAGTACAGATTTCCAACTTCATCCGGGTTTAAAGTTCAATTTACCAGGAACTTCCAGTGTCACGTATTCGCCCTTGACGTCCAATTTGTAACCATATATTTTGTTGCTTGTATTGAATTACAAATTTTTATTCCACTCTACGGTCACTTAATAATTATAGTTTTCTTGCTCTATTCAGTTGATTATTTTAGATGTTCGTGATAAGAAGACTACTGGTATAGGTTAATTAGAAAAATGATCTATAGCAGTTCAAAAAGTTTGTAAATATTGGTTGTTATTACTGTTTATCATTTTGACCCATGATCCTCTGTTCATCTTGAAATAATATTTCACCAAATCTTGTGTATCTTGTTATTCGCTACATTAAAGCCCTGTTAATGTAACATAGTCATATAGATATTTCGTATGATAACTTGCCCCTTTCTTTTTACTAGGCAAAGTTGAATGAACTACGATGGGGTATAGCTACGTGTGGCTTATTCACGGTACACACAACCGGTGTAACTTATACTACACACACACAACCGGTGTAACTTGATACTACATGCTTGTTAACACTACTGTTTGGCTTAAATACTAGTATACAAGAGTACAACCCTCATGTAGCCAGTCATAGTTTCAGTTTTACTGGGATTTAGATGAAGCATGAAGGGTTGACAAGACTGTTGTTTGCACTTCATTATTAGAAATAAAATGTGTTAGGTTCATATCGTTTGCTTTCGACGTTTTTTATCGGATATTTTTTTTACTATCAATGCCGAACCATAGTAAAAAAAAATATCCGATAAAAACGTCGATAGCAAACGATATGAACCTACGAAGGCTTATGTTATAGGACTAGAGTTGACCTTAGGCGGGTTTTGTTGTACTGTTTATGCCCATTTGAAGCCAATGCTTACTATTGTTTCTGATACCATTCAAAATTCATGGTGACACATTATCTATGTTAGTGTATTTAAGCGTTTATATTGGAGACAGTCACTGTACCACAGAATAGTGTTGAAAAGGGAGGTAAACCATTGACATGAACGAAAAGAGGTGTTAAGGGCACGCTTCAACGACGCAGGGACCTAACAACAATGACACAATAATTACACAGAAACAATTACACAACATGTTTCTTATTTGTATAGAACCAGTGAATATAGAAAAATTACAATGTGATGGCCCATCAAAACGTAGATAATTATTAGATTCATTGAAGAACTGAAGCACACTTATTTTTACTGATGGTAATAATGATTATTCAATGTATTCGATTCTTTTTCTTATCTTTAATTTAATATGTCATATTTGGAAAGAAACTTAGTATTTGATGATAAAGAAAAGCAATAGAAACGCAATATATCTTTATATATCTAAACTAGAAATAAAATTACATATTCTGATCCAAGCAAATCAATATGAAAAATGTTCAAGTAGAAAAATTGTTCCATCCAAAAACACTATACAGGTGAAGGTTTCTCGTGTTTCTTTGGTCGCTACCTCAGTTCTTTATTTAACATAGAACCTCTCTGTGCTCGGGACATGTTATAGAATTCATCACGGAGATACAACACTATTACAGAGTATAATCACACCAATATATAAATATTTATATTATTTTTTATGCGTCACTTATACTTTGTATAGACCTAGTTTAAATATTTATTAAAAGACCGATATCAAAATATGTGTTTATGAGAAAGGTATAAAATATTTTACCGCAGTTCTCCAAGATAAAAAAAAACATAAAAAGCATCCAATTTTAGACCATTTATGCGTTCTTATTCTTGTTTTCTGTTTTGACCAAAAGCTTACGTTTGTTATAAAAGACGCGGAAAATACCAAGGGGGTACTTAGTAGAAGAGAAACTGACAACGTTGTGGCAAAGATTCGGGACCTTCAGCTAACTACATCTAATGTTTAAAAAAAATGGGATTTGACACGATTCGTCAAATATTCACATTTCGATTTCTAACAAAATCCCATGGGTAATTGTACTAATCTCTAACATAAACCACTACTTGTGTGTTAAACTTTAATTATACAGTTTATAGTACTGATATTTTATATCAGCCTATACCATAATTGTCATATATACTTATCTAAGTATTTTGATTTGTATTTAACTTTAAGTTGTTATTTATACAGATATTCTAATTTCAAAAGTAAACAAGAAATCCCTTCATATCAAAATGTTTAAAGTACACTATCTATTTTCGTGTCAATGACCTATCTGTGTTTCCCGAATGTTTGGGAAGTTAACTAATATTCCAATTGCAAGTATCAGGCTTTAATAGGTATAAAGTCTGAGGGGTTGCAGCCTCAGTTTCAGAACAAGTATATATAATTTATAAACAGCAAATTCGAAAGATATACATCATATAAATGAATGAGCTCTTTTGCAATTTGTTATGAACTAAAGACAACGATGTTCCCGTTCCAGCAAAGGCCGTGCCTTCTTATATTGTATGGTTTACTTGGGTCATAATTTTGTTCGTGAGAGGACTAAAACATATTATAGGCGGATCAAGCGATCGGTGTTATATGATTGTATGAACAAATGGAGATATTTGAATTATTTGTAGAACCACATATCAACTGCATGTAGTTATTTGATAAACTAGGGCCTAATCTATAATGCTCTAACCGCAGAACTACACTATAAACTAGGGCCTTTCTATAATGCTCTAACCGCAGAACTTCACTATAAACTAGGGCCTAATCTATAATGCTCTGACCGCAGAACTATACTTTAAACTAGGACCTAATCTATAATGCTCTTACCGCAGAACTATACTATAAACTCGGGCCTAATCTATAATGCTCTAACCGCAGAACCACTCTATAATATATATAGATGTAACGTTTCTTGAACACCCAAGATCTTCACGTTTGTACATATTATATACTAGTATCTAACTGAATAAAAAATCAAAATGTATGACATTGAATATTATTTAATTCAATGTGAATGAAAGCGATAATCTTATACACATTCAAACAATTAGTTTAAGCCATCAAAGTCTAGTTATCTAATTATAGCAACTTAAGGGGTTGTGTATTGGAAAACAAGTGATTGCTTTACCCCCGAAGTTAAACGCATAGAGATTAAGTAATATAGAATTCTGACTAGCGGATGTTCTAATATTTGACCAGCCAGGCTGCCTGTCAAGTTATTTCGCCCATTCTCTCATTTCCCTTGTATGATGCGTGATACATATTGTATTCTACACTCACCGACGTTCATGGTTGATTACTTGTTCCAAAAATAGGCCTAGGACGACAATAATAATTGCCGTTGATTATACAGTTAAACTTGTTTTTTACAGGATGTTTTACCTACAGGCGTGTTTGTGATTAAATCTTAACTACTTTTTAAAATTCACAAAAATACAAGTGTGATTTTATGGCCACTTGATAACTCTATTTTTAACCGGAGCATCCAATAATATCTTTCAGAAGTTTCTCTTGGTCCAATTAAATCACTGCACAGGCTATCTAGACTTTCTACGTACGGTATGTTATTATTGTCTTCATCTGTTACTTTTTGCAAGTACAACTTGATTTATTTCCGGAATGGTATTTCGTAAAAATTTATCATTATTTTTTTTATAGACGAGTTTGACCCATAGTCTCCGAATTATCAACAGGCTGAATTACCTGGAAGGATTTGGGGGATTTTCACTACGAGGTTTCAAATACAAAAACAGTTATCCTGAATTGCAGCTATTTAAAGAAGGTTAAATAGTAGAACTCCTAATTTCACTTATTGAATTTTACGATTATTCTACACAAATATTTATACTTACAAATAAGCGAAGGTGAGAACGATTATAATTCCAGATAGGACAGTTGATATTATGCTTTCCATTTTGGTTCTCAAAAAACAAACCGAAAACAAAAAGTATGTTCCTTTAAATACCCGTATTATCGATACACATGATCTAATTCAACGGTTGTTCTTCTATTGTTTGAATCACGAATGTAATATAATGATACACAACAAAGGCGATATAATAGCTTCACGACATTGACAATTAAGGTAAATAAATTACTAGGAAGGTTTTTGAGTAAGTCGAATTTCTTGGAAGAAACTACAGGATAATTAGATATGGAATAAAACCACGAAACTTAAAAGAACTGAGGTCTGCTCAGTACACATCCCATCAATTTCTCTTACTACATTCACTTCTAGTGGGATGTTTATTGGAACTTAATAACACAAGGTGATACTTCCATAAATATGTAATATAGAGGGTTGTTAAAAAGGGGGTGGGGGGATTGAATGAACGGGAAATAAAATGATCATTTCACGTTGAACGAAACTAAAAATTATAGATTACACGCTGCTTTTTAACCAATTTGCACGAACAACGGTGAAAAATGAGCTTCAAGCAAGAAAATCCGTGAAATACACTTTCCACGAAAATAATCCATTACCACCCGCTGCGGAAGACAATGTCATTATGGTATTTATTTGATACGCCCTACTGACATTTAGAAAACACGGCAAAAGGAGATTTCTCGTAATAAATATGATATATTTATTTTTAAAAATTATTTTTTAACAGTTAACTAAAAGTGACAAATTCTTTTGACCCCCTTAATGGAGCTACACATATGGTTGATGCATAGAAATTTTTACAAGTAGCACTCCTAATGTTGTCTTGCCAGCCCCTCCCCCTTTTCAACATCCTTGGTAAGGGTATTTGAAACTTTAATGTTAGTAATTTAGATGTATACAATTCTGCTGCAGCATATAAGGATCCATGAATATGACTTTATAAAAAATAACGATATATCTGATTTCAAATATTTATGGAAAAATAGAATTCGATTTCCTTGTCCTATACATAATCTTATATAAAAGTTGATCATATCAGTTTACTTCCTGTTTAAGGTTTGAAAGAAAAAAACACTTTATGAATTAAGCCAAGTAATACAAAAAACAACAAAAAAAAACAAAAAAAAACCGGCTGTCCTTATATATTCTATAAGCTCAACGCTAACACTGACATAATCATATGGTGATATCAAGTGAACACAATACCTTAAACAGATTAAGCTATTATGATTTTAAGAAGATAAATGGCCAAAATATATGATAATTGTATCCTATATCCACAGGACTTGTCCCAACACAAGTTGTTATATTATAGTATATAGGTAATTTTTTCAGAGACAAGTGTCTATGTCTATATCTACGAAACGGAGTCGTGTATCTTCACATTAAAGTGACTTCCATGTAATTACCATCATTCTGAACATTTAGTAAAATGGTATTTACATTTTTATATGCAGAAAGTAACAAGATTTGGTATGATTGCCAATGAGACAACTCTCCACCAGAGACCAAATGACATAGAAGTTAACCACTATAAGTCACCGTACGGCCTTCAACAATGAGCAGAACCCATACCGCATAGTCAGCTGTAAAAAGCCCCGAAATGACAATTGTAAAAAAATTCAAACGAGAAAATAACGGCCTGATTTATGTACAAAACAATGAACGAAAAACAAAAATTATATACAGCAACAAACGATAACCACTGAATTACAGAATTCGGAAAGCCACCTACAGAATGTGGCGGGGTTAAACTATTTTGCTTGCGCCAAACCCTCCCCTAACCTGGGACAGTATAGCGTATTAGTACAATATAAGAACAAACTTTAAAAATCAGCTGAAAAGGGCAAATCTCATCCGATCGATACATAACAGAAAATACCGAACAAAAAACACAGACCGGACGTGACAGGGTATTTATACATCTCCACAACAAAAAAGACACTAGATACAGATCTGAGAGTACACTAATCTCCATCATAATATTTTGAACATTCATAACTGACGAATGATTAAAACGGGAATTGGGTGATACTGTTTGTCAGTTTTTTTTATTCATTTGTTTTTTGTTTTGGGGCTATTTGTTTTCACTGTGTATAGTCTTGGAAAATGGTATGGAGCCCCTTAAGTGCTATGTAAATATAAATACTTTCGTTTGACGGATATTCAATCTGGTGCGCATTCTGTATATAAAATGTAAATACTATTTTCCAACAGTAGGTTTCTTAATAAAATCAGAAAAAAATAAGTTGTAAAAAATGCCACAACTATATAATATTATTATTTGTATTTATCCGACAATAAAAGAACCATGATTTAATATTTAGTTTCGCGATTAATACTTAAACCCCTAGAAAAAGTAAATAAGCTTCTTACAATCCATCTAAAACACAACCCTCCTGCAGACACTGACAAGACCTCCACTTTAACAACCCTTTATATAAAGTATGAAGTGGCAACTTATCATATAAATCCTACGTATGTTCTGTGTAAGGAATATCTAGCACTTTTTATTTTCACTTTCGTACAAAAATTAGTGTATATTTTTTAACAGGAAGCCCTCATGTTTTTCTCATAAAAATATAACAGAAATCCTCCAAAAATTGTAATAACATATCGCTAGGTTTACGAAATGAGAGGCCGCAAATCTAGAAAAAAACTTCTATTAAAGACAAATCTAATGGATTACAAGGACAAATCTTGCTGAAAGTTGCTAATATTACCAGAAAAAAACACTAGAAAATTAGAAAGATAACATACATGTAGATAGAACTATTTGAATACTGGGTGCTAGTGAGAAAGCTACACATAAATTAGCACTAATCATTTGTAACCCATACAAGCCTGACTGCGTGTTTCTTAACACAGCATGATCTGCTACTCAAAACTTAAAATACCCTGACAATACATCATCGCAAGTAAAAAAAAACGTTTAGACTTTTCAAAAGTCCACTTTCATTTTACCATTTTCAATATCACATATTGTCAAACAATAGTATACTAATATAACATTCATTTTAGTTTAAGAATAAATACCACTAAGAGATTATAAATATGTACTCCAGTGGCGAACGAGAAGTTTAATAAGATAGATGAACTGGTTTAAAAAAAATTAGATATCACGTGTTAATAGAATTGTGTATATAATAGTATTTCCTATTAAACTAGTACAACTGCTTTCCTGCAAACGTACGTAGTATTCTGAGTATTGGTTTAGACGATAAAACTACGAAAGACCGATTGGGACATCATGTTGTTTCCATTTCTCACTTCAAACTTGACATTTCTTGCTTCTGACTTGACATTTTTCAGTTCAATGTTTACATTTTTCACTTTCAAGTTGGAAGTGAGAAATGTCAACTATGAACTGACAAACATCAAATTTAAACTGAGAAAGGTCAAGTTGGAAGTAAGAAATGTCAAATTGAAAAAAGAAATGTCGAAATGAAAATGAGTAATCTAAAGAATAGAATGTGCCTACTTGTCTTTCCTATACTAGTAACACCGTATGGCTGTTAACATATTTTTAAGCTTTGTTGAAAAAATGATCCTGCTTAAAGTTACGATTATAAGAGACCGAGTTAAAAGAAAGGAAACGTTTGTATGCCGGATACACATAAAACAAATGTAAATGTTAATCATAAATTATTGTTCACAAAACACATCAGGGTAAAATGAAATCACCTTACGTTGCAAGTAAGAAGTTTTTGAACATTTTCTGAAGAACTTAAAATGGGACTGTAAAGCAATTCAATAATTTCAAAATGAAGTCAATTACGTTGTACTAAAGTTCTAAATTATACAAATGACAACCTTCCTCTACCAAATTCCAATGTGAGGTCATACTAAAAAGGTAATGATAAATCCCTTTCAAAATGTGTAATTATATATACATATACGTATTCACTGATAGTAAATAATAGATATGGTATCCATATAATATATGTACTTACAAATACAGAACACAAAGAATACTTATCCCAAGCAGTACAGTTGAAGTAAATATGTCCATGCTGTATAAAATGGGGGTAGCTCTATGTATGCGTAAAGCACTTTTTATACAAGATCTAATATAACAGTATGGGTTGAAATTCTCGGTATAAAGATGAAACAGAATTATATACGGAAATTTGATGTTTGTAGATGCAAATATTTGACAATAAACTGTTATATAAATGAGGAAGTATTTGAGTGGTTCGAATTATTGAGAATAGAACGTGATAAACTATACTAGATTAGATAAGGAAAAGATAGAGTAAACCCTGTATCCGTTTAAAGTACGATTTAAATATGAAAAAAAATATAATTTCGATTCTAATAGCAAGTTGAAGATGACCCAAATGAGATCATATCTACTTACATGCAACATATGTAAAAATAAAGTAAAGTTTTAACTCAAAGTTTAATATTCTATAAATAAATGTTCTTGATTTCGACTTTTACATCTATTAAAAAGACAACCAGTACTACTTCTTTAGTACATTATTTTGAAAGGCGTGGTATAAGGTTTAGTTAAGATGAGAGATATTCTTGTGAATTATGCATTCTGATATGGGTAACTTCGTTAAGTTGATGACCAGTATTATTATTAACAGACCCCTGCAGAGTAGGCCAATGGAATGTCCTGAATCGTTTCAGAAAACTGCATTTAAATAAGCAATTTCTCAAATTTTCTATGAATTTTAAAACAAATGATAACGGCCGGTGTTACCATTGTCACTTCAGGTGTTAGTAGTATGCTCAGAAGTGTCCAATACTTTATACACGTAAGTAAAGCAAGGAAGCCTGTGGTTCAGTGGTTGTTGTTGGTTCTTGCCTGTCGTATTTGTTTTTCGTATTTTGTAAAGTGACACTTTATATCGAAGGGCGTTTTAATGATATATATATATATATATATATAACCACAAGTCTAAATTGAAAACAACGCTCAAACCTATGATTGCGTTGGATAAAAACCGCAATTTTTATACGTGTGCATGCAAAACAAATTTCTTGGTAGAGTGGTCTAAATACAGCACAAACAACATTTTCCAAAAGACCAAAAAAGTGAAAAAGTATATTTTAACAAAACGCATTCGACTAGCAGGTCGAATAACGGATGTTCTTAAACCCTGCTGACTGTCATGGCGATTGCCAAATAAACAGATCACCAGATGTAAAAATGAATCTTAATTTATTAATAATATACCAAACAGAAAACAATAAACTTGCGGAAAAGATGGTATACCGCAAACATAAGGTGCAAAAATTTGTACACCATATCCGGATTTCGACAATAAATGTCTCTTCAGTGATGTTAGGAATCGAAACGGTATATATATATAGTCTAGGTGGCCGAGTGGTCTAGAGCGCTGGACACAGTGCAGGCGGTGTTGTCTCGAAATCCCAATAGCATGAGTTCAAATCCCGGCGAGGGAAGACGCAAATGTGCAGATTTAACTTTGATGTGCTGATATTTAGAGTAGTTATGTGTTTATATATATTTTGTTACATCTGGTGATCCGTTTATTTGGCAATCGCCAATGGCAGTAAGCAGGGTTTAAGAACATCCGTTGTTCGTCCTGCTAGTCAAATGCGTTTTGTAAAAATATAGATTTTCACTTTTTTGGTCTTTTGGAAAATATTGTTTGTGCTGTATTTAGACCCCTCTAACAAGAAATTTATTTCGCATGCACACGTATAAAAATTGCGGTTTTTATCCAACGCAATCCTAGGTTTGAACGTTGTTTTCAATTTAGACTTGTTTATATTTTTTCGTTTGTACTTGTATTATATTTGCCTTCGGGTTTATATAATCCGTTCATCCTATTTCGACTCTTCAAAATTCAAGAGTCAATCATAAATTGAGGTAAATTATATGGCCTTCCAAATACCGTTTCGATTCCTAACATCACTGAAGAGACATTAATTGTCGAAATCCGGATATGATGTATAAATTTTTGCACCTCATGTTTGCGGTATACCATCTTTTCCGCGAGTTTATTGTTTTCTGTTTGGTATTAAATTAATAATTAAGATCCATTTTGTTACATCTGGTGATCCGTTTATTTGGCAATCGCCATGACAGTCAGCAGGGTTTAAGAACATTTGTTGTTCGACCTGTTAGTCAAATGCGTTTTGTTAAAATATACTTTTTCACTTTTTTGGTCTTTTGGAAAATGTTGTTTGTGCTGTATTTAGACCCCTCTAACAAGAAATTTGTTTTGCATGCACATGTATAAAAATTGCGGTTTTTATCCAACGCAATCATAGGTTTGAACGTTGTTTTCAATTTAGACTTGTTTATATTTTTTCGTTTGGGCTTGTATTATATTTGCCTTCGGGTATATATGATCCGTTCATCCTATTTTGACTCCTCAAAATTCAAGAGTCTATCCTAAATTGAGGTAAATTGTATGGATTTCCAAATACCGTTTTGATTCCTAACATCACTGAAGAGACATTAATTGTCGAAATCCGGATATGGTGTACAAAAACCTTTGCACCTTTTGTTTGCGGTATATCATCTTTTCTGCAAGTTTATTGTTTTTCTGTTTAGTATTAAATTTTAATTAAGATCCATTTATTACATCGGTGATCCGTTTATTTGGCAATCGCCAATGGCAGTCAGCAGGGTTTAAGAACATTTGTTGTTCGACCTGTTAGTCAAATGCGTTTTGTTAAAATATACTTTTTCACTTTTTTAGTCTTTTGGAAAATGTTGTTTGTGCTGTATTTAGACCCCTCTAACAAGAAATTTTTTTTGCATGCACATGTATAAAAATTGCGGTTTTTATCCAACGCAATCATAGGTTTGAACTTTGTCTTCAATTTAGACTTGTATATATATATATATATATGTACAAGTCTAAATTGAAAACAAAGTTCAAACCTATGATTGCATTGGATAAAAACCGTAATTTTTATACGTGTGCATGCAAAACAAATTTCTTGGTAGAGCGGTCTAAATACAGCACAAACAACATTTTCCAAAAGACCAAAAAATTCAAAAAAGTATATTTTAACAAAACGCATTTGACTAGCAGGTCGAACAACTGATGTTCTTAAACCCTGATGACTGCCATTGGCGATTGCCAAATAAACGGATCACAAGACGTAACAAAATGGATCTTATTATTAATTTATTACCAAACAGAAAACAATTAACTTGCGGAAAAGATGGTATACCGCAAACATGAGGTGCAAAAATATGTACACCATATCCGGATTTCGACAATTAATGTCTCTTCAGTGATGTAAGAAATCGAAACGGTATTTGGAAGGCCATATAATTTACCTCAATTTAGGGTAGACTCTTGAATATTGAAGAGTCGAAATAGGATGAACGGATCATATACACCCGAAGGCAAATATAATACAAGCCCAAACGAAAAAATATAAACAAGTCTAAGTTGAAAACAACGTTCAAACCTATGATTGCGTTAGATAAAAACCGCAATTTCTATACGTGTGCATGCAAAACAACTTTCTTGGTAGAGGGGTCTAAATACAGCACAAACAACATTTTTTCAAAAGACCAAAAAAGTGAAAAAGTGTATTTTAACAAAACGCATTTGAATAACAGGTCGAACAACAAATGTTCTTAAACCCTGCTGACTGCCATTGGCGATTGCCAAATAAAAGGATCACCGATGTAATAAATGGATCTTAATTATAAATTTAATACTAAACAGAAAACAATAAAGTTGCGGAAAAGATGGTATACCGCAAACAAAAGGTGCAACAAATTTTGTACACCATATCCTGATTTCGACAATTAATGTCTCTTCAGTGATGTAAGGATTCGAAACGGTATCTGGAAGGCCATAAAATTTACCTCAATTTAGGATAGGCTCTTGAATTTTGAGGAGTCGAAATAGGATGAACGGATCATATAAACCCAAAGGCAAATATAATACAAGCCCAAACGAAAAAAATATAAACAAGTCTAAATTGAAAACAACGTTCAAACCTATGATTGCGTTGGATAAAAACCGCAATTTTAATATGTGTGCATGCAATACAACAACGTTCAAACCTATGATTGCGTTGGATAAAAACCGCAATTTTTATACGTGTGCATGCAAAACAACTTTCTTGGTAGAGTGGTCTAAATACAGCACAAACAACATTTTTCAAAAGACAAAAAAAATGAAAAAGTGTATTTTAACAAAACGCATTTGAATAACAGGTCGAACAACAAATGTTCTTAAACCCTGCTGACTGCCATTGGCGATTGCCAAATAAACGGATCACAGTTGTAACAAAATGAATCTTAATTATTAATTTAATACCAAACAGAAAACAATAAAGTTGCGGAAAAGATGGTATACCGCAAACAAAAGGTGCCAAAAATTGTGTACACCATATCTGGATTTCGACAATTAATGTCTATTCAGTGATATTAGGAATCGAAACGGTATTTGGAAGGCCATAAAATTTACCTCAATTTAGGAAGGACTCTTGAGTTTTGAGGAGTCGAAATAGGATGAACGGATGATATAAACCCGAAGGCAAATATAATACAAGCCCAAACGAAAAAATATAAACAAGTCTAAATTGAAAACAACGTTCAAACCTATGATTGCGTTGGATAAAAACCGCAATTTTTATACGTGTGCATGCAAAACAAATTTCTTATTAGAGGGGTCTAAATACAGCACAAACAACATTTTTCACAGGACCAAAAAAGTGAAAAAGTGAATTTTAACAAAACGCATTAGACTAACAGATCGAATAACTGTGTTACAAATGTTCTTAAACCCTGATGACTGCCATTTTCGATTGCCAAATAAACGGATCACAGTTGTAACAAAATGGATCCTAATTATTAATTTAATACAAAACAGAAAACAATAAACTTGCTGAAAAGATGGTATACCGCAAACAAATAGTGCAAAAAATTTTGTACACCATATCCGGATTTCGACAATTAATGTCTCTTCAGTGATGTTAGGAATCGAAACGGTATTTGGTATATTTACCAGTCTTAATTGAAAACAACGTTCAAACCTATGAATGCGTTGGATAAAAACCGCAGTTTTTATACGTGTGCATGCAAAACAAATTTCTTGTTAGAGGGGTCTAAAAACAGCACAAACAACATTTTTCAAAAGACAAAAAAAATGAAAAAGTGTATTTTAACAAAACGCATTTGAATAACAGGTCGAACAACAAATGTTCTTAAACACTGCTTACTGCCATTGGCGATTGCCAAATAAACGGATCACCGATGCAATAAATGAATCTTAATTATAAATTTGATTATAAACATAAAACAATAAACTTGCGGAAAAGATGGTATACCGCAAACAAAAGGAGCAAAGGTTTTTGTACACCATATCCGGATTTCGACAATTAATGTCTCTTCGGTGATGTTAGGAATCGAAACGGTATTTGGAAAGCCATACAATTTACCTCAATTTAGGATAGACTCTTGAATTTTGAGGAGTCAAAAAAAGATGAACGGATCATTGTACCCGAAGGCAAATATAATACAAGCCCAAACGAAAAAATATAAACAAGTCTAAATTGAAAACAACGTTCAAACCTATGATTGCGTTGGATAAAAACCGCAATTTTTATACGTGTGCATGCAAAACAAATCTCTTGTTAGAGGGGTCTTAATGCAGCACAAACAACATTTTCCAAAAGACCAAACAAGTGAAAAAGTATATTTTAACAAAACGCATTTGTCTAACAGGTCGAACAACAAATGTTCTTAAACCCTGCTGACTGCCATTGGCGATTGTCAAATAAAAGGATCACCGATGTAATAAATGGATCCTAATTATAAATTTAATACTAAACAGAAAACAATAAAGTTGCGGAAAAGATGGTATACCGCAAACAAAAGGTGCAAAGGTTTTTGTACACCATATCCGGATTTCGACAATTAATGTCTCTTCAGTGATGTTAGGAATCGAAACGGTATTTGGAAAGCCATACAATTTACCTCAATTTAGGATAGACTCTTGAATTTTGAGGAGTCGAAATAGGACGAACGGATCATATAAACCCGAAGGCAAATATAATACAAGCCCAAACGAAAAAATATAAACAAGTCTAAATTGAAAACAACGTTCAAACCTATGATTGCGTTGGATAAAAACCGCAATTTTTATACGTGTGCATTGCAAAACAAATTTCTTATTAGAGGGGTCTAAATACAGCACACACAACATTTTCCAAAAGACCAAAAAAGTGAAAAAGTATATTTTAACAAAACGCATTTGACTAACAGGTCGAACAACAAATGTTCTTAAACACTGCTTACTGCCATTGGCGATTGCCAAATAAACGGATCACCGATGTAATAAATGGATCTTAATTATAAATTTGATACTAAACAGAAAACAATAAACTTGCGGAAAAGATGGTATACCGCAAACAAAAGGAGCAAAGGTTTTTGTACACCATATCCGGATTTCGACAATTAATGTCTCTTCGGTGATGTTAGGAATCGAAACGGTATTTGGAAAGCCATACAATTTACCTCAATTTAGGATAGACTCTTGAATTTTGAGGAGTCAAAAAAAGATGAACGGATCATTGTACCCGAAGGCAAATATAATACAAGCCCAAACGAAAAAATATAAACAAGTCTAAATTGAAAACAACGTTCAAACCTATGATTGCGTTGGATAAAAACCGCAATTTTTATACGTGTGCATTGCAAAACAAATTTCTTATTAGAGGGGTCTAAATACAGCACACACAACATTTTCCAAAAGACCAAAAAAGTGAAAAAGTATATTTTAACAAAACGCATTTGACTAACAGGTCGAACAACAAATGTTCTTAAACACTGCTTACTGCCATTGGCGATTGCCAAATAAACGGATCACCGATGTAATAAATGGATCTTAATTATAAATTTGATACTAAACAGAAAACAATAAACTTGCGGAAAAGATGGTATACCGCAAACAAAAGGAGCAAAGGTTTTTGTACACCATATCCGGATTTCGACAATTAATGTCTCTTCGGTGATGTTAGGAATCGAAACGGTATTTGG
This sequence comes from Mytilus californianus, assembly GCF_021869535.1. NCBI lineage: Eukaryota > Metazoa > Mollusca > Bivalvia > Mytilida > Mytilidae > Mytilus > Mytilus californianus. The sequence continues at coordinate 98,742,137 of NW_026262712.1, read as the reverse complement.
AAAACCATACAATTTACCTCAATTTAGGATAGACTCTTGAATTTTGAGCAGTCAAAATAGGATGAACGGATATATATATAAATGAATTAAGTTAGCTGACTAATGAATTATGTCAAACATTATGCAAGTTTGATACTGGACAAAATGCTAAAAAGAATCCGTTAATACTTTTTTTCCGAATGGATAAAGGTAGCAGGTCGTTAATACAAATTATAATTAAAAAACAATAACACAGTGGGTCTAAAAGAACACTTATGCTTCATCTATCTAATACACTTGAATGTTGTTACATACATTATCTTACTTTCATCATAAACATTGTATTTTCCCTGTAGTCAAAAACAGACAAACAGGGTATTCTAACTGTAGTCACAAAAAGACAAATATGGTATTCTCCCTGTAGTCATAAATATATAAATATACTATTCTCGCTCCAGTCAAAATCAGACAAAAACTTTATTGTCCCTGCAGTAACAGACAGAAAAATATGATATTCTCCCTACTGTCACAAACAGACCAACATTGTATTCTCCCTGCAGTCACAAACAGACAAATCTGGTGTTGTCCCTGCAATCAAAAACAGACAAATCTGGTATTCAGCCTGCAGTCACAAACAGACAAATATGGTATTTTCCCTATTGTCACAAACAGACAAATAGGATATTCTCCCTGCAGTCACAAACAGATAAATCTGGTGTTGCCCCTGCTGCCACAAACATACAAATATGGTATTCTCCCTACAGAGTTACTAACAGACAAAAATTGTATTCTCCGCACAGTCACAAATAGATAAATATGATATTCTCCCTGAAGTCAAAAACAGACAAATATTACTTGGCCTTGCAATCACAAACAGACAAATTCTCCCTAAAGTCACAAACACACAAATATGGTATTATTCCATGCATGTATAAACAGACACATATGGTATTCTCCCTGCAGTCACAAACAGACAAATATGGTATTTTCCCAAGAGTAAATAGCAACCAAATATGATATCAGTCACAAACAGACAAATATTGTATTCTCCTTGCAGTCCCAAACAGACAAATATGGCATTCTCCTTGCAGTCCCAAACAGACAAATATGGTATTCTCCTTGCAGTCCCAAACAGACAAATATGGTATTCTCTCTGCAGTCACAGACAGGCAAATATGGTTTCCTTCCTTCGGTCTAATACAGACAAATATGATATTCTTCCTCAGTCACAGACTGACACATATGGTATTATCCTTGCTGACACAGATGAATATGGTACTCTCTCTGCAGTCACAGATGAATATGGTATTCTCTCTGCAGTCGCAGATGAATATGGTACTCTCTCTGCAGTCACAGATGAATATGGTACTTTCTCTGTAGTCACAGACAGACAAATAATGTATTCTTCTTGTTGTCACAAACAGATAAATATGACATTCTTCCTGAAGTCACAGACAGACAAAAAGATGGTATACTCCCTGCAGTCACAAACAAATAAATATGGTATTATCCTTGCTGTCACAGACAGACAAATATGGTATTCTCCACGCAGTCACAAACAGACAAATATGGTATTCTCCTTGCTTACAAAGATAAATATGGTATTCTCTCTGCAGTAACAGACAGACAAATATGGTATTCTTACTGCAGTCACAAACAAATAAATATGGTATTATCCTTACTGTCACAGGCTGACAAATATGGTATTCTCCATGCAGTCACAAACAGACAAATACAGTATTCTCACTGCAGTTACAAACATACAAATATGGTATCCTCCCTGCAGTCACAACCAGGCAAATATTTGGTACTGTCTCTGCAGTCACAAACAGTATCATTTATTTGTGTACATTATATAAACTATTTGACTAAGGAATTTTACCTTTCTGGAAACCAGCATAATCTCCAACGACAATTACCAAAGGCGAAGTCTCATACAGTCTGTTTTAAGTTCCTTTGGAATCACACTTGAAGATCTGGATCGTCTTTCGGGCTCACAATTTACTTACAAAAAATTATTCACTGTATGGGTGGTGTGAATCCGATCTAAAGCAATTGCTAAGATCTGTTGGAGCATTTACTTATCACATCATCAATATCAAATACAATGTACTAACATATGCAGAAACATTTGTAACAATTTTGTTTATATTTCAAAGTATGAACAGTTTATTTGGTGGATGTCCAGTGAGTCTGAATATGTTAATATATGAGTGACAAGATTTATAAGTACTTGTTTTGAAATAAGAAGTATATTTCATTTTCCAGTGGCTTGAGATACAGATAGTGTATGTACTATGTATTAAAAAGGGTTAGTATTCTGTTTATCTTTTATACACCTTCTTGTATGGAGGATAGTTTATTATTTATTTATTTTCAATTTGATATATATTTTAAAATTACTGTATAATTAATACTATATATATGCTCGGAAACGAGCCCTTTAATTGGATTTAATAAGGTATTTGTATTCCCATTCGTATTGTACACATGTATTTCTTATTTTAAAGTTTAGAACAGGATGCAAGAATTTGTCAAACCTTATTTCATAAAAATAATTGCCAATGTAGATCTTAGGAAGGAACACATCAACATTTGTTAAAAAAGGCAACCGATGCAAACAAAAAATTCTATAATCTGCACGAAATAATCAATATCTTTTATATTGACAACACAATATCGGTATTTACTGTACCATACTAGATATACCAAACATACTTAACATGTTGACTGACCAGTATACAAATTGGACTATACTTCAAAACAATTTGAATCTAAGAAATAACTCAACTAATTTATGTTGAATTTGCCGTGCGGACGAACTAGCCGGCATTTAATATGGTATAACCTGACATTATGCGACGATACATATTTATACAATACATCAATAGAAAATAATAAATCAGGCTTACAGTTATGCCCATCTAGATTTTAGAAACAAATATTAAAGATTCTATTACTTGAATCTTTTATTACCTCTGTCATTAGTGATGAATGTCACCCAGGAAAAACCATAAAAAATAATTTCACGAAAACCTGTAACTCGAGGTAATGCCGACACCACTTCCAGAGAAAGCGTCGAGTCCTGAGCTAAAAATCCGAATACAAAAATAATCAGTCACTGTCTATAACATAAGTATGTATATATATATATACACTTGCAATTTGTGGTTTACTATCGAACGTCCGCGGCTAGAATAAAGATCTTAATACAAGACAATACTTTTGGCGCCAAACCATAAAAACCTTGACCATTGGTCGTTCTAAAACACATGATTACACTTAGTCTTGGTGAACCGTGCAATACAATATTTTTCTGCTATACTACGAAACGCAGAAAAAGAAACCCAACACACAGCCATAGTTTTTCTGTATTAATCAGGCTTCATACAATGCTCTTCAAACGAATGAAATATTGCTACCAGTATCCTTTGATCAAACTTCAATAAATGATACTACAAATACAGTATGGTCAACTTTTGATCTCGACTTACTTTTCGAAATTGACAATGAGGGTAGGTTAAGAACTAAAATTAAAAAAAAAACAATAGAGATATGATTTTAATTTTCCCATTGTAAACTTTTCCATTTCTATACACAAAAATGCAACGCTACCTACATGTAGATATACATCTTCAAGTTGAATAGATACTCTAAAGCTTGGGTTTCCTATAATAATGGCCTTAATTAAGGGTTGCTATTGAATCAAGGGTCAACAATTAAATAAATCCTTTAGAAACTACATACACTATCAAAATCGAATATCTGTATCATAGTTGACCATATCAGAGACATATATACACACACATACATATATATTTCTCTGACAATATGTATATATGTTTCACTTGTCTCTAGCAACAATCCTGTCATCTTCTATTCTTCATGACACCACTAAATGCGACTCGATTTTTTTATTATTAAAATTATCAATCCAACAGATGACGTACTAATTATTCCTGAGTTTCGCCCTTAATGACTGGTGTTGTTCTGAGTTTCGCCCTTGATGACTGGTATTTTTCTGAGTTTCGCCCTTGATGACTGGTGTTGTTCGTGTTGCTCAATCTTTAGTGCTTTGTGAACGGTTGATTGTACCTGAGTTCCGCCCTGGATGACTGGTATTGTTCGTGTTGCTCAATCTCTAGTGCTTTGTGAACGGTTGTTTGTACCTGCGTTTCGCCCTTGATGACTGGTGTTGTTCGTGTTGCTCAATCTCTAGTGCTTTGTGAACGGTTGCCTGTACCTGAGTTCCGCCCTGGGTGACTGGTGTTGTTCGTGTTGCTCAATCTCTAGTGCTTTGTGAACGGTTGTTTGTACCTGAGTTTCGCCCTTGATGACTGGTGTTGTTCGTGTTGCTCAATCTCTAGTGCTTTGTGAACGGTTGTTTGTACCTGAGTTTCGCCCTTGATGACTGGTGTTGTTCGTGTTGCTAAATCTCTAGTGCTTTGTGAACGGTTGATAGTACCTGAGTTTCGCCCTTGATGACTGGTGTTGTTCGTGTTGCTCAATCTCTAGTGCTTTGTGAACGGTTGATTGTACCTGAGTTCCACCCTGGATAACTGGTGGTGTTCGTGTTACTCAATCTCTAGTGCTTTGTGAACGGTTGTTTGTACCTGAGTCTCGCCCTGGATGACTGGTGTTGTTCGTGTTGCTCAATATCTAGTGTTTTGTGAACGGTTGTTTGTACCTGAGTTTCGCCCTTGATGACTGGTGTTGTTCTGAGTTTCACCCTTGATGACTGGTGTTGTTCTGAGTTTCGCCCTTGATGACTGGTATTGTTCGTGTTGCTCAATCTCTAGTGCTTTGTGAACGGTTGTTTGTACCTGAGTTTCGCCCTTGATGACTGGTGTTGTTCGTGTTGCTCAATCTCTAGTGCTTTGTGAACGGTTGTTTGTACCTGAGTTCCGCCCTGGATGACTGGTGTTGTTCGTGTTACTCAATCTCTAGTGCTTTGTGAACGATTGTTTGTACCTGGGTTTCGTCCTTGATGACTGGTGTTGTTCATGTTGCTCAATCTCTAGTGCTTTGTGAACGGTTGTTTGTACCTGAATTTCGCCCTGGATGACTGGTGTTGTTCGTGTTACTCAATCTTTAGTGTTTTGTGAACGGTTGTTTGTACCTGAGTTTCGCCCTTGATGACTGGTGTTGTTCGTGTTGCTCAATCTCTAGTGTTTTGTGAACGGTTGTTTGTACCTGAGTTTCGCCCTTGATGACTGGTGTTGGTCTGAGTTTCACCCTTGATGACTGGTGTTGTTCTGAGTTTCGCCCTGGATGACTGATGTTGTTCGTGTTACTCAATCTCTAGTGTTTTTGAACAGTTGTTTGTACCTGAGTTTCGTCCTTGATGACTGGTGTTGTTCTGAGTTTCGTCCTGGATGACTGGTGTTGTTCTAATTTTCGCCCTGGATGTCTGGTGTTGATCGTGTTACTCAATCTCTAGTGTTTTGTGAACGGTTGTTTGTAAGGTTTTCTTATGGTTTCTGATTGTTCCTGTGATATCTTCTTAGTATTTGGAAGTCCAGAGTAGTTTATTAGTCAAAAAGCTATGACGTAAGGTGTAATATCTTACTACGTTTACATGCATGTATGTATAAATGTCATCACAATTTATCAGTTACATTTTTAATTGATTCAGTTTTCAAACAATGTTTAATTCTTATAAGTACTATTTTTATCTGCTTTAATAAGTTATAACAGTTATAAGTTTATTCTTCTCTTTATTATGTCACCAAAAACCGGATACTAAGACAAGTTATAGTTATAAAGTATAACGTTAGCTACATTTTTTATTTCTTATACTAGCTACATTACGACAAACTTTCTTTGTTACACTGTATGCAATGTTTTCGTTTTATGTATTTGACTTTTCTCCTTTGATCTCTAGTAAAATAAATTAAACTGATTAAAAACACACAAACAAAGACAACAACAACAAAATAAACAAAAAAATTTAAGTATTATTTAGATTTCTGTGTCCGATATAATCTGTATTATGTTTGAATTACACCGTCGCTATGTTTTGTAATGCACAGATGTAACATGGTCAACAGAATTCGCCTCAAACTGGTGATAGGGACTGTATTGAACTTGCAGTGAGGTGAGAGTTGTTGTCCCATGTTGAAAGCATTACTGTTCTTTTTGTTGTTGTTGTCATGAGCATGAAGTGATTTTGTGTCATAAATTGATACAGTATATCCTTTCCTTTCGATTTTAGAACAAACCAAAACAACAAAAAAATGTTTTAATTTTCACCATTTTCGCTGGTAGTATAGTAGACTAGAACTGTTAAAACAAACCAACTTAGGCGACGACAGTATCGTCCTGTCTGTATTCAATAAAAGCAATTACTATTCCTCCATATCTTGCATAGAATACAAACACAGCAATTTGAATATAAATAGCTACATAAATGGATCAACAATTTGAGGTCAATAAAACTTAGAGCACTTTAAAAAAAAATGTTTTAATTTTCACCATTTTCGCTGTAACTCACTGGTAGTATAGTAGACTTGAACTGTTAAAACAAACCAACTTAGGCGACGACAGTATCGTCCTGTCTGTATTCAATAAAAGCAATTACTATTCCTCCGTATCTTGCACAGAATACAAACACAGCAATTTGAATATAAATAGCTACATAAATGGATCAACAATTTGAGGTCAATAAAACTTAGAGCACTTTAAAAAAAATATTAAAACTTAACATAGTTACCTCCCCATGTCAAAGAATTATATAGTCAATGTCCGTACATTGTAGCAAAATATAAAAAAATATTTGTACCAGCTTTAGAAACAGAGAGAAAAATATTTTTTTATATTTTTTTGGTTTTTATCCTGCAATTTAACATTTACGCATTAAATTAAAGTTATTTTTTACTTCCAGTTCACTTTGTTTTTTAAAGAATTCAAAACGACTTAAACGCTGACCGCAATGAGAACCCCGCATTGAACTGTGAGGTAATCCGTAATTGAGAATATCTATTATCTTACAACAGAAGCAGTTTACCATAAGACTATAAACGTCTACTATACATTTATCGCTCCATGTTATCTGTCAACCTTTATTTGTATAGCAGAAAGGTCGATTGCAGGATAAAATAGTTATTCTTCTTCTAAACATTGCATATAAAAGCATACTTCTTTTAAAAGAATAATAAAGAATGATTACGATAACCCTAATGAATTATAGAATATTAATGTTAAGGAAACTTTCTGCTAACTTTCCTGGAATAAATCATGGAAAAAAATTCAGAAATCTTACGAAAGGCAGTCCTGTTTGGTTGGTGGTTAGGGAAAGAGGTGGATTCCAAGGGTATAAGATAAACACATAGAGACACGTACAAGGTGATATTCTCGGGCACATATTTTTTTTTACATCTTAGCACATAATGATAAAAGGTTTATATTTTATCCTTCGTTTCAGCATTTACTTCAGGTTTTAAGATTCTTTACATAGACATTACTGTAAAAGGTGTTTCGTCAAAATTGGGACGGCAACAGATATTGGTTTTTGCATATATAGTCTTTATATCAAAAAGTTGAAACATGGCGTAGTTCAAGAATGCGCTAAAATGTTTGAGTTAACCCCTGTTTAAGAAATCTTCAAAAGTCCTTTCTTTACTGTCAAAACCGAAAACAATAATAAAAAAAATAATAAGGAGCAACTGAATGTACAATTTTACAGAGTTGCAGTTTATATACAGCTTTAAAAATGTACAGTTTATATACAGTTTTACAGATGTACAGTTTATATACAGCTTAACAGATGTACAGTTTATATACAGCTTAACAGCTGTACAGTTTATATACAGCTTTAAAGATGTACATTTGATATGCATCTTTAGAACTGTACATCAAGATTACTTGTACTAAAGTAGCTGTGTATACAATTAAAGAACTTCATCGATATTTACTAATTTTCTTAAAAAAAGCAAACTGCAAAAGTAAGCAGTAACATATGATTATAATGGTGGAGGCTGTTTAACGTCCAACACAACTTCAGGAAAAGAACATGTTAATGTAATATGCATATAAACCCTGCTTCTATAGACCGACACGCTGAGGCGGATTTTTAATGTGGTAGTTCACAAGGTAACAGTCCGCAGGAAAGGGTCGTCAAGTTAGTTACTTATTCCCCGCAGGAAGACAAGTCATCATACCCGGTCACATTATTCTGACTCCAAGCCGACCAGTCTTTGCTCTAACTCTTTAATGTCACATGCTGATCGGAGAAGCTACAATTCCAGTTTTAAAGTCTTTGGTTTGACCCGACCGGGGTTCGAACCCACAAGCTCACGCACTCGAGGCGACATTAACATAATAGTGTGATAATATATCTAATTGCGAAATATACAAATGAATCGGACACAAGTTGTTCCAACTTACAAAGATCCTCTTCAATAAACAAGCATTAAAATACACGCACACCAGAAATACATACAAATGAATCGGACCCAAGTTGTTCCAACTTACAAAGATAGTCTTCAATAAACAAACATTAAAATACACACACACCAGCAATAACTATAGAAATGAATCGGACCCAAGTTGTTCCAACTTACAAAGATACTCTTCAATAAACAAACATTGAAATAAAAACACACCAGCAATAAATATACAAAGAATTAGCATAGATGTAAAAGCAAACATAATCAATTGTATAAAATAAGAAGAAAATGAACAGTTATACTGCATGATGGAGTTGTCTACTGATGTATATTTCAGATAAGGCAAACATAAGAAAAATAACTACCAAAAAGGAAATAGATTAAAAAGAGAGAAGGAGTAGAAAAACAATAAAATAAAATATATTTTTTAAAGAAAATGTAATATATTTGGTACTAAATTTTATATGAATGATATAGGGGATCAAACAGCTCTCGTGTATATAGACAATTCTGTAGTTATCAAGGAAAGTAAACACTGTAAAAAGTTTATTGTTAAGGAGAGTCGGCATACCTTATGACCGTATCATACGTGCATTTTATTCAAGCTTTGAGATAAGAGGTATACGTACTATATATGTGTAATCGATTTCAATCAATATTTGGACACCAATCAACTGATAGTGTATTGAAAATATCATAAAATTGGTTTCAATTTGAAACGTAAAAGATGGTGGACTTTCGTGTTTTTGTATTATGTTTGGCTTTAAAAGGTAGAGTATCTTCATGTTTTACTTTACTATGTTAAACTTCTAGAATATTTGAGGTACACATTGAGCCATCTTTACAGTCAATTATATTTCACCACTTCCTAGTGGGTAAGATTTATTATAGATAATACATACAGGAGGTAATTCGTATACACTTTTCATTGTGTTACAATATTTATAAAAATGAAAATTAATTTACTGCGTCCGAATCGCTATTCATCTATCTAAACACTTGAAGAGCTATATGATGAAAAAGAAGGGGATGGGAAGGGGGGGGGGGGGGGGACTAAAAGTACAACCAAATCCATGTGTTAAAATAGCACGATAAAGATTTAAATAAACAAAAAGAAGCAGGGTCCAATATTAGTCCAAATTGACAAGAGAGCTAGGAAAGGTGGCATATTCAAACACCCCTGGAAGGTAGGAACGACAATTATGTATTTTAAATACTGGTATGATCAGTCTTTGGCTTTTAGTAACACTGTTTGATGTTTGGTCAAACTGTCTAACTGTTGTCCTCCATTATAGTTGATAACTGCATAGTACTGTAATTTTAATTCATGAAAAATACTTTTCCTATAACGTATTTACAATTATTCAAGAGTTTTGACTTTTACAGTCACCATGCCATTCTAATAAATGTAAAGTGTAAAAATAGATAAAAAGATTTAAATGTCTGGTTGCGCAGAGTGTTTCTTAAACAACGGAGAATGCTCTATACTGAACATTAAATTTTTGAAATATGAAATGTAAAAACCATATGTGCAATTTGTACAATCTGCCTGTGAAGTTTCTGAGATATGGATTGAAAACTGAAGGAGGAGTTGATTACACAAAACTTAGACCATCTTTTTTAAATTTGGCTAAAAAATGACAAAGTTCCCAATTCTGGAAAAATGAGAAAACTTTTCTCAAAAATTCTACAGGGTGTACAACTTCAACATATGTGCAATCATCCTGTGAAGTTTCATGGATCTGGGTATAAAACTGTAGGAGGAGTTGATTACATAAAAACTTGTACCCTCTTTCAACCAGAGTCCGGAAAAATGAGAAAAAAATTCTTAAACAATTCCATTATATAACATTCTAGCAGGTTTACAATTTCAACATGTGTGCTATTTTCCTGCGAAGTTTCAAGGATTTGGGTTGAAAACTGTAGAAGTTTATTTCACAAAACCTAGACCCTCTTTCATAAATTTTGCTAAAAGAAAAAGACTTAAGTTCGCAAGTCTTTAAAAATGAGAACACATTTCTGAAACAATTCCATAGTAACACGTGCAGAACTTCAACATAAGTGCAATCCTCCAGTGAAGTTGATTAGGGGACGACCATTTGATATTCTGGGGGGGGGGGGGGGGGGGGCAGGAGGATTTTGAAAATAAATAACTCAGCCTTGATAATCACAAAAATAAATGGTTTGTTCTGTGGTAGTTTGAAAATAAATTACCTGACTTGCAATGTATTGAAAATAAATAACTCAGCAGGTCTAATTGAAAGTATGAGATGGCACCAGATTCTTCATAAATTCATCTTTTTTCCAAAAAAAAATCGGGAAACACTTCCCATATCTTTTAATAATAAAAGTATAAATATTATTTAAATTTACTTGAAATGTCAGAAAATTGGTTTCATTTAACTTGAGGTTAATTGTCTCAGGAACACTTACCTCACTTTTATTAAATCAGGGCCGTAACTACATTGAGACAAATGCCTCATGTAGGAAATGTCAAAACCAAACGCTTGTCTCCATATTAAATTGTGTTCACCGTGAGTGCCTTGCAAGAAGCAAGTTCTGTTCTCCCTCAGACGTAGCCCCTGATTTTTCGGGATCAATGTTTCTTATTTATTTGTCTTTTGTTCATTGATTGCCCTTCTGTATTCTGTTAGTGTTGCATTCATTTTGTAATTCAGTAATTTTATTATTAACTTGATCATGAGTTTAAAAAAACACAGCAGCCACAGACTTAACTATGTGAATTACATTTTTGCTTTATCATGCATATTTGTCTTTTGATGTTGTCCCTAGAAACTTAAGTCTTACACTGAATCTATAACGTGATTTTGCTTTGAGACCAAAATATTGTCAAAAAATTATTAAAACAGAACTTGCATTTTCAGTTTAAGAAAGGGTCTGGGGAACACCTAGAAAGCATGATTTTGCATCATTTGTTCTATAGCTTCTTGGGCCTTCAGCGGTTCAAAAACCCTTCAAAAAAATTTGCCTCGCTCTGCTTGGCAAAACATGTTTGCCAATACTTTTAAAAGAGCCTTAGTTACAACCAAACTTTAATACTGTGTATGTATGCAATACATGTATATGCATTGGGGAATATAGAAGATTCATTTCTGCAGAGGATAATCATTAATTCTGATTAAATGGTACATAATGACTTGACTATACATGTATTATTTATAATAAACAAATAATTTAAAAATTGTATGTTTTCGAATATTATAAATATAGTTGTGAAAATAAATAATCAGTCCCTTGCTTTAATGAAAATGAAAAATCTTTCTTCAATAGTACAGAAAATAGATAATCTGTCCTCTTAGTTTACAAAAATAAATAACCGATCCAAAACAAATCCTCCTGGCCCCCCAGAATATCAAATGGTCGTCCCCTTACACAAATTAGATAACCCATTTTCATCTCGCAAACCCCCCTCCTTTTGTACGACATAATCAGACTATAAGCCGGTTTTGGATTAAGTCCAACTCGGCCAAAAATGTACAAATTGAGAAAAGGAAGACTATTTTAAAAAAATAACAGCATTTAATTCACAATTGAACTTAGAAACATGGTGATATACAGAAATAAAGAAAATGGGACCAATATCAAGTCCTCCGAAGTACTAAAAATATATCTTTCGCCAAATTTTTCCATTGATAGTGAAGTGACAAGTTAGGATATTTTATGTTCAACGTTAGATGACAACCTTTCTTTCTGGCTAAATCATGCATCAATGTTAACGGTAATGTCGTTCTATTTCACAAGGTGTACATATTCGACGAGAGAACACAAAACTTACATATTTTGGTCAATTTTGACACATAAAATTATAAATGTCGAACAAATTATTGATATGTGCCAAAAAATAATTTCAAATTAACATATTAATATTTGATTTCACATTTTTTTATTACCTATATATTTTTATGATGAGTATGAGAGTTAATAAAAATAAAAAAGAGTGTAAAGCTGAATCACATAGATAGTTTTTTGGTTGTTTTAGGGACAATAGTGGCAGCTGAATATTGCTTAAGCGGCTACAGCTATGGTGTTCACACGTATTATCATAATATATACTGTAGCGATGGATGTTGTGGTTCTTACCTTAACAAGTATTGTTGTTCGTAAGTAGCTCACAGTCTCAAAAACGAAAAAGAACAAATAGTGTAGTTAAACAAGTTAAGACATATAGCTGTATACTACTGTTGCCTTTATTTATTCACCCCATATTATATTGATTTTGTATTTACATTGTGTCATAGATCAAATTTATTCGTTCAGTGTATGTTCACTTGTGATTATATGTCTTTTGATTGAGTTAAGCCATTTCAACTGATATTTTATAGTGTGTCTTTTTATGTTGTGATGTTACACTATTGTTTCGGGTAAGGGTGACGGTTGGTACCTATTAAAACGTTTAAACCCGCTGCATTTGTTTGCACCTGTCCTAAGTCAGAAACCTGATGTTCAGTAGCTGTCGTTTGTTGATGTGGTTCATAATAGTTACAGTTATCAAAGGTACCAGGCTTATACATTTGTAATTTGATACGCCAGACCCGCGTTTCGTATACAAAAGACTCATCAGTGACGCTAAGATCAAAATAGTTAGAAAGCCAAACAAGTATAAAGTTGAAGAGCATTAAGGACTCAAAATTCCAAAATGTTGTGCCAAATACGGCTAAGGTAAATCTATCCCTGGAATAAGAAAATCCTTAGTATTTCGAATAATTCATTCTTTTGCAAACAGTAAGTGTTTCTCGTTTCTCGTTTTTTATATAGATAAGAACGTTGGTTTTCCTGTTGGAATGGTTTTACACTAGTCATTTTTGGGACCCTTTATAGCTTACTGTTCGGTGTGAGCCAAGGCTCCGTGTTGAAGACCGTACTTTGACCTATAATGGTTTTTCTTTTACAAATTGTGACTTGGATGGAGGGTTGTCTCATTGGCACTCATACCACATCTTCTTATATCTATATACACAAAACTTCGTTCATCAGTACATACATAACATGGGTCCCTGCATATGGGTTCCATCGTGGAGTTAATGACGTCATGAATTATTTGATATTTTTGTTTTTCATATATTTTTCTATATATCATGTGGTAACGGACTCTTTTTGAAATAAAATAACCTTTCCATACCAAGTAGCTATCTAATTTATAAATTTGTAGATGTGCTTAACTTAAACTTAAAATATTTAATAGGATCTGTAAATGTCATACAGTAAAGATGCATTTGCAAGCTTTAATATTGTAATTATAATTACACATAGGACGTTTTGGCGAGATTGTAATTGAATGACATACAAGTAGAAAGTTTTTTTCGAAATCGTACTTGACTGACATATAGGTAATTTGTTTTGGCGATGTTAGTAAACGTAACTGGCATTTAGATAGGATGTTTTGGCAAGATTGTTAAGGAATGGCGATAATGCAATTGATTGTCCAAAAAGAACCATATTTGCGGATGCGTTTAATGGGACGTTCATGTAAATTACAGATTTTGGTGCAACTGTTACTGTCAAAAATGTGTCATGAATTTCGAGAATTTGAAACTGACCGTGGATATTATGATTTCGTTTTGGTAGGACTTTAGCTGAATCCCGAACAGGAATCAGTTTTGAGTGGGATTTTAAATGATTATCACACATATATCATGTTTTGCGCAGGTATCAGGTTTGGCTAGCCATAAAAACAGGTCCAGAGGCATTAAAATGCGGGCTTCTGTCTGAAATGAAGACGACGATGAAAGGGAGAACAAGAACCCCTATTAATCTATTATCAACACAATACAAAACGTATAAGGTGTCTTTTACATTATGCTTATGCGTTTTTGCAATCATTAATTATTTATTGAGTAGCTGGGAATACTCTCAGATCTGTACTTAGTGTTTTTTCTTGTTGTGGGATGTATAAATATCCTGCAACGTCTGGTCTGTGCTTTTGTTAGACGTTTTTCTAATTTGTATCCATCTGATGAGTTTAGCCCTTTTCAACTGATTTTTATACGACATGTATATAGTATATATAGTTTGTTATTGTACTGTTTCACCACCATCCCAGGTTAGGAAGGGTTTGGCGACAGCAAACTAGTTTAACACTACCACATTATGTATGTGTTTGTCCAAAGTCAGAAGCCTGTAGTTAAATGGTTGTCGTTTGTTGTTGTTTGTCATATCATATTAGCAGGCAATTTGTTTTCTAGTTTAAATTGTTTTATATTTGTCATTTCTGGGCCTTTTACAGCTGACTGCGGTTTGTGTTTTACTCAATGTTGAAGGTCGTACGGTGACCAATAGTTAACAGTTGTTAACTACTATATCATTTGGTCTCCTGGGGGAGAGTTGTCTCATTTGCAATCATACCACATCTTCTTATTGATATCTTAATAAGTAACAAAATTATCCGGTGTATGACAAAGTTAATGTAATTCATTGTTTCAGGATCAGCAGCGGACAAGGTTGAGGATACACTGGCCTTTTAATTACCAACAACATATATTTTAATTTCGTCAAATATATTTTTCGGTCCAGTTGTATTACAAAACAAATATTTCAAAAAAAATTCTGTGCCTCTAAATCATAGAAATTTCATATATTATGTTCATTGATGAAGTAGTAACGTACACAGCTTATAAATGTATTTAAATGGTTTGAATATATTAAACTATCGTAGATAGCTTAAATTTATTGTTCCAACAATTCTAACAGCATTTAATTGAAAATTTACAGTAATAATAAAAAAGAAACTGACGAAACTCGATCCAGTGACAAATTTGGACTATGGCCAACAACTCGTAAAGACGACGGTTTCATATAAGCAATGTAATTTCTGAAGCAGTGTATTTTTTTTGCATAAAAATTCCATCACCGAAACATCATGACTTTTTTATTTGTGTAAGTTTTTATTTGTACTGTATTTCTTTTATCTTATAAAGCAACGGAGGTATAATCGCAGGAATAGTAATTGGTTGTTTATTTGGATTGGCTGTCCTGATAGCTTTAATAGTGGCATGTTGTGTGGCGGTAAAGAAGTCAGGAACTAATGGCAGAGTTATTCCAAGTGGTCAAGGTGTAGCAATGGTCCAAACGTCATCACAGCAGCAAGGTAAATCTATGTGCAGTTATGTTCATGTTGAAATGGAATTGTTAAAATTGATGTTTCATTTTTATTTTATTCATTAGAAAGCAGTATACGAGGTGCTTTGTGTACGTACAGCTGACTAATACATGTATGATAGTAAAGTCAGATGAGATAGAATGATCCCTATACATAATGAGGTTTGACACATCGACTATGTAAAAAAGAATTGAGAATGGAAACGGGGAATTTGTCGAAGAGACAACAACCCGACGAAAAGCTTGTTTTGCTATGCATAAACCATGTCTTTCGATTCTGAAGTAATATCCAGTGACTATTAAGTGTAAAGTACATTCATAAAATGGAAAAATAAAGCTGTGCATCGATAAAACAAACTCTGACAATCTAACTGTAGCATATTCTGGCGTACGTTTAATCGCCTGTCATTTTGATAATAGGCCTTTTCATGACTAATTTGTTCTGTCAGACAGACAAGTGTCAAAGGTTTCCCATTTATATTTTGTTCTATAAGTTTTAAATGGTTGTTCAGCTGCTGTTCTCCATTATTATATAAAAAGACTGTCTTGAATTTGATATTAGATATGACTAGAAAGTGTATAGTCAGTGTATACAAGGTAAACGAAAACGTTTGAAACGTAAAGAAAAAGGTACATAATGTTTGCAGAAAGTTTTAGCAACTGATAACTGTTATATACTTGGCTGGTCAAAGTGCATGTTTACCCACAAGACATCCAAAGTATCTGCACAAATGTAATTTTCACTGACGTCTAGGTGTCTTTTGTATGTTGTTTACTAACTGTTTTATTCTCATGTACACCAAATGTCCTAATGTAGATATATTTTGGTATTATTTTAGGACTTTCTCTTAATCACAAAGCTCTTAAACTTAATCGGTTCTTATATACCTTGGCTTTCACACATTCAATTTTGTGCGCTTCTGGCGAAGGTAAATCCATATTTAGGACTCTTAAGATCCTGTGTCGCACATCTAGGTCTATTTGCATATTCAACAATGACCACAGTGGACCTAAATAGAGTTCATGTCAAAAATTCAATTCTTTTTGAAGTATTGTTGATATTATTTTTCTGTCTTCTCTATATTTATTAGTTTTTCACTAAAACACAGCAAAAGATTTCGTTATTTAAGGGCAAACAGTCTGAAATAGAGTCTCCTACGATTTCAGTCAAGATTTTACTGCTGTGTAGATTTATCTTGCTGACAATTATGGCTATTTAAAGTGTGAAAAGCTCACTTTGCACTTTTTGCCATGCGAGCTTTACAGTGCTTTTGACGCATAAAATTTATAGAGTGTTGTTTTCATATAGGACTGCACATATGCGAATACTTAAAATGGATTTTATAAGTGTATCACTCCAATATGTTTCATCGAATTTCTTATTTTGAGCATCTGAGTAAAATACAGAAGAACCTTGTCATACCATCACTTTTCATATAATACATTGGAAGCACCACACACGACATTGTGATCCTAGTCTCGTATAATATAAAACTTACATTCAAAGCCCGTATTTTTCAATTTCCAAGCATTGAAAAAATAACGTCATATTGAAATATCAGATACCTACAAGTTGTTTGTATAATTGTTCTGGGAATGATAGTACTTTTTTTTATTTTAATATCAATGATAAGTGGAAAGGGTTTTTTCTTCAGAAATATAAATTACCCTTGTACAAATTTAAACTTGGAAAATGTATTTTAATACAAGGATCTGATCGCATTTCTTATTATTAATTTTAGCAATGTATCCACCACCTCAGGGTATGCAACCGCAGTACGGCCAATATCCACAGAGTGGTCAGTATCCACCAGGAGGACAACATCCCCAGAGTGGTCAGTATCCACCAGGAGGACAATATCCGCAGGGTGGTCAATATCCAGCTCCGCCACCAAGTTATGCTGCTCATCCACCGCCTTATTGACATTCTTCCGCAAAAGAAGTTGAAAACTGTTTTTTTTAGATTTTATACTTGATACCAATTTAGATGTTTTTGTTTTTATGCAAATAATGTGTTTTCATTATGTATGCACATTGTATGTTTTATTATTGTGCCGATTAAAAGATATAAAATTAATCCATATAAAGTAACCAATTTTCTATTTAATCTCATTTGTCTGGGTTTTTCTTGACTCGTTAATTTGTTTAGTTATGAGTCGCAGAGCAGTCCATGTTTGATGTCATATATTTCTTATTTATTTTGAGTGAAAAGTAAAATCCTCAGAATACTGAACTCCGAGGAAAATTCAAAACGAAAAGTCCCTTATCAAATGGCAAAATCAAACGCTCAAACACATCAAACGAATGGACAACAACTGTCATATTCCTGACTTGGTAAGGCATATCTTATGTATAAAAAGGTGGATTAAACCTGGTTTTATAGCTAGCTTGACCTCTCAATTGTATGGCAGTCTTATAAAATTCCAATATATTGCCAACGATGTGTGAACAAAACAAACAGATATAATAGGTTAAGATGTCAAAAAAAGGGGTACAGCGATGTGTTCCATGTATTTTATAACATTCTATGAAAGCTCCCAACATTATCAACTAAAACAAAATCAAAATAAACATATATTTATTAAAAGCACTATATCAATTCATAACAAATAATAAAACAGGAAAAAATGGCTATACAATATTGAGGTTATGGTATTCCTTGTCATGGATCATTGCATGTTATATGAAACATGCAAAATGTTTAACAAATACAAAAAATAATATCGAAAATGCACAAGCATTGAATAATTTTTGAGAAAAAGCAGAAAAGAAAATCATTATTCTTCTAAGGAAATTACAATTTGATATTGATGTTTAGTTTATACCAAAAATGATGGATGAATTATATTTTATCACCTTTGTTTCTTTCCCCTTGTAATTAATTTATATAAAACGCAAGTTATCTTTGAAATTCTTTCAATCAAAATAATAACAAAAAGAAAGAAAAAAAAAACCCATGTGAAGCACAAATTGGTTTTCAACTTATTTATTTACCATTTAGTAGGTGTACAACTTACATGACTCTTTGTAACAAGTTACCTAGAATATTAAAATGTAGCAAAAGACACATAACAACAGTCGATAACACTAGTACTAATAAGATAATAAAAGAAATACCAGATTATCCATCTCAAATCTTATTCAATGCAGTATATAAAAATCAGGAAGTATGGTATGGTAGCCAATGATACAACTATTTACAAGAAACAAAAAGGTCAAAGATGTTACAGGTCGATGTACGACCTTCAATAAGGAGGATGATTACACCGTAGATTAATCTATAAAATGTACCGGATAACAAAATGCGAAGGAGTTCTAATGGTTAAGCTTACAGCAGGATTTTAGCTTTATAACATTAAACGCCGGCAGTCGGCAACAGACGACAACTTAAACTACAAGTTCCTTCCCGGGGATAGACCAACATAAGACTAGGGTGAAAACATGTCATGAGTTTGTCAATAATTTGATAACGAATAACAATGAATATATAAATGAATTAATAAATACATACAGTAATGACAATAGTAAGCAATAGTCCTTTAAATAGTTAATGTTCTTCAAACAAAAGCTATACAAATAATCAACCATGTTGTTCCGTCTTTAACGAATTCGGACATTTTACAAAAGCCCCCAATGCCTAAATGAACCGCAATCTTTATTGACATCTGTATCAAATGATTTCCCAATCAATCAGAAATTTGCGTAAACGCTTGAGGACTCCAAATAGAGATTCAAAGCTTCATAACATAGACGGTATTCATTCTGAAATCAAACATAGTATTTGTATACACTCAATTGTTTGTTGTAGATAATAAGGAGGAATATCATTTATAGGGCATATCGACACATAACTTGTATATCAAGACAAGGAAACTGGATAAGTTTTTGTTTGACATTGTCATGGTTTTATGAAAATGTCCATATGATATCTTCTAATTTTAAAGGTGCATTATTTTTTTTAAGTAGACATATAGAATAGTTAACAAATATTGATAAAAATTTGGTTTCTACCATGTTATAAAAGTCTGTTTAAAAATAAACAAAACCTTACCATCTTTAGTTTAACGCTATATAGTAGTAAGTAGTCGGCACTTTTGTGTTGACATGCATTATGATTGATGACCTCAAAATTATAAAGTAACTGTTAACAAAACTTAAGATTTTTCGAAATACTACGTTTTTTTACCTCAGGAATACATTACCATAGCTGTCTTTGGCAAAATGTTTTCTGAATTTTGGGTCCTTAATGCTCTTAAACCTCGTATTTTATTTGGCCAGCTAAATGTGTTTGATTGGAGTGTCAATGATCAGTCTATATTTTAGACGAAACGCCCGTCATGAGTACAAAATGTAATCCTTGTTTCAATAGTGCGTTTATTATATGATGTTAAACGATTTTTCGACTACATACTATATCTTTGGATCCTAAAAAATGCTTTGATATGTTCACATCTTAATTACTCATTAAGATCGCTAATCTTAATGATAATACGTACAAAATCAGAAAAGAACTCTGGTCTCCTTAACTGCAACAGTCTGGCTAGTTGAAATATGTTTGCATTATTATCTATTGTCATACTGGAAACAGCGTTTGCAAATGTACAGAAAACCCCACAGTTCTTGGCTCCATCACTAAAACATTGAAAAAAAAATAACGATCAATATTTCTCAATTTTTTCACGAACGTTGTTGTCAGTTGTTAAATTTCACAAAATTATGTTCCGTTCCTTTAAAACTATCTACAAAAGGATGACCTAAATGATATCTTATATGTACTTTTGTAAAAGAACTTCTTATCCTTAAAATGTACTCACTCCATGGTTTCAAACATGAACAACAATGTTCCATTTTGATGTTAATATTTCTCTGAAGCTATGAAACAAATGTACGCAAAGGAAACATTTCAAATATATTTCAAGGTCACCAAAAGCGACTGTAACAGACACATACAACCTGGTTGTTTAACATACTTATACTAGAAATAATGATATTAAGCTGTTCTTGTCATGCAGGTTATTGATTTTGTATCAACCGTTCGTATTATCAAAAATGAATAAATATATTTTACTTGATACTTACCCGCTGACAACGGTCACTGGATCATTTGACATGCTAACACGAGTAGATATCAGATTAACAAGTTTGCACAAAACCTGTGCATCAGGAAGGCCCTTGGTCACTGCAAGATACAGGGCTATTTCTCTCGCTTTGTCATCCTTCAATGTTTAAGATACTTGAAATCAATATGTTTTTTTTTAACAAATTGTAATACATGTTTTTTAATGATAATATACAAAAAGCAGTTTCTGTAAATTTATAGCGGATACTGCGACAACTTTAAACAGATATGTATGAATTCTGAGTAATGATGTTTTAAAAAAAATTAAAATCCTTTACTTATGGAACAGCATTCTATGGTACATCTTATTTTGTACAATATATTTTTGAGAAAAAAAAATGGTTTTATTAGAAATTGTTATAATCACCTTCTTGGATAGAATGACTTTACAACTTGTAACATCCATATCTTCTTTTCCTCTGTTTGTTATTGTCAAGCTATATTTTCCACATGTAAATGAGTCCTTAGACGTTGAGTAAACCAAGTCAGCCTGAATAAATATATCATATAACCAGACTTAAATAGTCTTTTAAGATTTGAAAATTACCTGAAACAATGAAAAGCAATAATTTCCTACAAATGAATTGAGTTAGGGGAAGGCTGTAGTGCTCACAAACACGTTTCAACCCACAACATTGTTTTAGGCCTGTCCAAATCCCAGAGCCTGTTATTCAATTGTTGTCTTTGGTGCGGTTTGTCATATTTAATTTCGTTAATTGCTTTGTCATCAATAAGAATGTTGGCTTTTGTCGTATATATATTGTTTCACGTTTTATTATGTCGTGAACGTTAATTGATGACTATACAGTATGAAGTTTACTCATGGCTGAAGTGCTTATGGTGACCAAGATATCCTTCTTTGTTTAGAAGCCTTTCATCTGTTAAATAAGTTTTGGAATTTAATATTGTTTGTCCTCGAGCATCACTGATGAGACATTTACTGTCGAAATGCGCATCTGGTGCAGAAAATTGGTATCGTTAATGTTGTTATTAGACTACATTCACGCTATTTGGACTCTGGTGAATTCTTGTCTCATAGACAATTATAGCTCATTTCTTTATTATAATATAAGATAATAGCTACTTTGAATGCAAACCAATCTCACAAGTTCATAACCTGCTTCATCTACTGGTGTAGATATTACATGTTCATGTTTTACATTGGAGACCCAATCATTATTCGGGGGAAAAGATCAAATAAATGAGATCACAAAAGCATCAAGTAAAGCAGGGACTGTAAAATTTCTTAAATTAAATCAAATATTGCGGATAAGATGTAGGCACAAGATGAAAAAGTTATTAATGATAATTTCATATTGAAGGAAATCTTAATGATTGAAATAAAAAATAAACAGACATGACTGAATAAACAGAAACGATAGATACCTCAGCTGGGTCATTTAGAAACACAACAATTGTAGACGAATTGTGATCTCTAACCATAGTCCAAAAGTCAACTTTCGTGTCCGGTAGTGGTAGCTGTGTTGTCAAATATCCAACAAACTTTGTATATGACTGTAGGTTAAAATAATAATATGTTAAATTGATAAAAATCAAACTTACCCCATAGCAAGATGAGTTTTTTTACTCAAACACGATAATCGTACTGAAAATATCCAGATCGAATGTATTGTTGTCTTGAAATCTCTACATGTTAATTTTGAAAAAAAGTAATAACATAAAATTGAACAAATGTAACTGCACCCGATACCTATTTTGACATTTGGTGTCTTTTCGGTGATGCTCGAAGCCAAGAAAATACAAATGTTGGTGTGCTTATTATCGTTTAAAACTACTTAATATATAGCCAAACCCGGAACAAGAATCAGAGCTACGCACGAGGGAGATGCATTCCTTAAGTTTAGAAATGTTTAATTTATAGCCGCGAATTAGAATAAAAAAATATGCAGGTTTACGCCAGTTTTAAGTATTTAGCGATTATTATGATCCCTCGGTTAAACAATATTTATGTTAACAAAGATTGAATGGTAAAAAAAAGTGAAAAATGCTACTAAAATAATCTATACATACTGGAGCTTGCACAGCGTTGATATAATCAGTTCTTCCTTTTTCATATGAAGTAAGAAACAGTCTGTTGTTGTCCGCTACAAAGGAAGATAAAATGACCATGACTTGTTTATTATCATAGTTCATAACATTCATTTAGGAACTCTATAGTTCACCACCGGTTTTAGAACATGATCTTGTTCCTCAAATGTTTCGGGTTCTGTTTCATCAGTCGAATAACAAAATTAAAGCACCTCTTCCAGATTAGCATGACATCGCAAGTATGGCAGTCTCACCATAGCATAAATTAACGACTTTTCATGAAGAGAGAATCATATAAATATTATTTCAGTTCTTACTTCGAACAAAGATATAAGCTGGCTGAAAATAAGTTGTAATGACATAGCCGATTCAGTATCACAGATGGAGTGGGTTGGTGGCCTAGTGGTTAAGACTAATGCCTACAGTGATGAGAGTCCAGTGTTCGATCCTGACTCTTCGGGAAAACAAAACAAAACTAAACGACAAAAGAGATGACTTCAGCTTCCCAATTTTGAACTTTCCATATTTATGTAACAACATAACAGCACCTGCATACGGTTTATATATATCCCAGTTGATACGATACTCCAGGGCTTGTATTTCCTATAATGATTTCCTTGATAGAGGGTTGCTGCTCACATGGAAGCTATTAAACCAAAAGTTCCTAGAGGTGAAGTTGAAATCATCCCTTCGTAACTTTAACGGACGCCATCGGTTGACCGTTACGGAATATCCATTTCAAAGATGATAGCTGATATGTTGCTAACATCGCAACTACAATTCCGTCCCCTTTCCCCGAATTTGACCTACCGATTGAGACTTCTGACCGGGTTTGTACTTACATGAGCAACACGATGGGTGCCACAGGATCTGCTAACCCTTCCGCCGCACATGAGATCTACTCCAGTTTTAGTAGGGTTCGTGTTGTTTAGTCTTTAGTTTTCTATGTTGTGTTTTGTGTACTATTGTTTGTCTCTTGGTCATTTCTTATTAAGCCATGGCGTTGTCAGTTTATTTTCGACTTATGAGTTTGAATATCTCTTTGGTATCTTTCGCTTCTCTTTTATATTTTAGGAATGCTGTTTCTGACATCGGCGTCAGCGGCGTCAATAAATGTTAAAGTTTGTAATTAGGCCACACAGGTGAGATATTGTGCCAAGTTTATTCTTTTAGCCATGGTGCTGTCTGTCTATCTTGGAGATAAGATTTTTAATTGCCACCTTTGCGTTTTTGTTTTTTCGCACACCTTTCTGTAGAGATAGAAATGTTAACTCATCTAAGCCTGATTTACAGATGTAACTAGGTAAAAATAAACTTGATAAATCAACTTCGAATGAAGTACGAGGAATGCAAAGATTTGAAAGTGGGAAAGACTTAATGAACTGGACTACAGGTATTCTAATGTATCAAACTTTACAAATTTTACACATGCTTGGATGTATTCGAGAATTATTTCTGTTTGAACTTCGAAAAGTAAGGTTGACAGTTTTATACAATAATATAACCATTTTTATTTCTACCTTGATATCAACATCTGAAACTAAAGGGAAATATATTTCTACGAATTTTTACAGAAACTACAAATCGCAGTCGTCAAAACAGTGATAAATCCTATCGTAACATGAATAAAACAATAAAATATTAATCTTAATTGGCATGCTTACTAGGAATGATACTCTTGTTTCTGTTCTTTTTTACATTTTCGGGGCTTTTAGCAGCAACATATTGGGCCTGATCATGCTCCGATTTCTTAGCTTCAAGCATCTACAATATAAGAATAAGATTTACTTGTTAATGTAAGAGTATTATAAGTAAGAAATGCATGACATTTGATACATTATCCAATATGAAATTTAAGGTATATATATACATGTTTATATACGTATAACTTGTATTTTAAACGGGAAATTAAAAAACCGGGCTTACAGGTGGTCTTAATTGTTCAAAGGTAAAATAAAGTGTTCATGACCCCAAAAAGTAGTGAAAAAAGAAGGCAAACATTTTTCGTATTTTAACAAGCAATATAGTTTTCTAACATGGTTCTTGATCCATCTACACATGCAAATCATAAAACATTGCAAATCTTTACCCATAATTCATTGTACCTTAAACTCTTCATGAAGACGTTGTCTGTTTACAGGACCCTTATCTAACACAATTTCCTGCCAGATAGTTCCGAATTCTTCCTTTCCAACGTTGGTGTCCTTCATTGTGAAAGCCTCAAGTAAGGCATAATGCAGGCAAACATACTGCTCCTACAATTTGAGAAATAACACTGTGCATTTATTTAAAAAAAAAAGGTCAGTATCTCTTACTATTCGTATGGTCATCTATTTATTAAATAAAAAGGAATATAGGTAAAGATGATGTAATTTTATAATGAACGTCGTCCATGACCGTTTATTCCTGTGTAAACTATAAAAAAAACAACATTTTTTTGTTAGTTACTGTACCTTATACATACTGTAAAGGTACAGTTATTGCAATAACCTTTTCTTTCGGTATGACAAACGTATAATAAAACTTACAGGTGTTTGCACCATGTTCATCCTGCTGTACCTCATTTTCTTAACAAACTTAACGACATCCACAAACCCAGTAGCACGTCCTTCTTCATATAAAGCATCAAGTCCGATATATGTCCCAGTTCTGCCTATACCAGCACTGTTTGAAAACAAAATTTATATTCACGATGAATTTACTTAAGACACTGTGACAGTGCGAGACTCTTAATTGTTAATTGACATTAGTCATAAATAACAATGTAATTCACTCATTAAAGATAATGAAAAACTATGTTGAAAGCATAGGGCAAGAACATCTATTAATAGTAACTTAAAGGGAATTATGATAAATATAATTTTAAACAGATTTCTGAAATTTCATGTCTTTCATGTAAACATTTTTTGAAACGCCTACGGGCTGTATGGGCAATTTAAAATATTGTGCTGTTTTTAAATTAATGCATTTGATTTACAGGCGCATCGCGGGAAACAATGTCAATATTGACATATTCATATTCATACCTGCAATGAACAAGAAGTGGTCCATTATTTTCAGTACTTGTATGATCAGATATCACATGTTTGTGAAACAATACAAGGTACAGAGGATCTGGTGTTCCATGATCAGGCCAGGCAGTGAAATGGTACTGTATGATACATCTCTTCTCTTTTGTCTGTTATTATTATCACATGAAAGAAAAAAAAACCCCACAAAACATGACATAATAAACATTATATTATTTGTTTTACATATAAAAAAATAATATGACACAAACACAAAAACAATAATATTGCAAATCGATTGTAAAATATTTTGATTCTCAAGATTAATTTTTAAGGTAAGTAATTGGCATAATTAAAACCACGTACACAACATTCAAATGTTTAAAGCAGATGGTCATGTCTGTTAAATTAATTAGGAATATACAAATCACTATAAAACAAAACCATTAGGGAAACGCATGGAATTTAAACTGAGCGAAGCCGATTGCGTCAATAGGTTAAGCACCTCCTGTTATCCATGCATCACCACCTCCCAAATTAAAACTCACTCAAAATATCACAATAGGAAATGTACAGATCGGACTACTTTTCTTGCAACCAACTATCTAAGACCCCGAAAAAATGCTCATTGTACATGTGATTTAAGTCAAGACAAATAGTATCGGTCACCAGTCCATGATGGTGTCTATATTACCTCTACATTTTCGATTTCATTTGTTCTGACCGCGATGGAGCAGAATTTTATGTCAGGAGAACTCCCCTGTATATAAAGTCCGTCCGTATAATTTATGTTTTCAGTACAAGAGAGGAGTTGTTAGTGATTTACAATGCAGGGGCGTCTAAATATTTGAGTCGGGACTGTCGGGCGCGCAACAAGAAACGAATGCTCACAGTTACTGAACGCA
Source organism: Mytilus californianus (assembly GCF_021869535.1). Taxonomy (NCBI): domain Eukaryota; kingdom Metazoa; phylum Mollusca; class Bivalvia; order Mytilida; family Mytilidae; genus Mytilus; species Mytilus californianus. The sequence continues at coordinate 98,715,574 of NW_026262712.1, read as the reverse complement.
AATTCATTGGTATCAGTTTTGCTCATTGTTGAAGCAGTTGCTTAAATCCTCGTCCTGTGGCCTCTGGTGGACAGTTGTCTCAATAGCAGTCATATCACATCTCCTTAGTTTTCATATAAATTTATCAATCTGATGATATGAAATAATGAAGTGCTGCATTATTCTATCGATTCATGTACTCCATCGAAGTTTTCAAATAGCAACGTTATTAACAGGTACGTTACGTTAGACATGATCTTGTAAAATGACAAAAAACAAACTGTACTGAATTTCGATGCAGAAAAATATTCTTGCTTCAAACTATAGATTACAAATTGATGATTATTCTCCAAAAATCACAGAAACAAAGATATTGAATAACAACAGCAATGTTAAAATATTTATAAGTTAACGAACACTTAGACAGCAATTCATCATACAACGTATGATTTTGGGCAATAATTATTAAGATTTAAGTACTTTGATCATACCCTTATGCCAAGTGACTTAACAATAAATAGAAACTTCCTCTTAATCACCTCATTGTGTGGTCTTATTCCTTAACCCGCTGTCTTTAACATTACCTTAAAACCAGGATGCAAAATATAACTTTAAAATTATTTTTTTTCTGTCTGTCATACCTTTTTGTCTTCAACTTGTATCTCCCTCGTGATATATGCAGCTCGTTCCTTTTCTGTTAGTAGGGTTAGAACAAGATTACCATAAGTGATCGGTTTTCCTCCTTCTGGCCAGTATTGTTCACATTTCCTCTAAAACGGGTAACAATTATGTTATCGAGAAAATCTCTGATGTTCTCTGGTAAATTTGTGGAACAAAATGACTTATGAATGAGAGTTTTCACTTCCTATCGCATTAATTTTATAAAAATCCACAAGTATGCTCGGATCTCCCAATACATAACATAACATAGTGGTACGTTAAAACAACAAGAATGCAAGCATTTACGTGCTAAGCATCCCAAACCCGTATTTCAAAGTATGACGAAAATATTTGTTTTCATCGAACATGATAAAATATTCAAAGTATGGGCATACAGGATGTAGGTGTCAAACAGATATGCGCTCAGGAAAGTGGTCTTGCATTACTACACATCATTACTGTCAAGCTACTGACCAAATATGCAGTCGTTTTGTTTAGTTATTTCTGAGTAAAATGTGACAAAATTATGTGTTTGACAAACGGACGCACGGACAGACATGATAAATGCTACATGGTCCCCACTTTTAGAGTAGGGGTTTAATTGACGTCACATAGAAAGAACACATCTTTTCGCAGATTATTCGAAAAGAATGATAATGATTGTCTGCATATCGTCTAAAAATCATTATAGAAACATATTCCACCACCAAATCTCGTGCAATACGGTATTTATCCATACTCGACAGTTAAAACGAGCCTCGCGTTTTAAATTTGAAAATTTAACTGTCTCGAGTGGATAAATATCGTATCTGGTGAAAATAGTCTTGCGTTGTTGTCCCATAATGACAAATAAAAACTAACAAACATGATCTAATATTAAGATTCAGAAGATATCATGTAAGCTGTTATATTCGATGAAGTCGACTGAGGAGATCGTCAATTTGAATACAAAATCTTAAATCAGGAAGTGTTAATTGGCGAAATTCCATTCAAAAAAGTGGGAAAGTTCAAATACAGATATATACTGATACTCTATATTTAGGACTCTTTAACATTTAAATGACTCGTTTTTACTTTTACGATATTACGTTTTTACGAGTTTTAGGTATATGTCAGTTGTAATCTAATTACTACACATCATTACTGTCAAGCTACTGACCAAATATGCAGTCGTTTTGTTTAGTTATTTCTGAGTAAAATGACTCGTATGATGTGTAGTATACCACAGCTCATTATTTTATATAAGTAATCGTAAACACGGTAATAAAGACTTTATTAAACATTCCAGTACGATTTTTGTTTAATGAAAAATATATTTTAATACTTTTTAGGCCATGTAAAAGCTTTTTAAGTTTTATTCCTTTTTTTTTTTATCTTGAGAGCCAACAGAATCGTAACACTAACATCTATTTGCCATGTACTTCGAATTCAAACTAACAGACCTGCTTTGAAATTTGACCAATCGGTGGAAGTTCTTTGCAGCTGTCAAATGATATGTAAGCATCCAACAGATAATTAGTAAATATCAATGAGAGCTCTTCGCTATTGAGATCGTGACATTCAAACTATCCAAATCTTGACCAAAATATTTATTTGATCTTTGGATGTACGGCAAATTTCAATTGTCATTGACACCTCTTGTACAGATGATCACAATGTAAATCAGAATAACAATTATTCTTTTAATTTGGTATTGGGCTGTCAAAAGTTTTTGTTCGATGAGACCCCATTACTAGTTGATTTTTTTAAAATTAGGATATACAGGTCATTATTTCAATTTATCATAGCTTTGACAATGACTATTTAGAAAAAGGGCATTTTTGTTTGAAAATAAAAGCAATAGCTTTCTTTTTAAGACAGTCGTTTTAATCATTTGTTGATCGTAAGACCATCTGAAAAGTCTAAAACTAAAACGCCAATTCTTTTTTTTTTGTAGAGTTTTAGGTATATGTCAGTTGTAATCTAATAGTTTTTTCAATACTGCTTAGTCAATTTTCTTGCAGTCAATCTATTACTGTTCAGTACTTTTTAAGACTATTGAGTATATCGTTGGTTTGTACAGGTAAGTGATAGCTACTGCACAGTCTGAACATAGACTGAACAGATATTGCTTGACTGCAAGCGAATGTTCGAAATTGATTTACCAGTGTCTTTGTTCACAATTTGTTTGTTATAACAAATGAACTATCTGACTTGAATATTTAGTTTGTCGAAACATGCGCTCTTTGTTTTCTAGGCCGAATTGTGGTTGAAATTCAGAAGATTTGGTCAATTTTCATAAAAGTCTCTATTTTCGACCAGAGGTGTAACTGGCAAAGCTTTGTAAGAAAATCAAGACAAAAGTCGTCCCGCTTCACTTCATACAGATCTATTCAATAACTTGAAAACACATTTTTTAATTTAAAAATTATGGATTTAAATTTAAAGCCGAAAAGGGTCCTTACCGAATTCGACTTTTTTTGAGCGAACCGGATAGTTTTGGTGGAATTTGTTTTTGACATTTTACAAAATTTGAAACTAAAAAAATGTAAATTAGAATTTGTTTGAGTGACATGTAGGCAAATAATCGAGGAATACCTTAAAGTTAATTTTTTGTTTTCAGAATTTATACTTACAAGAACACGACGGCTGCCAAATATAATGCAGGATATGCATACCTTTCCGGAGCACCTGCAGAGATCACCCCTGTATTTGGTGGAGTTCGTGTTTCTACACACTTTTTACTCGAGTTTATGCTCGATTTGTGGTGGGGTTATTGCTGCCCAATCTTAAGTTTTCGGTGAAGTGCTTTGTTTTCCTTGGGTTTTATTTACCTATTATTGTTATATGTCTTTTCTTTTATGTTTCTATACTAACTGGACGTGATGATACACAATTACATTTACCTTTGGGCCTTCTACCAAATTTGTCAACATTATAATCTTTCTTGTATTATTTTGCCAAATCATTCTCCAGTGGTCATTAATAGTATGCTTTACTGGTCCTGAAACATGATAATAAATGTAAAATTTTAATGCAATACATTAAAGACTACATGATCATGTCATTCCATTACAAAATGAAACTTTGGGTTCTTTAATAAATTCGATAAATATATACTTACTGATACATATAGAATAATGACATTTATCTTTTTGACACTGGATTTATCAGCAGGAATGTAATACGAGTCCGGTATGGCAATTTGATATTCGAGCTGATGAAGTCAGTATCAAAATATTAAATGCTACCACACTTTTTATCGGGAATTTGCTCTAACGATATGTTTTGTTTTGGTTTTGAATCTTTTTTTATGCGTACTATACGTTATGATAGTGTTTTAGATTTTGTGGATGAAGTCGCGTGCATTTCATTGATTAATTGACGCGGATGGACATGGACGCGTTACGTCGTTGCACTGATGCGTGTCGTCATTGCCTAATATTTTCGAGTATCGGGCCTGTATATGATCCTTAAAATATTAGGCAGTAAGATCAAACGAAAAATGTACGAATTGCCGATAGATTTAAATATTTGATGGTTGATGTTCTGATTTCAGAATAATATTAAATTTAGAAAATGTTATTGAGCTTAAAAGTTGATAATGTTTATTAATATGAGTATATGTTGTAGGAAATTCATGATGTATTATTCATTTTGTGTAATTTAAGCTTTTTTACTTCTTTGCTAAGATACTGTTTATTTTATTTGTTTTACCATTTATAATATGTCGGAGTGCTGTGGCCATCTGTAGGCATATAGTCAGAGCCATGGATTCATTGAATATATATATTTCTTTATATGTCCACACGTTGCATTAAAACTGATACCGATGAAAGACTAATGAAAATGCGGAAGGCGTTGCCAAATTATTTGCATCAGCATATCTGCTGAAGATATAGATACAACGCATGGCATTGTAAACAGTAGGTTTTGGAAACTAATACATCCATTGCGTTATCGTTAACCGACATATATTTATGACTTTTAACTATTATACCTTGTGATGCTATATAACACTTTCCCTTTTCAAAACCCTGAAATTAAAATGATTCCGACTTAGAGAGCTTTCATTTAATATATTTTAAAAGAACACAATAAATAAGGCGATGTGGTATGATTGCAAATGAGTCAACTTTCAACGTGGATGTAACTTAACGTCATCGTACGGCCTTTAACGAAGAGCAAAATGAATATAATAAAAGACTACGACATAACAAGAAGAGAAACAATTCGAACTCGAAAAAACTGCTGATTTATGGCAAATCAACAACGAACGAGAAACAATTGTGACAGACAGAAACTAACAACAAACACTGAATTACTTGCTGCTGATTTGAGTTAGGCATATAAAGAATGTAGTAGTGTTAATAATATCTGTTCGCGCATATTCGTCCCTTTATCATGGTACATATGTTAAACAGCACCACATAGCAACAAACTGTATAAACATAGATTGAAAATGGCTTGATTCATCAGATAGGCACATATATAAACAACATCATCGTAAAAATGAGGACGTTTATCTCGTTTTTAATAAGAATTCTAGAGGTTCAGCTAAACTTCCAAATCAAATATTTATATCATTGAGTTAATGATTTTTGGTTACAATAAAACCCGCACTTAATGTTTTGTTAGTTATACATATTCATTGAATATTTAAAACTTTAGTGCACAGACAGAGAACGCGTTACACAGGCCTTTCTTATATAAATCCAATAATGTGTTGATATGGATGAACGTGTTACATCCTATAAAAACAAACATCTTATTATGAATTTAGTTTTATTTACTTAACTGCTTATATGTGTCAAAAATTATGAACATGCTACAATATCCTTTGGCTTTTAATATTGGATTGTAAAAGAATGTATAAATGTTTCCAATTCACTCACGAAAAAATAAAAGTTTTTGGACTTTTATGATATATTTTGTGAGTGATTTGGTCCAGGTTATATGCCAACCAATACACTCCTTTAAAATACGCTTAATCCTTATAATTTTTCAAAATTGGAGATAAGGAATTAGATGTCCCCACTCGTAACATTTATCACACGTTAATTGTAACGTGGCTTTGAATTGAATTGGCGCATGAGTATATTTTTTAATTAACGTAAAAAAAACCCCAATATACTCCATGAAATTTGCTATCTGAAAAAGAAACTTATTTTTTTTCTTTCAATTAGATGTTTTGTGTTTATTATTTAATTTGACGATGAGTGCAAAGTGAAAATAAATATTTTTAACGTCGAGCCGGTTTGTGTTATTATCGCCACCATCTTGTTTATATTGGTTACAAAAAGTAGTTCTGTCAACGTCGTCTATCGAAAAATAAACATCAAGATCAACTACCGGAAGCCGTCTCGACCATAGAGATGGGTTGCGCATGCGTTCATCATATTCAGTTATTCAAAAGAAAATAATTTCAAACTTTAAAAGTGACACAAGAGATCCATATGGTGGATGGACAATTTCGTTGACGAATTAGGCCCTTAAAATGTCACAAAGAAACTTTAGAATTCATGTGAAATATTAGTATGCTATGAATCAAAGTATAGAATTTGAGTTATTTGGGTGGTGATGAATTTGGCAGCTAATATCCTTTCATGAAACTACATATATAGGTTTAAGTTAGTTCAATAACAAAAATGTGACTTACTGAAGTTTGAAACGGGACTAAAATTTCATTTTTTTTATCTATACTGGTTTAATATTTGCAAAAGAGTAGTCGTCTTGTTGTGCTCCGGATCACGGGCTCTTTATCTTAATTTAAGAACTTATATGTTTTTTTAATTTAATTTAATTTTAAAAAAGCAAAATATGAAAGTCGCTTTCTTATGTTTCGATTACATTAAAAAAGGAGTAAATAACTATGTATTAAATCATTACATTTAGTATGATGCTTGTTAAGTAAATGGATATCAAATGATACATAAATACTTACGTCAACATAGTTGGCATTTATATAATCTGAAGCTATTCCATGACCTGGTTCCAATACTACCCTTGTATGGTCGTCTACAAGAGAATAATGTTTACTGGAGTTTAACCCATTTCTCTGACTTCAGTCTATTGTTCTTACTCTAGATTATTTTTTTAAGAATCCACTGACCAATGGAGATAACTTATATTATAACTTTAAACTTTTAACTTACGATACTTTATCCTCTCAAAAACGAGTGGCATATGAAGGGTTCGAACTCGCGCGTAATTTCTTCATAATCAGAAGAGTATATGCATAATACCACTATACCACCAGTGTGCACATAAATCCATATCTAAATAACACTCTTAAAGTGCTTAACTATCAATACATGTCAATAAACTGTATTTCTGTCTCATAGATCATAATTCGCTTTTGTTATCTAATAAAATATATATATTATGCCTGGGTTTGTTCATGTTCTTTTCAAATTTATTCAAATTGTTTGATTTGGGCGTTAATTTTTTAAGGAAGATTATGTTCTACATTTGAACGTTCTTGAGCATAGTTATATAGCAGTATGAAAATATAAAATGACAAGAGAAAAAATAAATAAAAACATTTTTCTTAAAAATCATAGATAAAAAGAGTTTATTCCTGATGTCAAGTTTGAACATTGGTCGATTTTCAACACCGTTATAATGAACTGATGAATATATATACGACTGTGGCTATTACACTATAGAATCAAGGAATTGTATATATTAGAACAATTTCTTGATAAAATAAACATCCATATGCCCATTACACTTGTGACTTTTAACGTACAAGGACTTTTCCTTTTCATCATAGCAAATGCTTACTTATGGTTTTAGTCTTATAATGTTATCATACTATTAATAATTTTTTCTTTGTTTGATTATAAATGTTCCAAATATACATCACGTCAACATTGAACGGACTCTAATTTAAATAAAGTGTGATATATAAGACACGACCGTAAAACTACTACTTTGACAGTAAAACCAAAAACATAATCATCACCTTTATATGAAAATGAAATATATAATACCTCTGAGATTAAAACAATATTATGGTCGAGAAAAAAAATTCTTTGAAAAAAATGGAGTCCGGGTACAAGGTTTGAACTTGGCACTGTTAATTTCACAGTTATGCTTTTCGTTACCAACGACTAAACGATAACGGCTATGAACCGCTTGAATGTAAAATTACAAAAATCGACATAATTAAACATTGTACATCTGAAGCAAGAGCAATTCTGCTGGTGATTCAGAATGCATACCACAGATAATACTAGTTTATTGACTGGTTGACGATGCATGCCAAATGTAACAACGCTAAAATAATCCAAACGTAATGAAAGGGAAACAGTTTAACCATATTCATGTATAATTGTTCAAATAAGACATTCAGCAAATAATTTTATTTATTTTGGAAAGCAACATCAAATGGGGTATCATAAATTACAAAATGTAGAAGAATTGTGGCAACTACGCTACATTTATATATTTGACTTAGTGCGGCTAAATTGTAGCCAGTCCTGAAACACCGTAAACTATTATGATGATGGAAGTTTTAAACGACCTTAACTGGCTATATAGCCCTTGCACGGTCGGTATAAACAATTACATGTTGTTAAATACTATATATGTAAATTTGAAAATTTCTACATTTTGGTAATTATAATATTTTTACTTTTCAAAACAAGATAAATATATTCTGTATATTAGTATATGTCTTTTTCAATAAATCATAAATACCAAAATCTATATAATTTGAATAATTTGTAATGATTAAACATTAAATGAAATATGTATATACAAACTTGAAATCTGGTATTTAAAAGGGGAGCTAACACCCCATTTAAGTTGTATTAAACTTATGTTAACTTGTCAAATGTCTAAATATAAATGTGAACAGTGTGGATATAATCATTTCCAGCTATTATAGAATAAAAAAGTCAAAATACGAAATTATTTTAATGAAATTCCGTTGATTCATTGTCATAACGCAAAACAGACAGTCGTTTTACTAGAGATGGGTTAAGCTAGAGAATTGATAAGAAGTAGTGGATTCGGAAACGATAATCAACTTGCGACTAAAGTCGCTCGTTGATTATCGTTTACGAATCCACTACTTCTTATCTATTCTCTACTACATAATCAGGACTGTATGAATACAATAGTGTTACTTTTATCATTATAAATTTATACTTATGTCTAAAATTTTCAACAAACCACTTCATTACTTAATCAAAACTTTATATTTGATATACAATCTTGACATTAAATTTCATTTAAACATACAAAATAAAACATGTACAAACTTAATTCTAGCAAGATGATGACCTTGAAATACTTACATGGAAAAGTTGTTTTAAATCTATTCTTTGGTAGATTTTCTTTTAGTTGAGCCTTTGTAGTGGGGTGTTGAACTCCATATGGTATTTTCTAATGTCAAGAGATTAATATAATATTATGATTAGTTACCGTTATCGTAGGAAGGATAATTCCAAGGAAGTAGAAAAGAATTTAACTTCTATGTAAACTGTGTACTTTTCGAAAAAAATATATGCTGTTTCAGCATTTGGTAAACGTTTAAAAATTAACTTTAGAAGTGATCATAATAAGCATTCATATTGATACATTCATGTTTAATTATGCATTTGCCACACATTGAATGTAGATACATTAGCACAACAGACAGAGTAACTTATACGTTATTATTTAGCACTATGTATACATCAAATTTCGATTGTGAAGTCTCCAATCAAAACTCTCCTTACCTTATATTCATCTTCTAACTTGACATTCATATTCGATTTTCTTTTGAAAATATAATTTTTCAGCTCACTGACTCTTATACTTGTGATTATGTCATCAATGTTGTAATACGTTGAATCATCATTGCCATTGTCCAGGTTTCTGTTTAAGGGGGTCTTTTCCTTTGTATTGTTTTGTTTGGTAGATTCATTATCATTTGATTTCATTTTCTTGCTTGATTTAGGCTCCGTCTCTTTGTTTGGATTCAGTTTCGTCAGTATTGACGAAGGCGCTTCATCCTCATCAGTATCAGTAGATGAGACCCGGCCTATATTCATATACATTTCCCCTTGAGCTTTTGTTTCTGCAAAGATGCATTATAAAAATTCAGCTTTTAAAGAATTAGAAAGTTACCAAACTAAATCAAACTATCAAACAATCAGAAGAACTTGCATGTTAATGTAAAATATGCAGAGAAACAATACGTATGCTATCAATAACAGACCTTTATTGCAAGTTAAAAGCATGCTATTTAATAAATAAACAATATTACATCCCCATGTATTAAGTATTTAAATTATTCTTTATGGATGAGTAAGGTACACTGATCTAAAGTAGTCATTTCTCGCTGCATTGAAGACCTGTTAGTGACCTTCTGCTGTTGTCTGTTCTATGGTCGGGTTGTTGTCTCTTTGACACATTCCCCATTTCCATTTTCAATTTTATGTCCACTTACAGTAAACTAAATAGCGGACTGAATGTGTCATAAATAGCCGATTTCAAAGTTAAATAATTGCTTATCGAATTGCACCTCATTGATGTAAAACTCTTTGACGTGAAAAAAAGACTTAGCTGAGTTCAAACAGCGCAAGCGTGCACAAAAAAACAGCTCTAATATTAAACTGGGCATCCGCAGTGGTTCATGGCGGAAGAGTATTTCTTTGCAGGATCATTTATAGTTTAATGTGTCTTCAGCAAAACTGGCACAAAATACGTGTCTAGGATGAACTTTTAGAAGATATAACTTGGTGGCAAGAATTTATTACTTCCTTCAATGGGAAATCGCTTATTTTAGATAAGATACCAGTAACGTCTGTCATAACAGATGCTTGTAGAAGCGGAGGGGGCGGTTTCCATGATTTAGACTGGTGCTATGTCAATTGGGAACAAGATTTCCCTCGTATTTCTAGTTTTCTATCCATGAACTTTTACAGGCTTTTCCAGTTATTTTAGCTGCAAATGCTGGTCTAGTAGTTGGGGAAATAAAAGAGATACTGTTCTGTTAAATAATATGGCAACAGTTGCCTGCATTAATAAATGTATAACTCATAACAAGATCTGAATGTGATTTTTAAGGAAACAGTTTGGTTGTCAGCCTCATTCAAATTTTTTCACATTAAGGCTGTTCATGTCCCAGGCTCTAGCAATGTATTGGCAGACCGCATTTCAAGGCTCCATGAATCAAGTTTATTTGAGTTTTTTTATGAGATCTTGTCTACCCCAGCCCCTGTTTATTTCCCAATTGTACGAGCATATGGCTAATGCTGCCCTTTCTTTTCTTTTGTTTGGGCATACAGGACACCAGGAATCTGGAGGAATTGGATGATCTGGTCCTCCATTTTAGAGTTAATACGTTTGCGGAATCAACAAAAAAGACATACATGGATTATTTAAAATCTTAATTACTGTTTTGTAAAATATTTGCAATACCTTTATTTCCTTTATCAAACGAGAAAGCAGCCCGTTACATATTTATCTCGCAGGCTGCAGTATAACTTTATTTCAAATTATATGATTATTATAAAATTAAATCATGTTGAAGCAGCATGACCAGATCCTGTCGCTGGTCATTTTGTACATTCTGTTTTCAGGGGACAAAAACGGCCATTGGAACTGTAAATAATAGGAAATATCCCATCACCCTATTTATTCTGAGAAGTATAATTACCAGCATCAATCTTTCATGTACTGGGGACTTGGCTTTCTGAGCAGCTTGTTTAGTTGAATTTTTCTCATTTCTTAGGACGTTGAACCTTTTGATCCCTTCACCATCCCAGTTTGACACAAAGGTGCACTTGAACAGGCAGGATATTATTTTCCAACCCAAAGGTGTTGTTTTGAGAATCCGCAAAACTAAGACCATCCAATATGCACAAAGAATACATGAGACCCAAATTCAGAGAATTTCTGATTCCACGATTTGTCCAGCATGGGCTTTGTTATTAATAGAGTTTGTTGACCGTTATGGAATATCCGTTTGATAGCGGATATGACATTGTTCCTTATGTCGTAACTACAAACCCGTTCCCTTTTACGAATGTGACCCACCGAATTAGACTTGTTACCGGGTTTGTATTAACACGAGCAACACGACGGGTGCCACATGTGGAGCAGGATCTACTTACCCCCTGCTTGCACCTGAGATCACCCCCAGTTTTTGGTGGGGTTCGTGTTGCTTAGTCTTTATTTTTCTATGTTGTGTTTTGTGTACTATTGTATGGCTGTCTTTTTCTTTTAAATGAGTTTGACTGTCCCTCTGGTATCTTTCGCCCCGCTTTTACATAATATGGTTCCAAATAATACAACACCATGTCCTGCATTCATTTATTTACGCAAACATTTAGTTACCCCACTTACATATTCAGCCTATTTGGCTCGATTGAAAAACGCTCTACACCTTTTAGGTATTGATAGCAACCAATATTCTGGTCATGGTTTTCGTAGATGTGGGGCATCCTTTGCATTGGAATGTGGCCTACCAGGTGAAGTCATCAAAGAGACTGGCGTAACGATGCCCACAATCCTAATTTGACCCATCTTTGTCTTACCGTCATCAGGTGATGCATGCTTTTGCTACAGTTTTGCGGGATCGATGTAATTTTGTCTTTGGCTATATTTGCCAATTATGTTTGCATCTAATTGGAATTATAATTAAACTGTAGATTTACTTGGCCCAAACCTGTATTTAGTTTTTATTCAGCCTTAAGCATTTGTTATGGTTTCTCCACTAGAGTCTGAATTAGTTATTTGAATTGCCTCAGAACCTGGTTGCGACTCCTCACATAGAAGTTGCAAACTTACACTTTTACACTAAGGAAAGGCAAACAGAGGTAACCATTAAATATAGATGTGGGATGTTATCTGAGAGGTGGTAGCACCACAACAAAAAACTACCACGTGGTTCAAATGGGGGGGGGGGGGGGGGGGGGGCGTTTCGAAAGAGCTATGATTTGAATTATATTACTCGTTTATGGCATATGTATTCGAAGTTGACATAACCGAAAATTAATCATCATGGTTGAGCATTTAAACGTATCGTAAACTAATTCATACCTGTGCTGTACTGAACGGCCTGCTCAGACGTTGTAAGTCTTGTGTCCACTTTCTGTCTCTTTGTGTTTTTCTCATGTGAATTTCGTCTTCTTTGTGACATAAAAAATATTAGCATTACAACATGGAATAACAGGTAAAAATAATCACACATAAAATGTTTGATATAACAAAAGGATTATATAAACAGTGAAAATTTTATTGAAAACATCATTTTATAATTTTTTTATCATCTCTTCGGTAAAAGATTATTGTTCCTACGAAATGATTTTATAGAAATACGGATGAAGCGAACATTAAAAAAATCAGGATAGTAAAAAATCCGCATTGTCATGTAGTTTATCTGAATTATTTAATTACAAAATTAAATGATTTACCGTCGGAAGACAATAAAACATATAAATACAGCAACAAATACAACTATTACTCCTATCACACCACCAACAGCTGATGCTAAAGCAGTACTGGTCTTTTCTGGATCTGAAAACGATAAATTGAAAGTAATCCAGGCTTGAAATATACATAAAACATGTATGCATTTGATTGGCAAGAGGTAAAAGTTTCTCAAATGTCTTTTAATGAAGGAATATTAAATATTTTTATCTGATAATATATAAATTAGATTGCGACACTGTAATAAACGTGTTTTATTTACTTACATATAAAAAGTCACATAAAGGCATTTATGTTTTTGCCTCTAGTGAATAGTATTGATGACAGACCTTTGGAAATCTATGTGTCATAATATTTCCAAACTCAGCGCGATTTACATGATTTAGGCCATCATGTTTTGTTAATACTCATTTATCATTGAAAACCGTGTGCTTTTTATAAAATTCCCAATGCTTTTTGTGTTCTTGAATATTTATTATTTAGGCCTGTTGCTAAAAAACGTTTTTGATTGAAAGTAAAACATATGTTCAAACAAGAATGTGTCCATAGTACACGGATGCTCCACTCGCACTATCATTTTCTATGGACTGTGAAATTGGGGTCAAAACTGTAATATGGCATTAAAATTAGAAAGATCATATAATAAGGAACATGTGTTCTAAGTTGATTGGACCTTTCATCAAAAACTACCTTGATAAAAAACTTTAACCTGAAGCGGGACAGATGGACGAACGGACAGACGAACGGGCGTACAGACCGAAAAACATAATTACCCTAAGTGGGGCATAAAAAGAAGTTGTTTAATTTCTACGAAAGAAAAATAGCTTATTTCTGTAATATTTTACCTGTAATTATTAGTTGGATGCTACTACTGTACCCTGTTCCTATTTCATTGACTACGCCACACACATAAATGCCTGAATCTATTTGTTCCGTGTTCAAAATGGTTAAAGATGAATCTTTAATAGAACTTCCATTATATTTTGAATCAGATACATTCAGATATTCACCATCTCTTTTCCAAAAGACTGCCGTAGGTACAGGGTATGACTCATGAACACATTTGAGTTGAATAGTATCACCAGTTGAAGCTTGAATATTATCTGATGATCGGTATACTAATGGAGTATCTGTGAAAGAAGCAATGAAAAGACATGTTAAGCACATTTTTATTCCCCGAGGGTATCGCCAGCCCAGTAGCCAGCACTTCTATGTTGGCATGCATTATCATTGATATGGTCATAATCATAAATTAACTGTTTACAAAACTTAGATTTTTTGAAATACTAAGGCTTTTCTACATCAAGAATAGATTACCTTAGCTGTATTTAGCAAAACTTTTAGGAATGTTTGGTCCTATGCTCTTGAACTTCCTACTTTATTTGGCCTATTTAACTTTTTTTTTATTCGAGCGTCACTGATGAGTCTTTTGTTTACGAAACGCACGTCTGGCGCAAAAACAAAATTTTAATTCTGGTATCTATGATGAGTTTAATTTAACAAGCGTACCTTATATTTTTTTTATAATAAATAAGATATATTCTTTAAAAAAACAACGCTCATCATTCAGTGCTTAATTACACAGGCACTTGAATGTATCAATAGGGAGGTCGACTATCAATGTATTAAAGGAGTATGTGACTACGACCGGCTCCGTTTCGGACGTTTTCTGTTATCATTTACACTTTATGATAATCTCACTAACGGAACAATAGTGATGGAACATAATAATACTAGACAATAGTCTATTTTTTATGTAACTGGCTTTTGATTCCGGAATTTATATTTTTTCGACAGGTTTCTTTCTCTGTGGTTAGACATCCTGGTACTCGGTCAATTACGAGCGACCAAAATAAGTAAAATCAAATATATAAATGGTGCAATTGGGGGTGGGGGCATTGGGGGGGGGGGGGGTGTGGGGTGGGGTGGGGGGGGGGGGTGGGGTAGTTTACTGCTTTCCCACAAAATTGTATCGATTAAAATCTTGAATTTACTTATTTACGTTGCTCTTGCTTGACCGAGTACCAGGATGGCCAACCGCAGAGAAGGTAAACTGTCGAAAAAATATAAATTCCGGAGTCAAAAGTAGGTAATATGAAAATGGTCTATTAAAAATGTATATGATAACTCTGATGACATTCTCTGTGAATAATAGTTAGATAACTATAAAGTAGAAACCGAAAGGGTAAAAACATGTGTAGTGCTATAGGAAGTTATTCAATAAAACGATTAATATGAGGTACATGTAGGGATTACTCTACATTAAGTTAAAGGTAACAATAGATGTCCGTAGGGTAGACGGGCGTCACCTTCTTCAGACACCTACCGCTATAATGAAGCGATAATCGGCCTAACCATTGATAGAAACAGGTGCTTGTCATTAATTGTCTATTGTAATCCAAATTCTGTAAACCCTGTAAACAAACGTTCTTACTAAACATTTAGAACGAAAACAACTTTTCTTAAGATGAACTACATTACCTTTCACATACAGTTGAATAGCTTTCTTGCTGGTGACTTTAACAAGGTCGTAAGATGTTTCACATGTATAGTTCCCCGAGTGGTACCTGCTTAGTTTTGAGATTGTTAGCGGTGGAGTATTCACAGTACCTCCACTATATTCCATACTACTGGTTGTAACAATCTCTTGATTATTTCGTCGCCATGCTACACGATTACCACCAGTAGCTACACATGGTAACGTTACTGTTTCATTTGCCCTTATATTCAGGTTTATTGGATCTTGAACGTATACAGCTGAAATATGTACCAAACTATACGTATAAAAACCTTTACTAAATTCTATCATAAATGCAAGTTTAGCTGTACTTGTAGAAAACTTATTTCAAACGGATTAGGCCATCATAAATTTTACGGTGATGTACGATCCGGGTAAATAAAAGCAACAGTAGTATACCGCTGTTCGAAATTCATAAATCGATTGAGAAAAATACAAATCTGGGTTACAAACTAAAACTGAGGGAAACACATCAAATATAAGAGAACTACGACACAACAGAAACACAACATTAAAATGTAACACACACAGAAAAGAACTATAATATAACAATGGCCATTTTCCTGACTTGGTACAGGACGTTTTGTGGCTAGCAAAACCTCCCGCTTTTATGACAATGTTAAATATAACATTAAAATGACAACATTACATGACAGGACTACAACACAAATAAATGGGAGAACATATAGGACAGAGAAACATACGAATAATAGCTAACAAGAGGTACCAGGTTTAAAATTTAATACGCAATACGCGCGTTTCGTCCACACAAGACTAACCAGTGACGCTCAGATTAAAAACGTTCGAAAGCCAAAACAAGTACAAAGTTGACGAGCATTGAGGACCAAAAGTTCAAAAAAGTTGTGCCAAATACGGCTAAGGTTATATGTCTGGGATAAGAAAATCATTAGTATTTAGAATAATTCATACTTTAGCAAACAGTAAATTTATAAAAATGACTATATAATAGATATACATGATAACACCGGGTACCGAAGTGGTGACCAACTACAGAATAAAAACGGATACATAAAACACCATAAACCAGCACATAAAAATTCACAGCCGAGTTAGCCAAAGAGATCAACGCAAAAAAAGTGACGTCACATTTGAATTTCTGAAATTTCCCAAAAAATAGGATAGAATTAGGATAGAATTCAAGATTTGGTTTATAATACTCATATAACATTTATTAATAACAATGAAAATTACAGTACTAATTTATATAAAATGTGGAAGTAATAAGTTAAATTAATAGTATTATCTAGCTATGTCGGTGTTTCTTCTAAATCAAAACTATTGTTTTTATTGGTATACATATCGATTTTGTTATCAGTAAATTAAAACCATACTAAATATTACACATATGTACTTTCATGGTACTACAATCTGTGACAGTCGATAACTATAGTTTGGCATTGCACAAGCTCATGTTTTTCTCTAACTGTAAATGACGTTTTTAAACTAAATCCATTATTGTTATTGGCTGTGAACTAGCTGCCAGTAACTGCAAGTACTCTCAGACATGTATTTAGTGTCTTTTTGTTTTTTGAATGTATAAGTACACGTCCACGTCCACTCGGTGATTTTGTTAGATATATTTGTATCCATCTAATGAGTAAAGCCTTTTTCAATTGATTTTATAGTTTGTTCTTATGTTGCACTGTTACACCACAATCCCAGATTAGGGGGAGGGTTGAACGCCCACAAACATGTTTAACCCTGCCATATTCTGTACGTGCTTGTCCCAAGTCAAGAGCCTGTAGTTCAGTGGTTGTCGTTTGTTCTTTTCTGTCATATTTGTATTTCGTAAATTGTTTTGTTACAAATTAGGTCATTTGTTTTCTCAATTGAGTTGTTTCATATTCTTGTCGGGGCCTTTTATAGCCGACCATACGGTATAGGTTTTCAGATTTTTGAAGGGCGTACGGTTGCCAATAATTGCTTGCAATGTATATCCACTTCGTTTGAACTTTGGTGGATAGTTGTCTCATTGGCAATCATACCACATCTTCTTATTTGTATAAAGAAAGCACTATTTTCGAAACAACTCAAACGTTATTTGATCTAATCTATTAAAGCATTTAAGTTTGACATATTTTCAATAAAATGTGAACGCATTCTTATAAACCATCATGTATACGAATTAAATTCGAAATAGCAAATCTGTTGAATAAGTTATCACAGAATTTCATAATTTGTGACCACGGATTAGATTTGTCAGCACGAATTTGTCTTGCTGACAAATTTAATCCGTGGTCACAAATTATGAAATTCTGTGATAACTTATTCAACAGATTTGCTATTTCGAATTTAATTTGAAAATTCGTGATCGCACATTTTTAAATTTGTCAAATATGCCGAAAATGCGTGTTAAATAAAAGGTAAAATCACAAAAATACTGAACTTCGAGGAGAATCCAGAACGGAAAATGGCAAAATTAAAAGCTCAAACACATCAAAGGAATGGACAACAAATGTCATATTCCTGACTTGATACAGGCATTTTCTTAGATAGAAAATGGTGGATTAAACCTGGTTTTATAGCTAGCTAAACCTGTCACTTGTATGACAGTGGCATAAAAATCCATTATATTGACAACGATGTGTGAACAAAACAAACAGACATAATAGGGGAAAATGTTAAAAATAGGGGAAAAGCAATCAACATTGTGTTATTATCTTAATCACTATAAAACAAACAAATATGTAAACAAACATTTTAACAATAACACAATGACGTGATGTAAAAGTACAGAGCCACGTCATATGTATCAAAGAAGTACAAAAAAGCATAGAGACAAAGCATATAAGCAAAAATGAAAGACAAGAATACAAAAATTATCATAGAAAAATAACACAATGACGGGATGTATAAATACAAAGCCACGTCAAATGTTAAAAAGAAACACAAAAAGGTATATAGACAAAGCATATTAGCAAAAATGAAAGACAAGAATACACAAATTATCATAGAACAATAACACAAAAGCGGGATGTAGAAGTACAGAGCAACGTCAAATGGATACCACCAAAAACAGACTAAACAGTAAAAATAATATTCATAAAGACAAATAAAAGAATACTATAACACGTTGTGAAGATGACAAAAAACGTCAGTACCCAGAATCTATACTTCAAGACCATCGTGTACTATTTGTAAAGTTGATATGGAAAATTTATCAACAAGATCTTGATACCTTCCGATGAACTTTTTTAGAAAAAGGACGAGACATTCTTTGACATACCCCTGGTTCATCAACTTTCTGCTCAGACACTGGACAGGTGAGGTTTTACAAAGTCTGATTAGTTCCTGCATGCTCTTGAATACCGAATAAGTTTGGAAATGTATATCCCATATTCAGGTGACGTTGGTATATTGCTACTTAGGTGGGGGAAATTGATAATTTCAAAATAAAAATAGTCTCGTTTGTCATAGATTCTGGTACTGAGATGATCATTATTTCAAATTCGAGGTAAAAGTCTAAAAATGAAGCGGAGGAAGCCGTGTCTGTTGTTTCTTTAATTTTTTAGTTCTGAAGAATATATCAATGGAACCCAATCAGAAAAGTGTGGATTGTTAATGGAAAGAACATCATCAATATATCTGAATGTGAAATCAAATGACCTGGCTTCTTTGATATCCTTGTTTTTGACAAGTGTCTGAAGGAACTCCGATTCATATGAAAACAAGAAGAGGTCGGCAAGGAGAGGCGCACAGTTCATTCCCATAGGAATGCCAAAAATTTGTTGAAAAAGTCTTCCTCAAAATTCAACAAATATGTTGTCAATAAGAAACTCCAGCATACTGATCACTTGTTCCTCTTTGTAGCATGTTTTACCTTTTTGTTCACTTTAAACAAAATATGCCGTATGGTATCCCAAAGTAATAAATTTATAGCGTATGCTACCATTTTTATGTTGGAAAGCATTGTGGATTATTTCTTTTATACGATTTTTCAATTTCACACGGGGAATGGTGGTATATAGGGTTGAAAAATCAAAAGTTTTGATAGAACAAATTTCAGAAAAAGATCGAGATTTAAAATTATCCAAGTTCTTAAGTGTTTTTTTTAGAATCCATATATGGTTAATACCACTACGCGAGTAAACAGTTTCACAGTATTTCTGAAGACCCTCTTTCACTGCGGACAGAATTTTTGTCAATCTAATGGACAATTCTTTAGTCGAACATGCAGATGAGCCGGCAATGTACCGTTGTTTGTATGGAATTTTGTGACGCTTAGGTATCCAATACAAACAAGGTAAGTCCTCTGATTTGTTTTTCAATGTAATATTCATTGAAGACATGAAGGACTTATGATTCGCCAAAATCTCATACTTGCCAAATGATATGTTTTTGTATGTGGGATTACCTGAGTGCTCATGTATTTCTAATTCTTTTACAAGACACTCGTAGTAGTAAGATTTACATACAAAGACAATATTATTTGAAGCTTTGTTCGCAGGAACAACAATATACTTATCGTGAAGAGATTATAGACATTTCACAGCCTCTTTGTCTCTGAAAACGGACTTTGGTCGATCATTCACACAGTTTTTCAACTTATGAATGCGACGTTTGATCAGAGACCTGATTGTTTTGACCCATTCTGACAAAGTGTCCAGGTCAACTTCTTCCCGTTTAGCCCATGCTCTGGCGTAGTCCTCAATGGTATCCATAATAAGTTTGAAGTTATGATTCAATTGATGCATATTTTGTGATAACGTAACAATTGTCTTACACGTATCACACGACAGCAAACATAATAAACATAACTTTATAAATGATTAAGCGAAAAACATTTTCGCACATCGTTGTCAATATAATGGAATTGTATGCGACTGTCATACAAGTAAGAGCTTTAGTTAGCTATAAAACCAGGTTTAATCATATTTTCTACATTAGAAAATGCCTGTACCAAGTCAGGAATATGACAGTTGTTATCCATTCGTTTGATGTGTTTGAGCTTTTGATTATGGACTTTCCGTTTTGAATTTTCCTCGGAGTTCAGTTTTGTTGATAAATGATATACACAATAATTGAGAAACAGGTTTAGACCTTAGCTATTACATACCATAAAACACAAGCTGTGTGTTAATCTTCAAAATTCTCTTGGTGAGTAAAATCATCATTTCAAAATAATAAACAAAATCAAGGTGAATGACCTCCTTATAATCAATATCTGGCTTTGGTGTCGGTACAAGTCGCACTCGATTATATAGTGAAAAGGTCTTCGTAAGGTGATTTATATCTACATTTTGATTAGTAGTAATACTTTTAATGAATTTAATTCTATGTATTGCAATGGTTCCAAAGTCGTCAACGGAAAATAGATAAGGCTACGATTACTTTGGTCGTAATACTCTAGAGCTTTAAAATGTACAAGGTGTTTTAATTCTTTTAAAGGACATAGAGTATCGTTAACGTTGTTATTATTATTCTGTAGAACTATGATAATCTCTCTTAAAATCGTAAACCAATACGACTCTACATTTTGATAACATATCCAATAAAATAATTAAAGAATTCATGTATATTTATACAAAATAACACTATTTGTACCACGTCTCATACTGTGGTTTACCAACTACGTCGTCTGGTATGCCAAGTTCTTAACGTGACCTTTTACCGAACATGACTGTTTTGCCGTGTGAATTAGCATTAATTTGCTTTATGGCATGTATGACGTGTCTCGGTATTTATACATCCAACATTCATGAATTTAGTTATGATGTTTAAGTCTTTTGTAAGTCTGATTTGATATTGTGGTATGTCTCTTTGTTTGTGGTTTTAATTCTATTTTTATTTTCTATATGTATGTAAAAGTTGAGATAATTAATCGGTTATCTCGTTTATATGATTTTTAGTTTAAATCAACTATATGCACAGTTTTGATTTAGAAGGAAAAAAGCTACATGGTTAGAAAATGCAAGTAATTACACCATTACAAACACAATTCCATTTAAATATTTTTGTCATGGTTAGAAAATACATACAAATACGATAACAAACCCAATACCAATTACATATTCAATTTTAAAAATTAACCTGTAGTAAAAAAAAATAAGTCATTTTTTTTTGTGTGTGACGCACAGTTTATAATTTTATTGTGGTGTCCTCGTGTAATGTCGTACATTCATGGGAGGTGTCCATTGTTATTCTGTGGTTATTCTTGTCATGTACTTTTATATCATTTATTTATGTATTTCTATGTCCTGAGTGTTCTTGCCTTTATTTGCGCTGTACTTCTGTCACGCTATGTTGTCATTTTAGCGGTGTTTTTAACATTGTTATATAAACGGGGGGTTTGGCTAGCTATTAAACAAGGTTTAACCCACATTTTTTACTTAAAATATCCTGAACCAAGTCAGCAATATGACAGTTGTTTTCAAATGGTCCATATCTATGTATGTTGGCGTTTGTTGTTTTTGCAGGTCAGTGATAATGTTGTTCCGTTGTTTTCCTCTTATAGTTGAGGAATTTCTCTCGGTTTTGGTTTGTGACCCGGATTTGTTTTCGCTTAATTGATTTATGACTATTGGACAGCGTTAACAAATAAACTCATCATAGATACCAGAACTGAAATTTTGTATTTGCGCCAGACGCGCGTTTCGTCTACCAAAGACTCATCAGTCATGCTCGAATCAAAAAAAGTTAAATAGGCCAAATAAAGCACGAAGTTG
Organism: Mytilus californianus; assembly: GCF_021869535.1. Taxonomy (NCBI): domain Eukaryota; kingdom Metazoa; phylum Mollusca; class Bivalvia; order Mytilida; family Mytilidae; genus Mytilus; species Mytilus californianus. The sequence goes on along the minus strand of NW_026262712.1, from coordinate 98,693,323 downwards.
AAGAGCATTGAGGACCAAACATTCCCAAAAAAATTGTGAAATACAGCTAAGGTAATTTATTCATGAGGTAGAAAAGCCTTAGTATTTCGCAAACTACTGTTGCCTTTATTTAAACTGTGGGTCCGAAATAATTTTTGATGTTTGCGGTTAGCTATATATAGAAACAAACCTTCGATGTTGTCTACTAAACGCGCAAAAGAGTTACTTTCTATTGTCTCGACTCACAAGTATTTCATCTGCAAGTGCTGGTCGAGTGTCGTCACAGCTTTACAATGATAAACAAATTAAATGAAAATAACATAAGAAAATGCCTGTACAAAGTCAGGATATGACAGTTGTTATCAATTCGTTTGATATGTTTGAGCTTTTGATTTTGCCATTTTTCTTAGGGACTTTCCTTTTAAAATAAGAATAAGCAAGCTTTAACAATTGTTTTTTTCACACGCAATGGACCAAAAAAGTCGATTTGGCAATTTTTATCTAAAACGGTTTCCCGTAGTTATTTTTTCGACCAATTATTAGCAGACTTTGGATTGTTACAGTACGAATATTTTCTTATTTGGGGAAGCTCAATGTGACTTAATATGTTTCATTCTGTTTACTTACAAAGAACTTTCAATTCAACAACGTCCTCAGAAGTTCCAAATGTATTTACCAATTTACATGTGTAATTTCCGGCATCAATCTTCTTTATATTCTTAACAGTCAGAGACGGTTTACTTAGTGTGCTCTCACTATATTTGTCAGTCCGATAAAGCCTCTGATTTTTTGTGCCTTTCAACCAGTATAGATCTTTATTTGACTGGTCGGTCTTTATGCGACATTCTAGAGTTATATTTTGTCCTTCTATGGCGACATAATAGTCCTTCAATATGGTTGCCTGAGATATATCTATAAAATAATGATAAATAGTGAAACACGTTAGATACATCGGATTCCATAGTTTCGTATTATAACCTTTCTGAAAAAAAAACAACTGACGATTTACTGTTTCTATACACAGTAGGATTATTGTTAATTCGATTGAATTGTTCCTGTTTATTCAGGTATCTCTAGTAAAATAAAATGCTATCAAATCGACTTCACAATAATCAGTTTTATTTTTGACCGTCACACTTATATTTAATGATATAGCAGTGTTTAGCTTCAAAACAACGCATACATTTCCTCCTATTTTACTTTGATTCAACTTATTTTACATGATCAAGGTTTTTAATTTCAAATACTTTACTGAATGATATAAACGCGGATCATTAAAACCTGTCCGTGTATCAACCGTTAATGTACTGTTTTTTTGTATATTTCTACTGGGGGCAAAGTTGTACAAATAGTGTTAGGTTCATTAATTGCAACAATGCAACCAGTTTCGATAATGTTAAATTATTCTCTTAGATTAATAATGTAATATCTTATTGGTCACAGACCTAAAGCTTAGTTATAATAAATTTTAATTTGAGATGAATATATACGAGATTGCTACGCCATAGCGATAAGTCCCCTGTCGCTGCATAAATAAGAACTAGATTGTGTGCCACAATGTCTAATTATGGAACGATAGTCAAACAATGATAAAAAAGTAAAATAACAAAATTGCAAAATCAAAGACTCAAACACATCAACCCTTTTATCACTGCATTATTTCAATGATAAATTAAAAAAAATATACCCACTTCCAGAGATTAGCGTGGTATTTGCCTCCGCTGTACCGAATGTATTCTTTGCATTACATGTATATACACCACGATCGGAATCCTTCACACTTATAATGGTAAGATTAGGGTTTTGCTTGTTTCCACCACTGTATCTTTGTGCGTCAATGATAACTTGGGCTTGGTTATCAGTCCACCATAACTCACTAACTGCTGGGTTACTTTGAATACTGCAGTAAAATGTGATACTTCCTCCGATTTCAACAGCATATAATGGATGAGATATTGTTACCTGCGGCTTACCTGACAAAATATTTTAAGACTAACATGAAAAATTAAAACATAAAACAATAATTATTTAGCTTATAACTTTAAAAAATATTTCGAAAAAAAAAGAATTATAACATTTTTTGTATTTCTGTTTGACTTACCATAAACAGTAATCTGTGTGTAATTTCCATAGGAATACAAGTTACCCCAACTAAATAATTCACATCTGTAGCGGCCATCATCGTTGTACTGCAAATAGAATATTGTCAGACTGGCAGCGTGTATTCCACTATATTTACTTCTGTTATCGGGTATAATATTTTGATTTTCATATTTCTGCCAGTAAATAGTTCCACCTGTCACTATCAAATCACATCCAATTGTCAAAGAACCATATAGACTACCTATAAACGACAAAACATGATGTATTATGACTTTTATGATATGTTTTTGAGTGACTTGGTCCAGTTTTTACACCAATAAATTCCTTTAATAAGGCGTTTAATCCTTATAATTCTTTTAAATAGGGGAAAGGGAATTTAATTTCCCCACTCCTAACATTTATCGCACGTAAATTGTATATTTGTGTCATTGAATTGGCCTGGCGCATGAATTCAATTTTTGGTTAACGCAACAAAAATGTACTGTATGAAATTTGCTATCTGATGAAAAATAAACTACAAAAATGTCTTATAATCATTCAAATGAATGTTTTGTTTATTATTGAATTTAACGATGAACGCACAGAAAAAAATAATATTTCAACGTCACCGTCATTTTGTTTATATTGGTTACAAAAAGTAGTTCGGTCAACGTTGTCTATCGAAAAATAAACAACGTCAAGAACCACTACCGGGAGACCTCTCGACCAATCATATAAACGTATTCCCTAATATGCAAATAATATATGAATTATTCCTTTATACATATCATTAGGTACATGTATGTCTATGTAGTGTTCAAGATGTATGTACAGTTATATCCGTATAGCTGTTTTAAAAGATAAGGTTGTGAGTTCCTTATTGACAAAATATTTTCTGAATTTGGAGATAGGCTTTTTGAACCAATTGTCGGCATTTATATTGGAACGAGATATGTGCTTCTCCTTAGCTTGCTGAACTCTTCTTATTCTTAAGTCGGTTTTATTAATATATTCTCCATAACTAGAATTCAAAGAAAAAATAGACAGTTTGTTTTTCTATGTTGACAGTTGTTTGTTTTTAGTGATTAAGATTATAACACAATGTCGATTACTGTACCCCAATTTGTTGCATTGTTATCTATGATGTCTGTTTGGTTTGCTCACACATTATTGTCAATATAATGGAATTCTATGCGACTGTTGTACGACTGAGAGGTCTAGTTAGCTATAAAATCTACCATTTTCTACAAAAGAAAATGCCTGTACCAAGTTAGGAATATGACAGTTGTTTTCCAGAACATAGATTTCTCTGATGAGCTGTTTACATTTGTAAAGTCAAGGCCTTATATAACTAACTTTACAGTTAGCTTTTGTCCTTTGAGAGGGCGTACGATGTCTATATCCACGTCCTTTGAACTGATTGATAATTGCCTTATTTACAGTTAAACCACATCTCTTGCATGGATTTCGTGGGAGAAGTAAACCACTATTTTAAATATTTTATGAAAAACTAATTGTCTGAAGTTAACGTGCATTTTTTGACAAAACTGCAAAACTAAATATCCATTTTTCTTCAATTCAAGAAAATTAGTACTGACGAACATAAATGAATCCACAATACCTTAGGCAAATCTGACATTAATCGGTTTTTGATATTTATTTACGTCACTTTTTATACATCTAGATCCTCACGTATTTAAATATAAGAGGCTTTATATATAAATCAACAGTTTTGCTGTTTAAGCTCTTTGGACGAACCAAATGCATACTGTTTAAATAATGTTACAATTAATAAAAAAAGTGAGATGAATATTTAGACTGATTTGTTTTTTATTTATCTTTTATAGAATAATTAGGCAGTTGGTTTTCTCGTTTCACAATTCATAGTTTACTATACGGTATGTCATTTGTTCATTATTTAAGGCCGTACAGTGACTCATAGTTGTTGTTTACATCCACTCCAATTTAGTAACTGATGGATAGTTGTCATACTAATTCTCCATACTTTTTTTTAAAGAGATCATGGCACTTTCCCTACACGGTGTATATAAATCTGACCGAAAATGAATGCGTACTTGAACACATCAATCTTCAATATACATTGTGTCACTGCAGGCTTGCAGAAATCCAGATGACTATATATATGGGTCTAGTCCTTAAAAAATCACCTATATATTCTCCGGCCTTATTTATTTAAGAATATATGAGAGCTTTCTTACATTTTGACATAGACACGAACTAATTCGAACGTAAACGAAGCATCCATTAGTTTACATTCCCATGATGACAAGTCTCGAGTCTATATTTATCCGGTAAAATGGCATTCTATTGTATATCAAATGTATCTTTAAAAAAAACATCATTCATATAAAACACGCAATTCATTTGTAAAAATAAAGCAAAATAGTTTTAAATACACTTACGTTACTTATATACTGTAATTATGCTAATCACGTTTACACACATTTGGGCGGGAAATGTTCAGGTATGCACATATTTAAAAATGATTACTTAGTAACCCATTAAAATTTTAATGAAATTCCTTTCTCAATTTAACGACAAAATAAAATATTTTATTTTCATTTTCAAACGACTTTGTCATTATCAAATTGTCAAGGTGGATCGTCAAGATTTTCCAGACAAAGATTCTACAATGTATGGAAAAATTTTCGAAAAAAAATTGAAATGAAGAAAAATTAATAGCTGTGTCATGAGCGCATGGTACGCCCGTCACGGTTTTAAAGAATAAAGTTCAATTACTTCTATTTCATATCAGAAATTTATGAAAAACTAAAGGGAGGTTATCTTAATAGATATAAATCAGAAACCAAAATTTTAATGAAAACTGTTCAAAGCAATTTAAAGATATTGTTCGAAACTGGAAAATGATCCCTTTTTTATGAATAAAATTCCATAACACGGAAACGTAAAATCTAAAATATATAAAATGGAAAGGGAGCGAAAGACAACAGATTTAATCAATTCACCGAAAGTTTTGAGAACTGCTGAATGCATTTTTGAGTTATTGTCCATAAACTGGAAAATCATCCTTTTCTTAACGAATTAAAACCCATAACTCGGAAACGTTAAATCGGAAATTTATAAAATCGAAAGGGAGCTTACATCAATAGATATAAAGAATTCACCACATTTTCACGAAAAACGGCTGAAAGCATTTTTGAGTTATTGTCCGAAAACCAGAAAATCCTCCTTTTTTAATAAATAAAACCCCATAACTCGGAGTAGTGGGGGAAGTGGGCATTCAAACGACTCCGAGGTAATGCAAACCCTATGGGAGTGAGGTTAACCTCCCAGAGTTAACCTCCCTAATAAATGACGTCACGATATAGTGTTACATCACTAATCATGAGATGATTAATTACGGTAATCTGCACATTTCTATTTGTAACTTATTAACATTAATTACTTAATCAAAGTTATCAAGCTATTAACGATGGTTAAGTTAACCTCCACAAAGAAGTGAAAATTCCCAGTCTATTTTAAATAGATATCGGAAAACCCCATCTAAGTGTGTATTAACAGAGACATACACATATATATATATATTGTATTATATGTCTCTGGTATTAAATAATATCTATTCACCTACGGCTAAAGACGATTAAGCTGTGATAACATGATTATAAAATCAATATTGAAAGCGTGTTTAAACTTGTCCATTATTGTACGTAGCGACCTTGTCAATATATCCGCCATATTTGAAATTGTAAACATGATCATCGTGTTGGTCTTTTAGAATCAAATCGTTACATTAATGGAACAAAATAGTATTTTACATCTAACTATTTCTGTGGTGAAATTTTGAAAGGTATTTAATCTCGAATTTTATAATATAATTGTTCAATCAATATCGATAGCGTGTTGTAACTTTCAATAGGTTTTATTGATAAACGATGCACCGGTGTGTATCATTGTTAGCGTTTTTGTATGTTTGTGTGTGTGTGTGTTTGTGTGTATCGATTCAAGGTTTAATCCATAAAAATATGAGCAAGGAATTATCCAATATGATTCTCCTTTTGTGTGATTGTATTCCTATTTTATTTTTTTTTTTTTTAAGTTTCTGCTTCTCGGTACCACACTAATAATGATAACAACAATAATTTGTACAATATTTAATATCCCCGTCAATTCAGACAGACATGGGTCAAAGAGTTGCATATCACTCAACAGTATCTCTAACCTCACGAAAGGGCCAACAGTATGCTTTATTTCGTGCAGGAGTGTAAACTGTCGAGACTTGAAGTTAGTCTTTTCGGGATAGTTAACTCTCTCAAATATCAGATAAATCGCGAGCTTTAATCCAAGAGTTGAATTTCTTTGGCCAGTGTAACCATTTAACATAATATTGCTTGTTGGGTCCTTTGCCTTTTGTTTTGAGGATGTTTTCAACTTTCCATATATCGTCTTCCCGAACATCCACTTTCTGCACTTCTAATTGGTAGAAGGTTCCTGAAATTTCTTCGTCTTGAAAATCAATAAGTCGATAAAATGGAAGCCCACCATGTAATATGCTTTGAGATATTCTCCGCTCCATTTCTCATCGTGTTCCCTGGTAAAAGGATTTCTTATGTATGTAATCCGAACTTTATCACCGTTTTTGAAACGGAAAGGTTTTCGTACATTCTTTGTCTCAGGTTGTAATCTTTTTGACCAATACATTTTCCACCAAAGGTTTGTCTCTTTAGATAGGGTGACTTTATCAGGTGCCATGCCAATCGTTCTATGGAAGGTCTTGTTGTAGCTGTTAGCAAAATTCTGTAAGTTATCCACATAGTCATATGACTGCTTACTGGTGATAAATCTCATAATTTTTGATTTAATAGTCTTGATCACTCTTTCAACGTAATTAGCTTTGATTTTCGTATTTTGTGCAAATAGATGTTGAATATTTCTCTGATTAAGGAGAGATTCTACTAATCGTGATCTGAATTCTTGTCCTTTATCTGTTCTTATTCTGTTTGGAGATCTTCCTTGTGATAAAACATGTTTCAAAGCATTCGCCACGGATTCACCTTTCTTATTCTTTAAAGGTCTTAGCCATACATATTTGGAAAATATGTCAATCACCACCAATATGAAATTAAATCCACTGTTAAATTTCGAAAATTTAGACATGTCCATTAAATCGGCATCCCATTGGTCGTCTATTCCAATAACGATAACTCTGTTCCGCTTAAACGACCTTTTTAAGGGTCTTTGTTAACTGTATGGTTCCTGTCGTTGTAGCCATTTTCGTATTCTATATTCACTGAGAACGAATTTTCCATCGGATCGAACAAATCTGTAAAGTTTATCAGGCCCTGCAAAACTCGCTGGGTTAGCTAGATTGTAATAAATATTTCTCAAGTACTTTTCCCAAGAGGCCATCTTTACACATGGCATGATGACTATAGAATGATATACAGAGTAAAACGTTCTCATATTTATATAGTTGAGCTTTCATCGTCTACACCCTCTTCATCCTCCTCTTCCCCCTCTTCCTCTCCATCATCATCAATGCTATCTTCGCTTTCAGAACCATCATCATTTGTTTCGTTATCAATAGCTTCATCTAGATAGCTTTCCAACAAAGGTTTATATTTCCTGACGTCTAATTTAATGGCTTTCTCGTAGTCCATGTCATCGTTAATTAGTTTTGTAATCATTTTCATGACTTTGCCGTGCAATTTGCCATTTTGTAGTTGTAGTAGATACTCACCAAAACTACTATATCTGGACAAAAACTGATCCATATCCTCGTCTTTTAGTTTCCGATTGGCCTTACGTCTTGCATGGTCTTCATTCATGTTACCATCCATGTATTTATCAACTTTTTCTTCCCATATATCTTCATTTGCCTCCCTTGCAAGTTCAGCTAATTTTATAAAAGCCGTATCTTCTCCATCTTCTATATCAATTTGGTCTACACGAGACTTCTTTATGGGAATGTCTTCATCCTCTTTTTCCTTTTTTCTTTTTAAATCATTATTTTCCGGGCACCACCTATTCATGTGTCTAGCTAAATCAGGGACGCTTTCAAAGACTACACCACAATCATCACATGAAGGCATGATTTCTTTCTTGTCTGGTAAATATGTCTGCTCACTTTGAAATGATTCTTCAAACTGAGATGGTTCTAGTTCTTTTCTGCTAATATACTCTTCAGAAACTCCTTCACCAATCATGTTCTTGTTTTCAAATATATTAAGCTTTAGTCTGTCGTCTTCCGGTGTATTCTGTTTCAGGTCATCACATAGACTCCCATATAGTCGTTGTGTCCCCTCTTTGTATTTATTCATGAATTTCTTTGGATTATTAGGATACATCTGTCTAGCAAATATGGCTGGCCCAACTTGATCACGTGGGTTTTTGAAAAGGACTATATACTGGCTATTGATGCTCATGGTTCGACTCTCCTTCCCCTTCGAGAACGCATTTTGCATTATACAATCTACACTTAGGTTCCTGTGATGGCTGCCCTCCACAAAGAGTTCACAAACATCCTTACTATTGGTGGCGTCTCTCATTAAATCGTCTAGGATTATTAAACTTGGATATCTAGAGTCAATGAATGAGTCATCATTCAAATTTTCAGGTAAACCTTGAACAAACAAAATGTTTTTAATGGTTTGTTGCATTTCACTAAATAATGGCTGCCACCGTTTATAACACCATATAATCCTCTAAGGTGATGGTTTTATCATAGTCCGTGCTCGCTTCAATAATGTTTTCATCCAAAACGTCTTACCTGAACCAGTAGGTCCAGCCAACATCATAGTGAATGGATGATGTAGTACCACATTCTGTGGCGGCGGCGGCGGCGGCGGTGGCGGTGGCTGTGGTGGCGGCGGCAGCGGTGGTGGTGGTGGCGGCGGAGGCGGAGGTGGTGGTGGCGGTGGCGGCGGTGGATATGCATCATTGCTCTGCGGATATGGTTGACTAATTCTGTATTTGTTTCTATGGTGTCGCAACATAACATCTTTACTCGAAAATTCTGTACCACAATCTGGAAAAGTAGTAGACATCTTTGAGAGCTCTTAAAACACGCCCACTTCCTTCCAATGACAGACGTAGAGTGATTGAAATATGGACATAAACATCATAATTGTATTCCCCAATGTACATAGGCTAAACTTTGTATCTTATCATCTACTAAGTATCTTTTGTCATCATAAGGGGATAAGCCAAGTTTGTTGATGGATATATATTATATAACTTGTGGTCGTATGAACGGATCTGTGTCATGGTAGACATGTGGATTTCTTTATTGATAATGGTTCATTCATTGACTCTAGATATCCAAGTTTAATAATCCTAGACGATTTAATGAGAGACGCCACCAATAGTAAGGATGTTTGTGAACTCTTTGTGGAGGGCAGCCATCACAGGAACCTAAGTGTAGCTTGTATAATGCAAAATGCGTTCTCGGAGGGGAAGGAGAGTCGAACTATGAGCATCAATAGCCAGTATATAGTCCTTTTCAAAAACCCACGTGATCAAGTTGGGCCAGCCATATTTGCTAGAGAGATGTATCCTAATAATCCAAAGAAATTCATGAATAAATACAAAGAGGGGACACAACGACCATATGGGAGTCAATTTATTGATCTGAAACAGAATACACTGGAAGACGACTGACTAAAGCTTAATATATTTGAAAACAAGAACATGATTGGTGAAGGTGTTTCTGAAGAGTAAATTAGCAGAAAAGTACTAGAAACATCTCAGTTTGAGGAATCATTTCAAAGTGAGCAGACGTATTTACCAGACAAGAAAGAAATCATGCCTTCATGTGATGATTGTGGTGAAGTCCTTGAAAGCGTCCCTGATTTAGCAAGACACATGAATAGGTGGTGCCCGGAAAATAATGATTTAAAAAGAAAAAGGGAAAAAGAGGATGAAGACATTCCCATAAAGAAGTCTCGTGTAGACCAAATTGATATAGAAGATGGAGAAGATAAGGCTTTTATAAAATTAGCTGAACTTGCAAGGAAGGCAAATGAAGATATATGGGAAGAAAAAGTTGATAAATACATGGATGGTAACATGAATGAAGACCATGCAAGACGTAAGGCCAATCGGAAACTAAAAGACGAGGATATGGATCAGTTTTTGTCCAGATATAGTAGTTTTGGTGAGTATCTACTACAACTACAAAATGGCAAATTGCACGGCAAAGTCATGAAAATGATTACAAAACTAATTAACGATGACATGGACTACGAGAAAGCCATTAAATTAGACGTCAGGAAATATAAACCTTTGTTGGAAAGCTATCTAGATGAAGCTATTGATAACGAAACAAATGATGATGGTTCTGAAAGCGAAGATAGCATTGATGATGATGTAGAGGAAGAGGGGGAAGAGGAGGATGAAGAGGATGTAGACGATGAAAGCTCAACTATATAAATATGAGAACGTTTTACTCTGTATATCATTCTATATTCATTATCCCATGTGTAAATATGGCCTCTTGGGAAAAGTACTTGAGAAATATTTATTACAATCCAGCTAACCCAGCGAGTTTTGCAGGGCCTGATAAACTTTACAGATTTGTTCGATCAGATGGAAAATTCGTTCTCAGTAAATATAGAATACGAAAATGGCTACAACGACAGGAACCATACAGTTTACAAAGACCCTTAAAATGGTCGTTTAAGCGGAACAGAGTTATCGTTATTGGAATAGACGACCAATGGGATGTCGATTTAATGGACATGTCTAAATTTTCGAAATTTAACAGTGGATTTAATTTCATATTGGTGGTGATTGACATATTTTCCAAATATGTAAGGCTAAGACCTTTAAAGAATAAGAAAGGTGAATCCGTGGCGAATGCTTTGAAACATGTTTTATCACAAGGAAGATCTCCAAACAGAATAAGAACTGATAAAGGACAAGAATTCAGATCACGATTAGTAGAATCTCTCCTTAAACAGAGAAATATTCAACATCTATTTGCACAAAATACGGACATCAAAGCTAATTACGTTGAAAGAATGATAAAGACTATTAAACAAAAAATTATGAGATTTATCACCAGTAAGCAGTCATATGACTATGTGGATAACTTACAGAATTTTGCTAACAGCTACAACAAGACCTTCCATAGATCGATTGGCATGGCACCAGATAAAGTCATCCTATCTAAAGCGACAAACCTGTGGTGGAAAATGTATTGGCAAAAAAGATTACAACCTAAGACAAAGAATGTACGAAAACCTTTCCGTTTCAAAATCGGTGATAAAGTTCGGATTACATACATAAGAAATCCTTTTACCAGGGAATACAATGAGAAATAGAGCGAAGAGATATTTAGAATATCTCAAAGAATATAACTTGGTGGGCTTCCAGTTTATCGACTTATTGATTTGCAAGACGAAGAAATTTCAGGAACCTTCTACCAATCAGAAGTGCAGAAAGTGGATGTTCGGGAAGACGATATATGGAAAGTTGAAAACATCCTCAAAACAAAAGGCAAAGGACCCAACAAGCAATATTATGTTAAATGGTTACACTGGCCAAAGAAATTCAACTCTTGGATTAAAGCTCGCGATTTATCTGATATTTGATAGAGTTAACTATCTTGAAAAGACTAACTTCAAGTCTCGACAGTTTACACTCCTGCACGAAATAAAGCATACTGTTAGCCCTTTCGTGAGGTTAGAGATACTGTTGAGTGATATGCAACTCTTTGACCCATGTCTGTCTGAATTGACGGGGATATTAAATATTGTACAAATTATTGTTGTTATCATTATTAGTGTGGTACCGAGAAGCAGAAACTTAAAAAAAAAATAAAATAAAATAGGAATACAATCACACAAAAGGAGAATCATATTGGATAATTCCTTGCTCATATTTGTATGGATTAAACCTTGAATCGATACACACAAACACACACACACACACACACACACAAACATACACAAACACTAACAATGATAAACACCGGTGCATCTTTTATCAATAAAACCTATTGAAAGTTAAAACACGCTATCGATATTGATTGAACAATTATATTATAAAATTCGAGATTAAATACCTTTCAAAATTTAACCCCAGAAATAGTTAGATGTAAAATACTATTTTGTTCCATTAATGTAATGGTTTGATTTTAAAAAAACCAACACGATGATCATGTTTACAATTTCAAATCTGGCGGATATATTGACAAGGTCGCTACGTACAATAATGGACAAGTTTAAACACGCTTTCAATATTGATTTAATAATCATGTTATCACAGCTTAATGGTCTTTAGCCGTAGGTGAATAGATATTATTTAATACCAGAGACATATAATACAATATGTATATGTGTATGTATCTGTTAATACACATAATTAATCATCTTATGATTAGTGATGTAACACTATATCGTGACGTCATTTATTAGGGAGGTTACCTCTGGGAGGTTACCCTCACTCCCATAGGGTTTGCTTGCCCACTTCCCCCACTACTACTCGGAAACGTAAAATCTACTTCATAAAAATCGAAATGGAGCTCATGTCAATAGATATAAAAGAGGGGCGAAAGATACCAGAGGGACATTCAAACTCATAGATCGAAAACAAACTGAGAACAACATGGCTTAAAAAGAAAAAGACAAACAGAGAAATAATAGTACACAAGACACAACATAGAAAACTAAAGATTAAGCAACACGAACTCCACCATGAACAATTCACCAAAGTTTCTTTCAAATTGGTGTTAGTGTTTTTGAGTAATAGTAAAAAAACTGGAAAATTCCCCTTTTTTAATGAATAAAACCCCATAACTGGGAAATGTACAATCTTAAATTTTTAACTACAGGTTCTTAAGAGCCTGTGTCGCTCACCTTCGTCTATCTGCATATTAAACAAAGGACACACAGTATAGACAAGTATAGAATTCATGACAAAATTATGTTTTGGTGATGGTGATGTGTTTGTAGACCTTACTTTACTGAACATTATTGCTGTTTACAATTATCTCTATCTACAGTGAACTTGGCCCACTAGTTTCAGGAAAATGTTTTGTAAAAATTAAAAATTTACAAACATTTACGAAAAATTGTGAAACAATGACTTTAAAGGGCAATAAGTCCAAAAGGGGTCAATTGACAATTTTGAACATTTCGACTTACTTAAAGAGCTCACTTTGCTGAAAAATTTTGTTGTTTACAGTTTAATCTGTATCTAATATAATATTCAAGATAATCACTAAAAGCTGCAAAATTTCCTTAAATGTACCAATTCAAGGGCAGCAACCAAACAAGGTTTTGTTTGATGCGTCTGAAAATTTCGGGCGGATAGATCTTGACCTGATGAACAATTTTACACCGCACAGATTTTCTGTAAATGCTTTAGTTTCTGAGATATAAGCCAAAAACTGCATTTTACCCTCAAGTTCAATTTATAGCCATGGCGGTCATTTTGCTTGATGACTGGGTCAAATACATTTTTAAAACAAGATACCCTAAGTATGATTTAGGTCACTTTTGGTTTAATTTGGCCCAGTAGTTTTAGGGGAGAAGATTTTTGTAAAGATTAAAAAAATTTACGAAAAAGTATGAAAAATTGACATTAAAGAGCAATAACTCTTTATGGGGTCAATTGAAAATTTTGATCTTTTTGACTTATTTGTAGATCTTACTTCTCTGAACAATTGTGCTGTTTACAGTTACCTCTATCTATTATGATATTCAAGATAATAACCAAAAACTGCAAAATTTCCTTAAAATTACCGATTCAGGGACAGCAACACAACAACGGGTTGCCTGATGAGTCTGAAAATTTACAGGCAGATAGAAACTGACCTGATGAACATGATTATTTTGTCAGATTTGCTCTAAATACTGTAGTTTCAGAGATATAAGCCAAAAAAAAAACGTATTTTACCCCCATGTTCTATTCTTAACCGTGGCGGCCATCTTGGTTTATGACCAGGGTCATAGAATACATTTTTTAAAATAAATACCCTAAGGATAATTCAGGCGAAGCTTGGCTAAATTTGGCCCACTTGTTTTAAAGAAGAAGATTTTTGTACAAGTTAACGGACGACGACGACGACGACGGCGACGGACTCCAAGTGATGAGAAAAGCTCACTTGGCCTTTTTGGGCCTGGCAAGCTAAAATACGAAAGGGAGCTCCCATCAATAGATATAAACATTATAACAAAGTTTCATGAAAATTGGTTAAAGCGTTTTGGGTTAATGTCCAACATACTGACGACGGACGGACGGACAACGGTATACCATAATACGTCCCGTAAACGGGCGTATACAAAGATTGATGAATTTTTTTTTCGATTAATATACAGGTTTGGTGTGACAAAAAAATTAAAGCATCACTTGTGATCGTATGTAAAACGGGATAAAAACTATACTCCCGCCTCCCTGAAAATCAAATGAACTCATTTGGTCTCATTCTGTTATATTGTTTGATTTTAAACACATTTTATTCATTAAGATATAAAAATGATTGAGCAACAGGAACAGCTAAAAAAAGTACTTTTCATACCACATCTACAAAGTTTTAAAATTATATTATACTTATGAATCAATCAATGGGAAAACTGTGAACTAGAGCGAACATCCAACATATCAAATCCAGTGTCAATTCCAAGGATACAATTAACACGCACCCTCAAAATAAGATTTGATTTAGATACTACTAGTTGATAAATAAAGGAATACTGTCCAAGAATCAGGTTAAACAGTCACTGCATGTATCTCAAGCATAGTTGTGCATTAATAGAACTGTGCGGATATTCAGAACAGGAGGCTAGGATTGTATTCGACCAGTTTGATCCGGTATATTACTATTATTTCAAATTTACGAAGGTAAAGTAATAACAACAGAGGCTGCGCATTTTTTCATCCTAAATGCAAATGAATTGCTTTGTTTGATTTTAACTGCTATAATGTTTAAATTTCAAATGTTGACGAAAATAAAGTAATTAGACAGAGGCTGCATATGTATACATCCAAAATGAATAGCACCATGCGATTTAAACTTGTATAATTCTAAAATATTAGTGTTGAAAAAGGTTAAGGAATTACAACAGAGACTGCGTAGTTTTACAACCCAAAAGAATATCACTGTGCGATTAGAATTGCACATTTGTATTGGTCCCATTTGATGCCAACGTTTTTAATTTTTTTATCCAAAATCTTTATCGAGTGAGTAGCTGCTCCCTATACCAAAAGTCAGTCAATTATGGTCTGCCTTAGTTAGCCAAAAATTTAATGAAACATATATAAGCAATGTTTCGGACAATTTCGGAAATAATTTCCGGTCAAATTGTTACATCTAGTTATGCCCCTTGGAAATATAATATCGGGAATTGCATTGCGTCTTCTCTCAAGCCTTCATTTCTTAGATATATTTATAAAATATTTAAAAGAACAAAAAAAGTTCTTTTTTAGTTATTGTCCTTGGACAGATAAAAAATATGAAACGCAGGAGACATTTGAACACTGTTCTTTTATTGTATTGGGTATTTTTGTTATACTTTTTTCCCTTTATATTATATATAGCTTTACACAAAGTGATATAATCTTTTTCAACGGAAAATAACAATATTTTTTTTTTAAATAGAAAATTAATTTTCCTGTTAGGAGATCTTCAATTCTGCTATAAATATTTACCTTTACATGATTTGAATGAGCATTTTTCAGTTTCAAGTGATGAACCACTGCAATATCCGACATCAACAAACGTACAACTGCTACTGCATTGCTGGCAAAAACGATTACGCGATCTCGACCCGTAACCACAGCTCACAGAGCACGGATTCCAAGATTGCCAATCGGACCATTCTAAAATGAAGAAATAAAGGAATACAGATTGAGAATCGAAAACATTTAACCGTCTATTGGGATGTCTTTGGGAGATATTAAAAATAAATGTTCATTTTGCCTAGACATAACATGTCGAACCAGGCTTAATTATCATCAATAGTCAATAATTACAAAAGTATTTCATATGCAAATAGACAACCTAGTTCTGTGTGTAAAGCATATTAAAAAAAGTTAGTGCAAACATCTAAGATATGATTTTTCAAATATTAGCACCAAGGGTATTGGAAATTGTATGCATCTACAAAATTGACGCAACTCCGTTTAAACGCTAAATTATAGAAAGTAGAGGGTCCAATTATTGCTTTAAAGACAACATGAGTTATCTGCCTTTATCCAAAGCTTGTTTTGAAGTAAATGAATGGATTTCGGACAGCTTCAGATTTTTTTCAGTCCTTTTTTACCCTTTATTTTTAAACTAGCTAAAAGTAAATATTATACAATAATAACAAAAAAATACGGAAGCGTAGTAACGTCACATGATTTTTTCGTTTTGTTTAAATAAAGAAGTGCTATTACGCTTCCTTACATCAGTAAACAAGTACTTTAAGCGTGAAAACATGTAGCTTTTCTTTCTGTAAAAAAAAATAAAAAACCAATTAAAAATCAATACAATAGTGAATAGAAAACGGGATTGTGTCAAAGAGAACATGGACGCCACACTAAACTCCGAAATGATATGTCGTATCCAAATTCTGTCATACTGTCGCCTATCACATAAAATTCGACATCTACATTTATCTTTCTACGTTCATGATCGATCCAATAATATATAAAAGATACCATCCATTACTAAGAAGAAACAATTGAATCATCAATTCCCTCCAATCTACAACTTTTCTTGTTTCTTTGGACATTAGCTTTGAATATACTCAGTAAACTCATCAAAGATACCACCACATCCTAATGCAGAATGGAGTCTGCGGGGATGTTGCACCCTTGTATGGAACACCACAGCTGTCTTATGTGGTACTCTAATATTACGTTATGTTGTTTTATTATTACTTGATGATATTTTGTCTTTACATAATATAATTTAAGTCCTGCACTTAAATTAAGTTATCACGGTGCGCTGTAAAATTATGTTGGTTTGGTTATTAGTGAGTTTAAGAAAACTTTAATTTCATTGGTGGTTAGTGAACCATACAATTTGACGTCACGATCCTTTTTTAATTAGGATCCAACAGGAAAGGCTGCATATGTTAAACTTATTGTTATCAGAAGAAATTTTTATTCAAAAAGCCACCCTCCCACCCAGAAATGTCTATGTATTGTAAATACAATGTTTTAGAATATAGTGCGGCGGCTTCGTGAAAATTGTGCAAATCCTGCTACACGCATGAAACTTGACACATAGCTTTCTCTAGTATAACTCTTCTATTTCAGATAGGGAGGCAATCGAAAAAAGTGTACCACTTCCGGTAAAATCCAATATAGCGGACATTATGCTAAAATCAGCCCAATATCGAAACTGGTATGTGAAAAGTATTATAATCATGTTGATATCATTCAATTCGACACAAACCTTTATTCTGTGCTACTTTTGGATACATTATATAGATTATATGTCTTTTAAAACTTTACTCCTGGTCAATTCAATATGGCAGACATTGTGCTAAAATAAGCGAATTTCTAGGGAGAAAATTGCAAAGTATTTTAATGTATTACTAATATCATAATATTGTGCAGGAACCTTTCTTTTGTGCTTCTCATGGATATAATATATAAATGACATATGTCTTTAAAACACCTATTTCCGGTGATATCCAATATGGCAGACATAGAAATATCAATTTTTAATTTTGATATTCAACTTTTTTCAAAATGTAAAAAAACTGTTTTTTGTGCCGGTGTCATATATGGTATTTTGAACCCCATGGTAAATTGACCCGGGGTCAAAATACAGCTATGGTAAATTGAACTCCCCATGGTAAATTGAACCCCCCTGTATGGAGAATTGACCCCTTATGGTAATTGAACCCCCTGTTTTTTTCATTCTAGATGATTATTAGTAATTTATTCATAATTCTTAAGCTTATCATAGATTCAAAATCATTCATACAAGAAGGGGAGGTCAATTTTCCATGATTTGTTAAAAGAAATATCTTTGCTTGGTATAAGTGCTCTCAAGTCATTACCAACAAAATTTCATCCAAAGCACTTATTGAAGCATTATAATTAGACCATAAAATATTCAACATATAAAGCTAGTTTTAATTTTCCATAGTAAAAAAGGGGGAGGGGGTCAAATTACCATGGCTCAGTTAAAATTGAAAGTAAAATTTTCAAAACATCTTTTCCAGCACGTTAAATACATACAAACTACTTATTGGATTATTATTTCTATGTACAGGAGGTAAGAAAGCTAGAATTTTGAAATTGGAGGTGTAAAGGGGAAGAGGTCAGAATACCATGGCTAAATAACATTTTCAAAACATCTTTTCCAGCATGTAAAATACTTACAATCTACTTATTGGAGTATTATTACTATGTTAAGGAGTTAGAATAGCTAGAATGTTTTGAAATTAGAGGTCTATCACAGGGGTTCAATATACCATGGCAAAGGGGGGGGGGGGGGGTCAAAATACCATGGTTAAGTAAAATTTTCAAAACATCTTTTCCAGCATGTTAAATACATACAAACTACTTATTGGAGTATTATTACTATGTAAAGGAGCTAGAATAGCTAGAATTTCTGAAATTAGAGGTCTATAGTAGGGGTTCAATATATCATAACAGAGGGGGTCAAAATACCATGGCTAAGTGAAATTGTCAAAACATCTTTTCCAGCATTTTAAATACATACAAACTACTTTTTGGAGTAGTATGACTATTTAAAGGAGCTAGAATAGCTAGAATTTCTGAAATTAGAGGGCTATAGTAGGGGGTTCAAAGTTCAAGCTATTATAACTCCTGTACATAGTAGTAATACTCCAAAAAGTTGTTTGTATGTTTTTTACATGCTGAAAAATATTAAACTTTTGGCTTTAAATCATCATCAAACCACTAATTCTCTATTATGTTTACAATGTTTAAATACAAAGATAACACTTCCGGTAAAAAAAACAATATGGCATAAATTTCAGAAGAGAGTACTCAATCTGTATCCTCGATGTAGAGTTTTGGATAGATTTATTAAAAAAAAATAAAGTCACTAAAGTACTAAAACATCTTTAAAATTACTAATATATGGCTCCAAATACACGTTTATACACAATAACCACCACAAGCATATTTATAAAGCAGTGCACTGAAGACCCGATTTCTCACATGTAGAACGACCGCGGCATCCTTTCTGACATTCATAATGTACCAGCTCCTGACTAGATGACGAGGCTTCAGAAAGAGCTGTCGAAAAGGGTTCCTATTGATCATCTTTGTCCCTTCGCCATCCATAGGCGCCTGGACTGGATAGCATATGAACCAATTCCAAGCTCGTTCGCCATACACACCCGCCGTTGTATATTGCACATTTTAAATACTGTAAAAGACTTGACCTTGTCTGCGGAATAGCCTCAATCAGTCTTCCCTTTTGCTCAAACAGTTATTTTCTTGCTTCGTTAGCCCCATCTGATGAGTTTGTTCGATCGTACATCAAAACCACGTATCGTTCTATCAATGACATCATTAGATCCATATCTGGTGATGTAGGATGATTAATAATTCTGAATGCTAAAGTCACATCGTCAAATGCCATCCATGTCTCCCACGCAGTCTTTTCTCTTTTTCCAGCAAACGAAGATACCGTAGCTTCACAACCGGTAAAGGCACGGAACAAAGGAAGTGTGTGTGATTGCAACATCAGTATCGACTGTTCGAATCATGACTCGTTTAAGTCCGTTTATCACTGTATCTGACACATGCACCATGATTCTATTGCCAGCCTCTTCATGTGAACATGGTGCTAAACTTGAAACATCATGTTATGGTGGATAACATAGAACATCCTTAGTATTTGTTGCTACAGCAACCTTTTCCTCAAAATGTTGTTAAGAAAACCGCTGTGAAAGAAAACTAAAAAGTTCTTTTTTATTGTTTCATCTCTCAGAAAAATCAGCCAAATTAGAGCAATTTTGTTTTGACCCTGGACTCGTCTGCGTATTTCCTTTCCCCTCTTGCCTCTTGTAGCAGCCTTCAAACTATTGTCTATATTCGCATCCCAGACTTCATCCACTCTTGTTACAGTTTCCAGGTGTTTCCTGATGTAAGGACAGAATACGAAAATCAGCATAATCGTCAAAGGTACGAGATGTCGATGGTTTAAACATATTCACAATTGCTGCTCTGTCAATAACTAAAACATTCACACCAGGAACGTCGCCTGTCGTTGTTGTCAATGGTTCTAAACACTTACTGAGAAGATCCAATTTGGTTCCGAGAAACATGAGTAAAGAAGTCTTCCAAGTCGCCACCTCTCGTCTGACAAGATATTTAG
Source organism: Mytilus californianus (assembly GCF_021869535.1). Taxonomy (NCBI): domain Eukaryota; kingdom Metazoa; phylum Mollusca; class Bivalvia; order Mytilida; family Mytilidae; genus Mytilus; species Mytilus californianus. The sequence continues at coordinate 98,672,985 of NW_026262712.1, read as the reverse complement.
AGCCTTGAAAATAACAAACATCACTTTTCAGTATGCTTATTTTGTTCTTCATTGCCAAACATTCTTCCCATTAGGAGTTCTAAGCAACTTCATTCCATTTTTCTTGATTGGTTCAAAAAAAAAGGAACAGTTCGTTTTATCAGTCTGTTTTCAATGTACTTTTCATACTGTGTATTACCGATCTTCTCTTTTTGCCGGATAGTATCAACGACAGATGTTGGTGCTACATGTTTATCCGTCGTATCAAGGACAAGTAAATCCTGACTATCTTCAATGGACAAATTCCCTAACTCATCCATTACTTCTACCATGAACCAAACATCCTTCAAAAATGACTTTTGAACAATATTTTTATGTTCGTTGTGATGTTCGTCCTCGTCTACCTCAAAATCACTTAAAGTGCTCTCAAACTCTATTGTCAACCTTGCCATATTAGGCCCTGCAATCATCCATCGCCGTAACAGGATATTCAGTTAATCTAACTGCACCACCATCAGACTTTATCATTGCAATGTTCTGCTCATGAGCATGGTCTATTGCTTTTGCAGAAACTTTCTTTTTGTTTTGTGAACAACACATTTCCCTGATAAAAACAAAAGCATCAGGATTGGCAGAGGAAAGAGCTGTCATATCACAAACAAGAACCGGTAACCATTTTGGAGTAGTAGATATGATCAAGTGCATAGAACCAAGGGATGATTCTAGTAAGTGCATCTATGAACAGTTTAAAATGTCCTTCTCTTGTGGCTCTGATGAAAATGAGGGCATCTAATTCAAGTTTCAGAGTTAGCAATCAGTAATGGAACTGAGGTCTTTCTGTGGACATATACACGCAACACTCCTCCATGTCAAATTTTAGGATCAACTTCCTCATTCTTAGTGTATTCCTAGAAAGCAGCCTTCAGCAAGATGTACAAACAAAATGCAGATAACTGATGATATAAAAAAGAAGATGTGGTATGATTGCCAACTCTCTACAAAAGACCCAATGACACACAAATCGACAACTATAGGTCAACGTACGGCTTTCAACATTGAGCAAAGCCAATACCGCATAGTCAGCATTAAAAAGCCCCGAAATGACAAATTTAAAACAATTCAAACGAGAACACCAACGGCCTAATTTATGTACAAAAAATGGAAAGAAAAACAAACATGTAACACATCAACAACGAGTAATGGTTGAGGAAGGTTAATGCCAAATTTCATGCTTGTAGCAGGATGGGCACAATTCTTCTGAAATATGCGTGTAGCCGCTGCACTAATAAGATACTGCTGTGTTGTAATTTATAATTTCAGGTGATGATAAACCTATATGTATTTGGCCATTTGGACAGACAGGATATGTGAAGACGTCGGATCGAAGTTATCGAACTTTCCAACAAAGACTTTGATCTTACTAAGCCTGTGATCTACATAATTCGCTACATCAAAAAACATTTTGTTTTATGAATAGGATCATTTACATCAGATGAACAATGTAAGGGTTTCGATCCATCACCTGTGTTCACACGGTGATTTCCAAATTGTTTTAATCTTGCCGTTATCTGTGGTAGTAATTTATATATATGACAGTACGGTTGCCATAATCAGCGATCTGCGGGTAAACTTATTTTTCAGTTAGCATCATTTATGGTGTTATGTTCAATTACATATCACTGACAGTTCGGTTGCCAGCAATTTTCGGTAACAACATATATTGAATCAGTATATACAATATGTATAAATTTTGAGAATAATGATATTAAAGGCTGTGGCAAAATACTGCCAATTTGTTGTTTGGTCTTAATAAGCATCTGTACTGGGATAATATGGTTTTGAAATTACGTTATGATGTTTTGATATAACTCAATATGGAATACGTGATAATGTTTCGTATTGACTTGATAAGGTTTTTTCATTACTTACTAGAGATTTCCAATATAATGACATACGTACGTAACTCGACGGACGGACCTAATGGCACTGGTTATTGTCATCTATTGAATTTGATTACATACGTTGCTCAAGTTCCAACAAAGTATTCCAAGACTTTCAAAATCACACATTGGCATTTTCGTCTATATAAAATAATTTTATCATGACAAAAAATGATAGAAATCTTATTTATCACGTGGTTTTCTAGATTACCGCCTTTATTGTCACTGACTTAAGATCACGTATAAACACACGTATCTCATACCTTCATGCATCATACGTATCATTTGAGATATCTTTCATGTTTTGAATTTGACAATTATTTTTCAATTTACTTTGCAGGTGAACGCCCCATTATACATTTTTTCCAGACTTTCATTATAATTTATCTTCTTTTTATTATATTGGTTGCGGGGAAAATATTCAAATAGATATAGGAAGATGAGTTATAAGTGCCAATGAGACAACTCTCCATCCAAGTCACAATTTATAAAAGTAAACCATTATAGGTCAATGTGCAATCGTGAACACGGAGCCTTGGCTCACACCGAACAGCAAGCTATAAAGGGCCCCAAAAATTACTAGTGCAAAACCATTCAAACGGTACAACCAATGGTTTAATCTATATAAAAAACGAGAAACGAGAAACACTTATGAACCACATAAACAAACGACAACTACTGAACATCAGATTCCTGACTTAGGACAGATGCAAACAATTGCAGCGGGATTAAACGTTTTAATGGTACCAAACCTTCTCTGGAAATACAATATAGAAGTATGCAAAAAAACAATTAAGTCGTGTACACCTTTTACTTTCCTGCGTGTTTTAAACTCTTGTTTAATCTAATCCAAGTAATGACAAAACTATATCAAGTTAATACGAAACCATAGCATATAATATCGGAATATAATTAAGTAATGACTATTCCATAATGAGCAATATCAAAACACCGTATATATAACGTAATAGCTGAGTAACAAGACAGCTGTGGCGTTTCATATCATGGAAACTTGTAATTTTATGGTCATTTTTATAAGTAAACTGTTTGCAAAAGTATGAATTATTCGAAATACTAAGGATTCTCTTATCCCAGGCATAGATTGCCTTAGCCGTATTTGGCACAACTTTTTGGAATTTTGGGTCCTCAATGCTCTTCAACTTTATACTTGTTTGGCTTTCTAGCTATTTTTATCTGAGCGTCACTGATGAGTCTTATAAAGACGAAACGCGCGTCTGGCGTATCAAATTATGAGCCTGGTACCTTTGATAATTATTAACACCACTGGTCGATGCCACTGCTGTATGACGTTTCGTTCCCGAGGGTATCACCATCCCACTAGTCAGCACTTCGGTGTTGACATGAATATCAATTTTATGGTCATTTTTATTAATCAACTGTTTGCAAAAGTATGAATTATTTGAAATACTAGTAAGGATTTTCTTATCCCAGGCATAGATTACCTTAGTCGTATTTGGCACAACTTTTTGGAATTTTGGGTCCTCAATGCTCTTCGACTTAAATCTACTATTAAATCAAGGAAAATTTGCAAGCATATTTTATAAATTTACCAAATGTGTTATTGAATTTAACAAATATTAAAAGAAAAAACCCCAAAATGTTTCTTAATTTGACAAATTAAAGACATAATTTTAAATCACCAGGAAAATGTACTGAATTTGAAAAATAAAATACAAAAATGTCAATTATTTGACAGATCATTTGTGTTGGTACATTCTAAAAAAATATGTTAAAAGTAAATAATGCATCTTAAGAATAAATATGTGTCATTTAAAATTTTACTCTTCTTCAGCCATATACATTAGTTACAATGTCAACTAAAAACAGTATTTATCGATTACGAGACAGCAATAACAACGCAATACGCACAGTGTTCCCAAGGGATAACCGTGAAAGGCTGATTCTTCCACTTTACACTGTGTATTTGGCGAAATGCACGGAAATGGAACCACTACTTCACAGGACCCCGCACCACCAGCCACCTAAAAGATTGGCGCACAAAAATAAATAGACTATGTTCTTGGAACAATTTTATGCTCATTAAATCTTTTGTCTTTTTTTATTTCTTTACTAAAAGATAGTTGGTATAACAAATACAGGAAAACCAGGAGTAAATAAAGGCAAATAAACGGTGTGTTCCCATTTCGCCTTAGCTGTGAATTCCGGGTAAAAAAGGTAAAAAGAAACACTTAGGCGAAATGTGAATTTTGAGTTTTTTTTTGTATTTAATAAATAAAATTGAACATTTCTATGATTTCAAAAGTTGTGAAATCAGAAAAAAAATCTACATTAATAACATTTGTCAGGAGGAAAGTTGATTCTCCTGAAATATTTTTTTGTTTCATTTAATAACAGTTGTAATTGTATGAATTATCTTGCAATTAAAAATCTTAATAATTCAATTATCCTTTACATTATGCAACGTAAAAAGTTTTATGGAACAAAAAAACATGTTTTTTTTTCACAGACTTGTTTACATATATAACAGAAACTTAAAAAAAAAAACACATTAAAAAAAAAAATCTTTAAAATTGTGCTAATTATATAAGATAACATTTGTATGCTTATTTAAAATTGTGCTTGTAATTCGGTTGCTGATTCAGAAAGCAAATGGTTGTTATGATTGTATGATATTTTTCGTTATTCTATTCAGTAAAACATGAAATATTCCATTACATATTGGTCATCTCTAAGAAACAAGAACAAAGACTTTATTCACAAAATATATCACATATGTAGATACTAGATATGGACAATGCCCCCCCCCCCGTTCTAGTCTGCCATATATACATAAGTATAGTTCCACAAATTTTAGATTTGACAAACATTGATGTTGGCATATAACTTGAAATTGTTACACTATCTGTAAGATACAAATGATGCTCCGGCCTAACCATTTATCAGTATGTATGATCAAGGACTTTCTATATTATATAGTTAGTATAGACTGTCCCTGGTATGATGATGTAACTGTAGGAGGAGAAAGCGGGACCAACCATGATCTCTTTATGCAGCTAGTACCGTACCCCAAAAAATAACATTTTTAAAAAAGATGAGCCACTATAAAAAGAATTATTCACAAAGTGTGACAACCGGGAAGACATAAAAAAACATCTTTTTTTAGAAAGTATTTCCTTCAGATTTTGACATTAAAATAACAAATATCAACTAATTGCAATACAAAAAAGAAACTTAATAATATTGTTTACACATATTCCCATTTTGCCTTAGTTAATTCTTTTTTACCTGAAAATTTGTACGAAGGCAAAATGGATTATATATAAAGATTTTAACAGCTAAGGCAAAATGAGAATAAGTCAAATAAACCACCTTAATTACCTGCTACACATTGTAAAAACTAACTAATCACTATCAAAGCAATTCCCGATTGTCCCACATTTAAAGCTTCCTAATTGTCCCACAAACATATTCCAGATTGTCACACAACATTTATTTACTTTTGACACCCCATCAACCCTCCTCCCGGCTTGGTACATCATGTGGTACAAGAAGAAGAACGGCTGCCCTGTTTAAAAGTTAATGTATGTCAGGTACTCCTTTATAGTTGGTGACGAGTCCTGTTGACTGCACTTTACGCCAAATACACTGTGTAAAGCAAAACAAAAAACACCTTGAATAGTGATCCCTGCAAAGGATGATCTAGCAGAAGTTTGGACAGCAGCTTCGTAATCAATAAAAAAAGTTGTTGCAGTCGGGTAAATCTTACATTGCGTGCAAGCAATCATCAATATTGTAAATATCCTCTGACTTCCATGGTAAAAGTGCAAAGACTGAGTGGAAGCATCTTTCCGTCAATAATTGGCGTAGGGTGTACAGTGTAAATGGAATATACATTTTTTTAATTTGCATGCATCATTTCTGAATTTATTTAAAAACGTATAAATAAACGTAACATTATAAAAATATGTCATTACTCAGAAATGTTATATCATTTAATCAAAAGTGCATTAAACTGATGATTTGTTAAACAATCATATTTTAAAAATTGATAATATAAATATAAAATAATAGTTTGAACATGCAATATTCAATTCTTGTTTATTTAAGCAAATAAACACCAGTTACCTTGTTTATTTAAGAACAGTTACATCATAAAATAATGTGAAACTTTTGATGTGGGATAGTGAGAACTCTTAAATTTAAAAAAGGGGGATAATTGGGAATAAACCTTATAGCATATCATAATTTTTCACTTATTATGCCTTATGTTTTATATACATTATTTGTCATTTTGTATATGCCATGTATGTTGTTCACCTGGAATACGCAATGTCATATTTAGTATATGTGCTTTATCATTAACCCGGATGTACTGGTGAGGACAGTCATGTTTTTTTTTGCACCTGCAAAAACTCTAAATTTTAAGGATTTTATTTGAACGGTAAAATTAATTTTTAACAACTTCGCAGATTTTAGGCCAATAATGAAGATTATTCTGAATATTTTGTTCACTTCAAGAGCGTTGCGAACGTCGTCGCGTTGTTAGTGGTGATTAATTGTTCTCCATTGTTCTTTCAACATTCAATTGCAAAAACAATAATTGTATTACATGTATTTTGAATAACAATGTCGGACTACAAAGAATTCGACACCAAAACAATCACTATATTGAACTCTGTACTAGCTGTTGTGGCAGATCTCCAGACACAATGCGGAAAGCTTGCGCGTTACTATGATATCCCAACTTGAGGGGAAATTAGATTAAATGGTAACACGAATTGAAAATGTTGAACAGAAGTGCGAAATTGTTTTTAACCGAAATAAAATGATTGATGAAAATGTAGAACAAATGGGTACGGTTGTGCATAAAGTTATAGATCGCTGGAAAGAAAATATGTCGAAAATATCATTGTTAGAAGAAGTAAATAGCGATAAAGAAAACACATTCGATATAAAATGCGTCGATGAGCGATTGACAAATCCTGAGAGTGATGTTGAAGAGTTAGAATGGCGATCAATGAATAACAATATAATTATATTTGGAATAAAACAGGAACCAAATGGTGATACAGAGAACACTGTAAAGGATGTAATTCGCAAAAAACTTGGAATCGTTAAACATATCAATTTCTCCTCAGTACATCGTTTTGGAAAGCAAAGACAAAATAATCAAAGAATTATAATGGCTAAATTTGTATCTTAATTTGAAAGATAATCAGTTAGTGATGAAGAACTGTCACAAATTAAAGAGGACAAATATTTCTGTCAGAGCTCAATTTCAGGTAAAAATTATATCAACCTATATCCTGTGTTAAACCAGGCAAAGACAGACCGAAAGAAGGCTGTATTTGTAAGAGATAAACTTTTCATAGGAGAACTATACAAACCAAATGATGACAAAGAACCAAAACACACGGATTACAAAGAAATACAGAACAGAAACACCCAAATTCATGAAGCCGATAATGTATCCGATAAAAGTTCATTCATAAACTCAACCCGACCCACTAATATTCCATGGAATCGTCCAATACCCAAAAAACAGAAAAGTCTTCAGCGGAACAGAATTAATTTTGACATACCTGGCTGATTCGTAAAACCTGGCCAATATTATCTTCAATGCGAAGTGCATACACACTCTATTAATTATGATATCTATCTTGATTTTTTTTTATTCTACGCTAGAAATATCCTGAACATATTTCACAAATAATGAAAACCTCTTTTTCACCCGTAGTGATAAAAGGGTTGCGTTTTATTTTTTCTTTGTCATATTTATTGAACAATTTATTATTTTGTATACTATATCATGTTGCTCTTGTTGCACATTATGTGCGCCTGAGTGTATTAATAAACTTGTCAAAAAACTTAAATTTAAAAAAGTGGGATAATCGGGAATAAACCTTATAGCATATCATAATTTTTCACTTATTATGCATTATGTTTTATTTACATTATTTGTCATTTTGTATATGCCATGTATGTTGTTCACTTAGAATACGCAATGTTATATTTAGTATATGTGCTTTATTCAATAAGATATTTGATTTGATTTGAAAATTTATTATTAAGGGGGTTGGTTGAATTTAAAACATGCTATTGACATTAAGTATACATTCTACTGCGCATTACGTTATAAAATACCTGGACATTTATTATTAGAACAATTGTCGGCCTCCTTATTGTCACCACTACATGTTGAACCACCACCGGATGCAGGAGGATTATTGCAAATTCTGTATCTTAACCTTTGGCCACCACCACACGATACTGTACACTCATTCCATGCACTCCAATATCCCCAACTTCCATTTACTGAAAGTTTATAGATAAATAGATATTTTTTTTTCATTATGCATGACATAATTTAACAAAGAAACTTACTAGAAATTTTCAAATTCGCTTGCTCCTGAAAATTATTAATTGCTATATCATCTTTATTCAATTAATACAAAAAACCAACAAGAGTAATAATTGTCATGAATGAATTGAGATGTCGCGAAAAGGTTAAAAAGACGGCAACCCAACACACAATAAAATGAGATGTTTAAAAGTCGACATTCAATCTCTCACAAGCTAAGTGTTTTGCAAGCAATCATCAATATTGTAAATATCCTCTGACTTCCATGGTAAAAGTGCAAAGACTGAGTTGAAGCATCTTTCCGTCAATAAGTGGCGTAGAGTGTACAGTGTAAATGGAATATACATTTTTATAATTTTCATGCATCATTTCTGAATTTATTTAAAAACGTATGAATAAACGTAACATTATAAGTATATGTCATTACTCAGAAATGTTATATCATTTAATCAAAAGTGCATTAAACTGATGATTTGTTTAACAATCATATTTTAAACATTGATAATATAAATATAAAACAATAGTTTGAACATGCAATATTCAATTCTTGTTTATTTAAGCAAATAAACACCAGTTACCTTGTTTATTTAAGAACAGTTACATCATAAAATAATGTGAAACTTTTGATGTGGGATAGTGAGAACTCTTAAATTTAAAAAAGGGGGATAATTGGGAATAAACCTTATAGCATATCATAATTTTTCACTTATTATGCCTTATGTTTTATTTACATTATTTGTCATTTTGTATATGCCATGTATGTTGTTCACCTGGAATACGCAATGTCATATTTAGTATATGTGCTTTATCATTAACCCGGATGTACTGGTGACGACAGTCATGCTTTTCTTGCACCTGCAAAAACTCTGAATTTTAAGGATTTTATTTGAACGGTAAAATTAATTTTTCAACAACTTCGGAGATTTTAGGCCAATAATGAAGATTATTCTGAATATTTTGTTCACTTCAAGAGCGTTGCTAACGTCGTCGCGTTAGTGATGATTACTTGTTCTCCATTGTTCTTTCAACGTTCAATTGCAAAAACAATAACTGTATTACATGTATTTTGAATAACAATGTCGGACTACAAAGAATTCGACACCAAAACTATCACTATATTGAACTCTGTACTAGCTGTTGTGGTTGATCTCCAGACACAATGCGGAAAGCTTGCGCGTTACTATGATATCCCAACTTGAGGGGAAATTAGATTCAATGGTAACACGAATTGAAAATGTTGAACAGAAATGCGAAATTGTTTTTAACCGAAATAAAATGATTGATGATAATGTAGAACAAATGGGTACGGTTGTGCATATATATATATATTATAGATCGCTGGAAAGAAAATATGTCGAAAATACCATTGCTAGAAGAAGTAAATAGCGATAAAGAAAACACATTCGATATAAAATGCGTCTATGAGCGATTGACAAATCCTGAGAGTGATGTTGAAGTGTTAGAATGGCGATCAATGAATAACAATATAATTATATCCGGAATAAAACAGGAACCAAATGGTGATACAGAGAACACTGTAAAGGATGTAATTCGCAAAAAACTTGGAATCGTTAAACAAATCAATTTCTCCTCAGTACATCGTTTTGGAAAGCAAAGACAAAATAATCAAAGAATTATAATGGCTAAATTTGTATCTTAATTTGAAAGATAAACAGTTAGTGATGAAGAACTGTCACAAATTAAAGAGGACAAATATTTCTGTCAGAGCGCAATTTCAGGTAAAAATTATATCAACCTATATCCTGTGTTAAACCAGGCAAAGAAAGACCGAAAGAAGGCTGTATTTGTAAGAGATAAACTTTTCATAGAAGGAGAACTATACAAACCAAATGATGACAAAGAACCAAAACACACGGATTACAAAGAAATACAGAACAGAAACACCCAAATTCATGAGGCCGATAATATATCCGATAAAAGTTCATTCATAAACTCAACCCGACCCACTCATATTCCATGGAATCGTCCAATACCCAAAAAACAGAAAAGTCTTCAGCGGAACAGAATTAATTTTGACATACCTAGCTGATTTGTAAAACCTGGCCAATATTATCTTCAATGCGAAGTGCATACACACTCTATTAATTATGATATCTATCTTGATATTTTTTTATTCTACGCTAGAAATATCCTGAACATATTTCACAAATAATGAAAACCTCTTTTTCACCCGTAGTGATAAAAGGGTTGCGTTTTATTTTTTCTTTGTCATATTTATTGAACAATTTATAATTTTGTATACTATATCATGTTGCTCTTGTTGCACACAATGTGTGCCTGAATGTATTAATAAACTTGTCAAAAAACTTAAATTTAAAAAAGTGGGATAATCGGGAATAAACCTTAACAATGGTGTTAATATGTCCTTTGATTGAGTTAAGCTATTTCAGTGGATATTTTATAGTGTGTCTTTCTATGTTGTGATGTTACACTATTGTTTCAGAAAAAGGGTGAAGGTTTGGTACCATTAAAACGTTTAAACCCGCTGCATTTGTTTGCACCTGTCCTAAGTCAGGAATCTGATGTTCAGTAGTTGTCGTTTGTTGATGTGGTTCATAAGTGTTTCTCGTTTCTCGTTTTTTATATAGATTAGACCGTTGGTTTTCCCGTTTGAATGGTTTTACACTAGTAATTTTTTGGGGCCCTTTATAGCTTACTGTTCGGTGTGAGCCAAGGCTCCGTGTTGAAGACCGTACTGTGACCTATAATGGTTTACTTTTATAAATTTTGACTTGGATGGAGAGTTGTCTCATTGGCACTCATACCACATCTTCTTATATCTACTTAAGGCATATCATAATTTTTCACTTATTATGCATTATGTTTTATTTACATTATTTGTCATTTTGTATATGCCATGTATGTTGTTCACTTGGAATACGCAATGTTATATTTAGTATATGTGCTTTATCCAATAAAATATTTGATTTGATTCGAAAATGTATTATTAAGGGGGTTGGTTGATTTTTAAAACATGCTATTGACATTAAGTATACATTCTACTGCGCATTACGTTATAAAATACCTGGACATTTATTATTAGAACAATTCTCGGACTCCTTATTGTCACCACTACATGTTGAACCACCACCGGATGCAGGAGGATTATTGCAAATTCTGTATCTTAACCTTTGGCCACCACCACACGATACTGTACAATCATTCCATGCACTCCAATATCCCCAACTTCCATTTACTGAAAGTTTATAGATACATAGATATTTTTTTTTTCATTATGCATGACATAATTTAACAAAGAAACTAACTAGAAATTTTCAAATTCGCTTGCTCCTTAAAATAATTAATTGCTATATCATCAACAAGAGTAATAATTATCACGAATGAATTGAGATGTCGCGAAAAGGTTAAAAAGACGGCAACCCAACACACAATAAAATGAGATGTTTAAAAGTCAACATTCAATCTCTCACAAGCTAAGTGTCTTAACAATATATGTCAGTTTTCACTGGCAATTTTATTAAAACAATATGATGTTTTTTTTTTGAGAATATGAAATAAAATGAAATAGAAGGTAAAACTATTTGTACGCACAGAAAACGTTGTCATAGTTTTTCGGTTGGGCGTATGACATTTGAGCATATTTTTTAAATTGTCATTCTTTCATTTGCGCCTATTTCATTTTTTCATTTACGCCGATTTCATTTTTTCATTTGCGCCGATTTTATTCATTGCATTTACAGTTTGACATAGGTGAGTACATTTTTTAATACTGGCCATACATATCGGAAGGTCAGTGCAATGATCGCGAGAAAGGTATACTTATTTTTCTACACACCTCAATCTTGACTGTCTCTGGCAAAATTGCAATGATATGTCTGCAATATTTAAAGACGGAACTTTTAAGTGCTGTCCAAAATACTTTTATCAGTTATATACTAAATACGGATGTAAAAATGGAAACTACGTACCTCTAGTTTACGCCCTTTTACCAGCGAAAGATGAACAGTGTTATGAAGTGATGTGGAAAATAATTTGCGATCTCTGCCGGTCAAAAACAACTTTCCTTTGTGGCCGAGGTTATGCAATTGACTTTGAACAAGCAATGCATAACGCAATTATGGATGCTTTTTCACAATGTAGAATATATTGTTGTCGTTTTCATCTGGCTCCGAACTGGTGGATGAAAATCAAGTCTGTTGGGCTGAGCACATAATATAAAGACAAATTAAGTGACATTGGTAAATGGCTATCCCAATTGATTGACAATTCATAACATGTATACAACCGGCTAACGGAAGAGGTCTATGATGATAAATGAAAAATAACATCATCTTTAATTTACCTGTAAAAAAATCGGCCCAAATGAAAAAAATAATCGGCGCAAATGAAATAAAAAATCGGCGCGATATGAAAGAAAAAATCGGTGCTAATGAAATGCAGATCGGCGCAAATGCAAAACGCCGTTTCGGCTGTATGAATGAAGTCGAGTGTATTTCATTGCTAAATTGACCCGGATGGACAAAGACGTGCGACGGTTGCTGCAACGTTACATGATGTCTATCATACACTTATCCAGGAATTTTACATGGAAATTAACCTTTAACCAGAAAACAAAACATTTATATAATATTTTCTAACAAAGAAAAGTATTTTATAGTAGATATTTTGAGAGGATTTGAAGAAGAGGACTAAATGTTTTTGAATATGTAGTATTATAATAGGTGGAGGAAAATACACAAAAATTTAGTTAATCCTGATTTGTAAAGGAAGAATTCGTTAAAAAAATTATATCTAATGGACAGGGAGACAACTGCAACGTATTCACTGTGAACGTATCACTCTTGAACGTAAACGTATTACTCTGGATGCATAGACTTTAAGTAATATATATAATTATTAAACTGCACATTTCAACACAAACATGCAAATCAAGATTGAATGAACTTCATTATAAATATTTAAAGGTTAAATTTAATGAAAAACAAATTTAACTTATTTCCTTTAATGTGAGGTCGACGTCGTACCCTTTTTTGCAAACTATAACAAATAAGTCGAAACTGTAAAATGATCAGCAATGCAAGATGTATTGCTCAGGTTAACTATTCTACCCTCTTAGGTGTCACTTGTTCATTTTAGGTAGCTTGCACATTGAGTTTGATAGAGAAAAACAAATCCATATCCGAAAAATACAGAAAATATTTTTTTCTCGGAAATACATGACACACTATATAGCTGCTTCTGAACATCTGTTTGTCAATACTCTTATCCTTGAAACAAGAGTAAGTACTCATATGACCGAATATCGACCAATAGCTGCTTTTGCAAAATTACAAAAAAAAAAAGATGATGCAATTCCTCCGCCATCGTCAAATCCTATGCACTCCGCCCCTGCAAACCCTCGGCTCCTAAGAGACGGCTCACTATATAGAGACAAATCAAAACTTATTAACACTTAATTTGATTACAGCTTCATCTGACAAAGTAGGTCTGCAATACAAACACTTTTTATTTTTTATATTCTGTGGATACTATTTGCTTTTTTACGAATTTACCTTGAATTGAATTAATCTTATGAAATTTGGTCTACAGTTTTTCTTTTTTATGTCTTACCTGGGAAATATGGTATACAGAGGAAATATGTGTTGCAGGGAAAGAGGTCCGTACCATTAGAGCTTTGATGGATAGTTCAACTAGTCTCATTGGTAATCATTACCACATCTACTTATTTTTATTTAGAAGCTGCGATGCTGTCAGTTGTCCCTTTTTCGTCCAAATAAGACACTGTATTGATTTTTATATGCTTCGCAACTGCTCACATCTTAATTATGTTTAAAATTCAAACGTGTTTTATACGGACAGTCATGTTGATACTATATAGCTTCAAATTTGTCTGGAAGGCATATAAGATTAAGACACAATGTACAGAAATCAAGATAGAATATTGCAATATTTTTGGATTACTTTCATCCGAATAAGTCTGAAAATTTAATCCTGCAACTAAACTTTAGAAGTCATTACTCTTATCCCGAAAAGTCATATGACGGGTTAATATTTGTTGACTGAAAAGAGTATGCGGCTGCGATGTTTTCAACTGTCTCCTTTATCTTTCCAAACTGACACCATATAAAATCCTTATATTCTGTGCGAACTGCTCACATATGCCTTTTAACATACTTTAACGTTTCTAAAAGGAAAGTCGAGCCGACAGAATGATTGGTGTATACCACAAACTTTGATTGCACGACATATTAAAATACATTAAATAGAAATAAAGATTACACTTTATCTTAGTTGAATAAAAAATGAAGCTGCACATTATCTTTATCCGTTGGTACTCTTATAGCTGATGTCTTATATAATTTTCATATCCTGCATACCTCCAAACTTTGTTTGCAAAACGTACAAAATACAACACAATTAGCAGAAATAATGAATAATAATTGCTACACTTATCTAGAATTTGCTATTGTGAAAACTTGAGCCTAAAATTTTATTTGATATTTAGGTACTCTTATCCCGGAAAAATGTAATGAAGTTTAAAATAGCATTTGTTGCAGAGAAAGAAATGTTTTCAGTTATCTTCCCTTTCTTTTCAAATTGACACAAAATTCTTCCTTATATTCTTTGCTCAAATCATACCTTTACACATAATGAATTTTTATAGAGTTGAGCGTTCACAAACAGGTTTAACCTCGCCACATTCTCTGTGTCTGTCCCAAGTCAGGAGCATGTAGTTCAGTGGTTGTCGTTGGTTCATGTCTGTCATATTTGTTTTTTGTAAATTTTTTTGTTATACATTAGGCCGTTAGATTTCTCAATTGAATAGTTTCATATTTTTCATGTCGTGCCCTTTAATAGATGACCTTACGGTTTGGGTTTTTTTTCTTATTGCTGTAGGCCTTACGGTTGCCTAAAATTGCTTATATCTACTTCATTTTAACTATGATATGATATTTAATATAATATACCGAGAGGCCATTTGTGACCTATACAAACTATTATTTAAATCTGAGATCACGAATTTAAAAGTTTCATTATCAATGATCAAATTTCACATGACAAATCTGAGAACTTTTAGTTATCACAGTTTGTTTATGTAATTGGTGGTCACGGATTACACTTTTTATTGCATTCTTTTTGTCAGAATTTACTATATATATACAGGTTAGTGCCACCAACTGAGATTACGTCATGAACGTCTATGTCTATGTCTATGTCTATGTCGTGAAAGCCAAACATACAGTAGCGATCCAAGATTTCATCGGTGGCATCGGCGTCGTATTTTTTAGTTTCAGCCTGTGGTTAAAGTTTTTTAAGACATAAATTGTGAAGATGACATACAACCAATTCATACAGAATGTCACAGCTATCTTTAGGTTTAAATTCATGGTAACCATGGTCACGATAATATTATGATTGTGCATGTATAATATTTCAATCTGCCGTTATGCCAATGTCCTTTCAATGTGGGAAAGATGATCTTCCGTAAGACAACTTCTGTTGAAATAGAACTCTGACTTTCTGAAAGCCTTAGCACATTCATTATATAATTTAATGTTTTACCATGGCAAAGTAAATGTTGTACATTCATGGTTCAAATATACATGTTTGCAAAAAAAAATTGGTACAAATACTTTTATTAGACAGTAACATCAAAAGTACTGAGGTCTCGGTCACTAAGTGGTCTAAGAGAAAAAATAAAAGAAATAGTCCATTATTAACCGTTATCACTAGCCTGTCAACACTGAGGTTGTGAGTTCAAACCCCGCTCGTGGCAAATGTGTTGGATTTCAATAGTGATGCACTAGTATTGCAAAATTAAAATACATACTGAATGTCTCTGTAACTGCTACATTTCAGTAATCTGTTTTAGCTGTTAAAGATGTTCATATTTTAATATAATTTCGTACTTGTGACAGGTACAAATAACATTATGGAATCTATTATTTAGTAGAGTTGTCACAATGTGATTTTGAATAAAAAATTCCTATTTGAATTTTATTTAGAAAGAGCTTTATTTCAATATATGAATTTTTCTTTCGCAATATTTTTTTAATGAAAAGTTTTGTTACAGCTGGAAAATTTATTTATTCTTTGTTATATTCAGAAATTCTCTAGGACATAAGAAACTGGGGCCTGGTTTTCGAAAGTATCCTAAGATATGCCATATTAAGATATATCTAAGGACAAATTTATGACCATCATACGATGATCATATGATATGTCATAGGATGTAAATCAAAGCTGTCCTAAGATATTCATACATATGATGCTCTTATGACTGTCATACGTGGACATATTTTCGTTATGTTAAGTAATTATTTGAATAAATGTTAAAAATAACTTTAAACTTCTTCTGAAGAATAAGGATGACAGTAATAATTATTACCATTAATGTTATTTATGAATATTTTTTTTCTTTATAATTAACATGATTAGTATATAGGAAATAAAAATTAAATTAAAATGTGATTATATGTTTAAAATTTAGTTTTTTAATATATCTTATAAATTATAGATGTTCGAGTTCATGTATTATTATACATGAGGTATTATTTAATTGTGAATACTTTTTTCTTGCAAAATAGAAATAAAACACAAATTGTCTAATCAAATTTAATATGATTATCTGCCCTAGATTTTAAAAGGATTTTTTTTTATTTTTGAATACATTTTACAACACTTATTTTTGTCATTGTTTAATCCATTAATTTCATGCTTTTGATATTTATGTTGTATATTGAATATTACTTGGTAAAATATTTTCAACCCAGAAAAGTATTTTTTCAATTAATATTCCCAGAAGAGTTGCTCAGAAAAAAAGTATAACGTTACAGATCTACCTTTAAAGGTTTTATACCCATGAACATAAAAGGTTGGTTATGGTGTATGAATACACAGTTCATAATCATTTTTAATCTTAACATTTCATTGATGAACGGAAAAAAGTATCATTTCACATCATTTATAGAGTGCTTCTTATCTGCTGATTTGAAATAAAAATACCTATCTTTTCTTTTAGTCGTTCCTCTTATTTCGTCAGACGATGATGCTGCTGTTTATGATGTGATAGTTACCCAGTATATGCCATATTCAAGTAAAGTTGCAAAATTGTACATACCGACAAAGAAATTTCAGAAGGAAAATGAAACCTTGCGCCTTATTAAAATTGAAAACGAGAGGTCAAAAGTCGAGAAAGAAAGGTTACAGATAGAAAAAAATTAGATACGAGGTAGAAAAATACATGTACAAGTTAAAGATGCAGAAACTAGAGATAGAAAAGGAAAACCTTAATGGAAAAGGGTAGGTATAATTTGGAATGGTCAAGGCAGCAGTTACACATAGCAGAGCTATGCACAACACAACCAACCATCTTTCAGATGTCTAACCAGTGTATGCCTACCAATAGGTCAGAAAGCAGCTGTGATTCTTATTTGTTTTCTGAAGCGTGTTTGTAGTAATGTGTGTTATGTATTTAAAATGTATCCAATTTTTCATTACGTTGTATGATTTTAAAGGTATAACATTAACATTTACATAATATAAAATGAATGATTATCGTTTGTTTTACATCCATTAACAATATCTTTATTGAAGAAGTGTTGTCGCTTTATGATAACATGAAAGTTAAGATTTGTTTTTGCATCTCCATATACTACATGTAGTACTAGAAACTATATATAAAATTCAAATGTAGAAAACAAATATGGTATTTAGGATAAGCATTAAACGCAAATAAAAATTGAAACATAAAAAAATATTACAGAAAATGTATATTATCTGGAAAAGCGCCAATTTATAAGTCTTCTGCGTACATTTGCGCAATCGTTCAGATTACCACAGTACTGTTGCCTTCCTATATGTCCACGACCACATTGATTTTCATCTGGAGGTAGTGGAATGCGCTGGTAAAGGCACATATTGTGCAGAACTGCTACACCAACGGTAATGTCACAGCTTTTTGCAGCTCCGTACAAAAGTGTTCCAGTACTATTGTGAAGCATCTGAACCTCAACTTCAACAAACCAAATAAAGGCAACAGTAGTATACCGCTGTTCGAAAAAAAGCTCTTTTCCACAAAACATCTTGCCCTCATATGTCCCCTATTATAGCGTTCCTCAGATTCAGTACTTGCATTTAGAAGAGGAGTCATCAACCATGGTCGTAATGGATAGCCACTATCCCCTAAAAGCCATCCAATGCCAATCTCTCTCGAGTTGAATAATTCATAAATGTTTGAATTGGTTTGAATAAAAGAGTCATGAGTGGCACCAGAGTATTTTGCGACAATGTTCAAAAACTTCATATTAGAATCATAAACTGCTTACACGTTATTAGAATGGTAGTTTTTTCCATTTACATAGAGGTGTTCGTCCTCTGTTGTAGATTTTATTCAAATGTGTGCCGTCGATGGCACCAACTACATTTGGAAAGTTAGTCTTTTCATAATAACCCCTCATAATATTGTGAAATCCAGCCTCGTCAGTTGGCATATTTATATAGTTTCTGAAAACTCTCTTTAAACATGAGGTAACATCACTTCTAGTAATTTAAGATACGCTTTGCCTGGATATATTATGTACATCTGCATTTACCATCTGAAAGCTTCCAGTGGCATAAAACCTGAGTGCTACAATGATCTGAAATGACACTGGAAAAGCACGAGATCTTGCTGTTGGCATTGCTAAGTCATTTTCAAACATTCTACATAAGTCAAGTATCAATGGGCGTGAAAGTCTATATATACGTACTATTTGTTCATCATCCATATAATCTAGTAGGTTATTTCTGTCTCGGAAGAAATCTGTTTCGGAGTACGTTTTCAGCTCGTCCACGAATGTGCATGTAAACAGCAGCCATATTCTTTCTTTCACATGATGTCGTAACGTTTATGATAATCATAAGACCACCATAAGCTAGGTCGCTAGGCGTCTTAAGTTTAAGATAAAAGTTATGACATATCGGAACTGACGACACTTTTGAAAACATATCTTACGACTATAATATGTCATAAGACCATCATACATTTTTGTAAGACGTGTCTTAGTCATAAGATACTTTCGAAAGCTAGGCCCCAGATATTTAATTAAGAATTATTTATCTCTTTGTTATACCTTAAGTGGCAGATTTTATTACATAAGATTCTCACACACTTTTTTGTTCAAATAGATATAAATTTTTTGTTAATCAGAATGTCTCCATTAGTTTCAAATAAGCTCTTCCGTAAAACTTCATGAGCAAATAATATGTCTGAATTTGCAGTTTATCCATTATTTGTGAACAATGGTAGGTGGTAGAACCATATCATTCAAAGCTTTGTGCATTAGTTGCCAAAAAGCTCTCTGAGCTAGTAAACTGATGTTTTCTGTTTATCTCATTGGTGGGTTGGTGGTCTAATGGTAAAGACCGATGTCACCCTCCAACACACAATCTTCAGATATCTGTTCGGGTTGTCTGTTACCGCCGAGTAACCCCATGGTTCTCTCCAAGTACTTCGGCTTCCGCCGCCATAATAACAGACTACCTGGTGTCTTAGCACTCCCGTAGTGTTGGATTGGGTATTTGTCCTTGGTGGTGGGTTGTACAAATGTTAGTGACACATCTCCGTTCCTCCTGTTACGGAATGTTCATGGTCACCACTGTACCATCGCAGTTTTCGAGGGGATCTCCTAAGAACGAATATGTCAACCCAAACATACATACATAAATTGAAAGCCCATTGTTCGCACCTGTTTTCTTATTCAATAAGATTCCCATTTTTTTTATATAGTTTTTTCGTTCAAAGTAAATGCATTTATTGAACTTCATTTGTTGTGTTATATATGGTAGATGTATACTGTCCCCCATGTTATTATTTTTAGTATGTGAGCTAGTCCCAAGATTAAGCTAACACAGTAATCTCCCCCTGATATGCAGATCTGTTTACAAATGTTTGCTTTTCTATAATTAATAGATTACAGCTGTGTTATACTGTAAATACTTTTTTAATAGTTAATGTTTCTGAGATAAGATGAAGTTATTATTAAAGATATTTGGTTTTTTAAAGTAGTATAAATGACAAGTTTATAATTTGTTTACTTGTAAACTGCAAATTCCATGAATATCATCTTGCATAATTTAGAAATCATTCAAACGCTTCAGAGTTCACATCGTTCAAGATGAAATAGCTGGAAACTTCACAGTTCTTAACTTTAGTACGAATATAAAGCTATGATTTGTTATTGTAGAAATCATAATACTAGTATCTGATTTATTCATTTTATTGTGATGTTTTATATTTCATTATGTAGTATTGTTATTATGTATGAATCACCTGACCATTAGATTGTAGTGAATAAAGAATATTCTCAGTAAACATATTTGACTATTTACAGGCCTGTCAAAAGACTCTTGTCAACAAGATTATCTTGTCATAGCTGAAAATCATATAAAGCCACTCTTTTATCTTTCTGTCGCACTCTTGTTCAAACTCTAAAACGAACACAAACACACCCAAAACCTTTGGTTGACAATTGGCGGAGGACCGAAAGATCCCAGCAAGAAGACAACAGACTGCAAGTGAAATAATTCCATGGGCTACTGGTTAAGATCTTCAGCCAATATGCAACCAGAAAACGCTGTGATAATGGATCAACCTATAGCGGAAGTTAAGCTATAGAATCAACCTCTTCCTCTGCTGAATATACCACCTCAGTCTCAACCTCTGCAGAATCTACCACCACCACCTCCACCTAAGCAAAATCTACCACAATCATATCTACCTCACTAGAATTAACTCTACCAGTTGCAGTGCAGCATGCGCCGCCATCAGTTCAAGCCTCAGCTACAGGGCAGGGTAACCATAGACCCTCACCCCAGGTAGTATAAGTAGTGAATTCGACATTATGGTTAACCTTAGGCAATATTATGGTGCACTGATGCAGTTCAATGGTGGGCAAGTTTTCGTGCCTACATAAAACGCCAAAGAATGGCAGAATGTGATGCGATTCTTGTCTTACTCTTTTATTTATGCGGTATTGCTAAACAATGGTTCAAAATGATTGACATTACAACATAATCGTCATTAGACAATATTAAACTCTCATTTCTTAACCGGTCAAAACAACACAAACAAAAAGATATTGGATTGACATATCTGAGACAACAGGAAAATGAACCGATATATCAATACCTTCATAGATCACTAAATTACAACAATACAAACAGTGTTTCAGAATTTTTTTGGTGAAATAAATATATAGAGTTTTAAACCCACAAATTCAACCAATTGTTGTGCCTCAAAGCCTGTATCCAAGTCAGACTTGCTTACCAAATCAATTACAGCTGAGATGACAGTTAACATGGTACAACCTCAACAATATAACGTTGAAAACTCAATTTTAAAACCATTTCTGTTTCTTCAATTGAAGATAAAATCACGGATAAAATTTCGAAGTGATTAGACTCAATAACAACAAAATTCTGATAATTCTAGAAATAATGCTAAACATGATTATTCACAATAATGCCAATACAAAGTAAAAGACCAGTAATGAGAAACGGTCCACCTGGATCCAGCATTGGCTGTGCTAAGTTATGAAAATCAAGGTCAATTTGTTCCGCTTACAAAAAGTTATGTCGTAAATGTGGCAAACAAGGTCATTTCAGTTATAGAAAGGGAAACCAAAATGTGTCACAATGGAATAGGCAATAGTGATTCGAGCCTTCCTTTAGGCAACAGTTTAAGAGTAGGCACAAGGATGTTAAAAATGAATGTCATGAAAATGACAAACAAGCTACAAATAAGGAAGTTCGTACAACTATTTCTTTAGATTCAGACAAATGCACATTTTATGCCATCATAGCATAGGCACAACCAAAACAAAAGCTTTGATAGATACAGGTGCAAATATTACTGTCATAAATAGAAATCTTTTAAATAAAACTGCATATGCTAAAGTGTCATTAATACATTGGCAAACTATCAATTACTCTTCATATAGGCAATAAACTGATTACTCAAACAGTACATGTTCTTTACTAACTTCCCTCTTTCTAGGTGCTGAATTCATGAAGAAACATTGAGCTTTCCTCAATTTACAAGATTACACTTTAGAATTGAAAGATAATCTTAATATTATCTATCACTTTAAATTCACATTTGATTCGCACAAAACAGGTGGTTACTCTTCCTAAACACTCTGAAACCTTGATTCAGGTATCTGTCTCAAAACAAGACAAAATGAGCACAGTGCTATTAGAACCTCATGATGCTTTTCCTCAATTTTTTCAGAGTGTAGTTGTGGTTAACTGTTTAGTAAAAATCCATATTTGCAAAGCTCATTTAAAGCTTTTAAAAGCCACTGCACACTCAGCTAAGATCACACACAGGGATTGCGAAGATTTTACTTTTCAACACTGATGAATTTCACTCTATAGATGAAAAGCAATCAACAGAAACTTCTTCCTTCCCTATCACTTCTAAATCAGAGTCTGACGACATGACGTTTGATCTTACTGGTGCTTGTCTGACTTTGAGTGAAAAACAAAAACTTTTTTTCAGAAAAACAGGTCCATCTATGTGAATTCTGTTAAAGAGCTAGGAGGCACCCATTTATATAACCACCACATAGTTCCTGGTGCAAAACCTTTTATATCGCCTTCTTATAGGAAGACTCCAAAAGTTCGAGCAGAACAAGATAGGCAGATAAAAGAACGTCTTGATAATGACATTATCGAACCCTAATTTCTAATTTGGCTTCACTTGTCGTCATGTGCTTCATGAAATCAAGGGAGATGAGGATGACGATTGATTACAGGAAAGTAAATGCCCTTAGTAGTCCTCAGATATTCCTCTTACCCCATATGGAGAGTGTATTTGATGCAATTGAAGAGGTTATGGCTCAGTAGTTAGCATGCGTCGATGTAAAGTCTGAATTTCATCAGGTCCCTCTAATTGACTAGAGCAAGTATATAAGTGCTTTTATCACAAAGACAGGAATCTACCAATTTAAGAGGATGCCTTTTGGTTTAATGAACAGTCCTATCACCTTTCAAGCTATGATGTCTCGTGTTCTATGGGGTCCCAACAAATTTGGATTGGTATATGTTGATACCAATCTCATTTTCTCTGGTACCTTCGAAGATGATTTCAACTGGTTTGATTGGGTGAGGTATGCCAATTTGAAACTTCAACCTAATAAGTGCCATTTTGCAGTGAAGGAAACTATGTTTTGGGGTCATATCATTTTTAGAGAAGGCGTCAAAGTAGATCCAGCTAAAACTAGTGCTACATGTATCAGCAAGTTTGCTACCCAACAAACACAAAAACAGTTAAAAATCTTTCAAGGCATGGCAAACTACTAGCGTCGCTTCATTAAGGATCATTCTAAGATTGTATTTCCTTTAAACACTTTACTTTACAAAGACCAGCCTACAACACTGAAGTGGACTCCAAAATGTCAAACAGCCTTTGACACTATCAAGCATGCCCTTGTCAATGCTTCTGTTCTTAGTTATCCAGATTTAGACGCACTTTTTATTCTTGAATGTGATGATTTTGATACCGCTATGTGCTAGGGCAGCTTAACTCTGAAAACAAAGAATATGCTATTGTCTACGGTAATAAATCTTTAACAAAGGAAGAACGCAATTATTCCACATCTGAAAAAAGAGCTTTACTGATTTCAAAGGAGTTGAAACTTTTCGTCCTTATCTGGCTAACAGTACTTTCACTGTCATTACAGATGATAATGCTCTAGTGTGTTTAAAGTCAGCTAAGCACACTGGAAGTGTTTCTAGATGGGCTTTTAAACTTCCAGATCTTAATTTTGACATCATTCATCGTCCTGGAAAAGTAATGTTGTAGCTGTTTGTCTTAGTCGTGTACACAATCCTTTTCGAGCTGCTTAAATTGACACTCCTTCTTTACCAACTCAATAGCAGGGTTTATCTTCTTTCAACTCTTTTGATTCCTCTGTTTCTTGAGAAAACTTGAGATCTGAATCTGAATTCAGATGTGCAGTTCGGAGTCGAAGTTAATTTCAAGGTGTAATACAACCATTGATTTCCCCCTATTAGATAAAGTCCTTGTTAAATTTGCACTTTTCCAAAAAAGTGTAGAATTTGTCTTTGTTTCAAATAAAGAAATACTTGTCATGAGTAACGTTTAATCCTGTCCAGAAATGAAGAAAAAAAATTCACATAATGTGTCATTGCATATAAGAAAATAACCATCACTGGAAGTAAACCAATCAAATGGTTACCCTTATTCTTCCCTATGTACAAGCTGTAATAACCATGTAACCTCAAATTTCCAAAATATTATATAGAAACACCAAATAAAAAAATAATGGTGCTTTGAAACACCCAGGATATATATGTCTATGACACAGTTTTTTTTAACTGCAATGAAATGTATGATAAACTTCCTACAACTATCTAATTCAAAGGAATATTTTTTTCTACCCGTTTTCGAATGAAACCGGATGTGACGTACTATGATTTGGTGGTATTACACGTTTATTATGCTTCTGAACACCCAACAGAATGCCAAGAATTTCCTATCCTTTTTGCTGTTTATACTTAATTCCATTGGTATCAGAAAAGATACAAAGGCATGGGCCCTGATTTTAGAAGAATCAAACAAATAGCTCTTTCTAAATCTCTTCGACTTAAATTCTGCAATCTGCAATGATTCATTGGCAGCAGGAAGACATTTTAGTAATGACAAAGTTAGCAATTCTCTTATACAAAATTATGGGTGGAAAAGTATGCATTAAGATATCACAAACTATTTAAAATCCTGTGATAGGTGTCAAAGGGTCAAGCAAAATTGCAATCCCCCTCTTACCGAGATGCATCGAGTTGGTCGCTTTGATAGAAGAGGGACGAAAGATTCCTGAGGGACAGTCAAATTCATAGATTGATAACAAACTGACAACGCCATGGCCAAAAATAAAAAGACAAACAGACAAATAATAGTACAGATGACAGAACATAGAAAACTGAAGACAAAGCAACACGAACCCCACCAAAAACTGGGGGTGATCTCAGGTGCTCCGGAAGAGTAAGCAAATCCTGCTCCACATGTGGCACCCGTCGTGTTGCTTATGTTATTACAAATCCGGTAAATAGTCTAATTCGGTAGGTCACATTCATGAAAAGAGAAGGGTATTGTAGGTACGACATAAGGAACATATCCGATATCATCTGTGAAACGGTTATTCCATAACGATCAACCAACTCGTGATGGCGTCCGTAAAATTTACGAAGGGATGATTTCAACTTCACCATTTGGAACTCTTGGTTTAATAGCTTCCTTGTGAGCAGCAATCCTCTTTCAAGGAAATCATGATAGGAAATACAAGCCTGGGAATATCGTATCAATTCGGAGATATATACTGCGTATGCAGCCGCTGCTGGAATATTGCTACATAGAAATGGAAAATTCACAATTGGGAAGCTAAAATCATCTCTTTTGTCGTAAAGTTTTGTTTTCAACCGACCCTCATTGTCAATTTCTAGATGTAAGTCAAGGCAGACTTAACTGTATCTGTAGTATTCTTTATCTCTAGTTCGATGGGATAGATTCGTTCAACATAGTCACCAAATTTTGTATTATTTAGTGAGAGAACATATAGAGGAACGTAAAGTTAAAGGATATTGCTAACTTCTTAACTTTCTTCCTATGAAGTTCCTGTATGATAGACGGCATATAGATATTCTTGATTCCCTTACTTAAACCTCCCAAGGTAACGAGTACATATTATTGGTCATTGTTGTCTTTAGTAGATGGTGTGAGGCATTTCCAATGAAAACCCAAACTTTAAAGGAAATAGCCGATAATCTATACACAGGAGTTGTCTCTAGATTTGGGTACCCAATGGTTTTGCTGAGTGACCGTGTCCAGCCCTTCATGTCAACGATTGTCAAGGCCACGTGTGAAATCCTCTAAATCACTCAACATCATACCACATCTAACCACTCTAACACAAATAGCACTGTCTTTGAGACAAATCACATGCATGCTCAATCACTTCGAACTCACTGAAATGAAACCCATGACAACTGGCCTTTTCTAATCCCAGGTATTATAATGGTTTTTCTCCATTTTACATTTTGTTTGACCAGGAGATGAAAATGCAATTTGATATTGCCTTAGAGCCAAAGGACCACTTGCCACAGGACACAGGAGTGTACATCGACCAATTCCTGTCAAACATTAAGATTGCACATAAGATGACACTTCAGAATGAAACGAAAAAGACAAATTAAGACATGATAAAACATGATAAAACAGATAGAGTACGCACATTTTCTATAGATCTTGTTTTTCTAAAAGTACACAAATATGTTGAGACGTCAACTTTCAGCCACCTTAAAATTGGCATATTAAGCCATTTAAATTAATATTTTATTATGTGTCTTTCTATGTTGTGATGTTACACTATTGTTCCAGATAAGGGTAAAGGTGTGGTACCATTAAAACGTTTGAACCAGCTGCAATTGTTTGCACCTGTCATAAGTAAGGAATCTGATGTTCAGTAGTTGTCGTTATTGATGTGGTTCATAAGTGTTTTTCGTTTCACGTTTTTTTTTATATAGATTGGAACTTTGGTTTTCCCGTTTGAATAATTTACACTAGTAATGTTTGGGGTCCTTTATAGATTGCTGTTCGGTGTGAGCCAAGGCTCCATGTTGAAGACCGTACTTTGACCTTATATGGTTTACTTTTATGAATTTTGACTTGGATGGAGAGTTGTCTCATTGGCACTCATACTACATCTTCTTATATCTATATATAACTTTCTGCATTTGATATCATTGTAGGTCATTCTTTAACTATTCGGAAAAGTCTCCTTCTTATCTATATAGTCGTTATAAGTTAGTTTTCTGTTGTTGCGTCAACCTCACCTTCTCCTTCTCAGGATGATATTTGAAGACTCGACTATAGAGTAGTGTTTCGCTCAGACGCAAAGATATAACTAAGCAAAGAAGCATGGTTACACACCTTCTAGATAGACATACCAAGACCTAAAGAAATCCACATTGCTGAATTGCCAATTTGTTCTTATGAGAACTACTCAAATATGAATAGTATGATACATTTTATTGAGCATTTACATGACTCTATGGAACTTGATTTGAAAGAAACAATACAAGCGATTAAAATATTAGTACCGCAGACTAAATTATTTGAGTCAATTAAATGCAAAATCAAGAAGTATCACTGCAGCTCTCCAGCAACATAGTGATCACCTTTCATCTTTTGTGAGAGTGATCGATAAACGGACATCCAATTAAATGCAGGGTATTAAGAACAATTCATTAGAAACTCAGACAATTGCTAATTAATTTCAACTAGCAATAGTTTCAACGGAACAATCCATGGTGAATATTTCACAGATTCGAATCCCCAAACTAACAATTTGAATGTCTTGAATTCTAACTTACTTCAGTCACAGAATGCTTTTCGATCCTTGGTTGAATGGTTGAAGGTCGAATTTCTCCTGTCCTCGTTCCAAAGCATGATTTTTCTCGCACGCTTCACCAAATTCAGACCACATTAAACAAAAAGTACCCTAGTTTCTTTTTAACACATTCTCATTTATTCTATAACACAACACCCAACTTTATGTTTACCCGTAATTTCTCCTATCTTTTCATCACAGTACAATTTCCAGAATCTACGCATGCACAACCTCTTCAATTCTATAAAATCATATCTTTACCTGTACCAACCCTACTAATAGGAATACTAAGCATGCCACTAAGTTGTTCTATTTAACACAGTACCTTGCACTAACCTATCAGCATGAATATTATTTCCCCTTATCAGCTGATGACCTAACTAATTGTGTGTATGGACCTATTGTTTTCTGTACTTTTAATAAGACACTCATTCCTATAACTGTTTCTGATTGTTCCCTTGCATCAAAATATGTCAAACAGGCATCAAGATTTGAAATTTAAGTTTTCTAGTAAATCACCTTTCTTATGACATTATTGAGTCAACACCAACATCGGTGCCTGTTTATGACAGTGAAGAATGGATTTAATTTGTCATCAAAGCCATAGAAAAATGCCTGGGTGCGCATTCGGTGTTATCAACATACCCTTCAAATGTTCGTTATCAATTAGAAAATTAAATTTTTCTCTTAGATTATGAGTCAAGTTCAAATTATTATACATGTATTATACATCCAGGTTACTTAATATCTGTCGTACAGGAATTTTTCGATGAACATCGATTTACCTCAATTATAGTAGATTCCCTTTTTACTACTCATGTACAGTTAGCAATTCCAGATTTTGCTTCTTAAAACCATAATGCATTTGTATGTCAAATATTTTAGCAACAGACACATAAACCCATCTAAGCTTAAATAATATAACTGTTGTGCTAAAAAGGATGGAAAGATTTTTAAAAAATTAACTGAACCATTGTTGTCTGGAGATATAAGCTTGCAGTCTTCTTGCCCAGATAAAAATACTATTGTGTGTTTTTGTTCACTTGACATTGCTATTCTTTCTGACATTTTTCGCTTTCACATTTTTATTTTGTAAAACAAGAAAGATGGCAATGACCATGACAATTATGCAACAAATGTCAAACGCCAGTTCTCAAAGTGTACATCCTTTTATCTATGTTTAACCCACTTAGCTTCCTTAAATGGAGTAGGATGCTATTATTAATAGAGTTAAGTCAATTTGTTTGCGTCAGAGTTTTCATGGGTATACGCCTCTGTTATTTTAAGTATGTAAGTTTTTGCTATTTTTTTTTTTAATATGTTATTTGTACAAATCAAAGCACAATCGGTGTACCTCATTAGTTTTGGAAGTAACATGTGGGGTACGATTGTGTTGTCATTCCAATATTAGATTTATCCTCATGTCCATCTTATTATAAATTTTCAAGACCATCGGTCTTAGATTTGACTGTTGCCTCATTCCTCTAATGTAAAATGTTCGCAGTGTGGTCATCATTTGAAGTTACAAATAAGTTAACTCAAAAGTATGTCAACTTCCGAACACACTTACCCTTAGTTTTCTACAATCTTATAGGATAAAGAAGGTTTTGACACAACCTTTTAATGCGTATATTTGTGTGACACACCAAAGTTTTGCTTCTATATTGAATCCGCCAGCAATGCTTTCCTGCAAACAGTTCAAGCATCAACAGCAGATTCCGATTCTCTTTATCCTAGTCTTTTACCAAGATTTTTGAATTTAATTCCTATATTAGTGTCGTTGAGAACGATTTATTGGGAAGTAAATTTTCAAAAATGTTTATTATTGTACCTTGTTTGTAACAAATCAATAATTCTAAATGTATATATGTGTAAATATGACCCCTGAATTTTTGTTTTTTTAGACATGACTGTATTCAAACCCCCTCTTTTTATAGCAGATATTACAAACTTGATGAGCATGACTTGCATTCAAATTTTGTTTTAATATACCTCTGGTATTTTGTTATTTGGTTTACATGTACTTATATATATAAAACTATTGGCATTATTGACAGCACCAACCTGAAAGGTAGGCACCATCAATAAATACCGTTGTGAATAAAAAGCATCATTACTGGATACATATCAATGCACTTGGACATGCCGTATCAACCGGTTAATTGGACCTATTCTCAAGCTACAGATGAACAAATATAGGATGAAATTCATATCGTAGGCGCGCATTGTATTTCTACGAACCGTTGGACACTAGAAAATAAACCATGGACAAATGTACCATCATTTCTCGTTCCAGCAGATGTGATTACATTTAAATAAAACAATTGTTTAATTTTAATACCATTTTGAAGCTTTGGGGTCCAAAGCAGTTGGGCCAGAGACGAGTTGTCACAGTGTAATTTTGCATACAAATTCCTCTTTGAATTTAATTAAAAGCTTTTATTAATATTTGAACTTTTTTTTCGCAATAATTTTATTTCTAATGAAAAACATTGTGAAGTTTTGTTACAACTGGACAATTTGTTTATTCTTTGTTAGCATGGTTATATTCTGAAATTCTTTAGGACATAAGAAACAAATTAAGAATTAACTTTTCACTTTGTTATACCATGTCTAAATTAGTGTCAAATAAGCTCTTACATAAAGCTTCTCAGAGCGATATAGTGGATACTCATAACACGTAGTAACTTCAATTTTTGCGTTACCATTGATTTATAAGTAGAATCGAATTCTGATTGGTTGAACCTGCAAAACTGTTCAAATCTGTGAAATATCTTTATTCACTGAATAGCGTCAATTGACCATTAGATTGCAATGAATAAAGACTATTTTCAGTAAACTGGTGAGTAAATTTAAGTTTGAGTTTTATTTTAAAATTTATTTTTTTTATAGATTCAAAGTATTTATTTCATTTATACAACGTATCGTTAAAATTCCTAAAGTTTATGTTGATGAGTTAAGCCAATTCATAGAGAAATTATCATTTTCAATAGTAAGAGAAATATAGATTTCAACACTGCAACAAGTGTGTTGCTATATTTCTCCACACGAGACAGTTAAATTCTATTGTTTAAAGCTTTTTGAATAATTAAAATATAACTGTTGAGATTGGAGAAATATCGTAGTACACCAGTTATAGTGTCGGAATCTGTTTTTCTAATGATTTTGTTCCTTCTTTTTCAAATATTTTCAGAAAGTTGCGTTCTTTATATGCGACGTCATCAGGTAGTTTCGCATTTTTTCATGACGTCACAATAGGGAAATTCAGAAGAAACAAAGAAATTTTGACGTCATAATCGAATTTTGACTAATCATTTGCCGAGAACAGACATTTCACTAGTTAGGAGAAATATTTTTCTCACACCGCTAAAGAAATGTGAAAACAGCACAAAAATTATAGAAAGACGACAAACCCGTTGGTCAATTTTAAATATGTATTATCTGTTTCTAGTTAATATTGTGAAAGAATAAATCAATTTCTAATGTGTTAAGTATTTTTGTAAATGAACACTAGACTAAGATGAACACACTTCATTAAAAGTATTTTTATATGGGAGAGAACTCTAGTTTTTACCGCGCCAATTCATGAGCAAATAATATGTCTCAATTTGCAGTTTATCAATTATTTGTGAACAATTGTAGGTGTAAGAACAATCTTTTTCAAAGTTTTTTGAGCATTAGTTCTCATGGTTGCTAGGTAACAAAAAGCTCACTGAAGCTAGTAAACTGATGTTTTCTGTTTATCCTATTGCAATGCCCATTGTTGCCACACTTTTTCTTATTTAATAAGATTCCCATTTTTTTTATATTGTTTTCTCGATCAAAGTAAATGTTTAAATTGAACTTAATTTGTTGTGGTATATAGTAGATATATAAAGTCCCCCATGTTATCATTTTTAGTATGTGAGCTAGTCCTAAGATTTGACTAACACAGTTATCTCCCCCTGATATGCAAATTTGTTTACAAATGTTCAACAAATAATACATTACTTACAGCTGTGTAATACTGTAAATACATGTTTTTAAGGATTAATGTGTTACTGAGAAAAAGTTGAAGTTATTATTAAAGAGATATTTGGTTTTTAAAATAGTATAAATGAAAAGTTTATAATTTGATTAATTGTTTACTGCAAGTTCCATGCATATCTTGATAATTTAGAAATCATTCAAACGCTTCAGAATTCACATCGTTTAAGGTAAAATAGCAAGAAACTTCACAGTTCTTAACTTTTGTATGACTATAAAGCTATGATTTGTTATTGTACAAATCATAATACTAATATCTGATGTATTCACTTTATTGTTATGTTTTGTATTTCATTATGTTATATTGTTTTTATGTATGAATCACTTGACCATTAGATTGCAGTGAATAACGAAAACTCACAGTAACCATATTTGACTATTTTCAGGCCTGTCAAAATATTATCGTCAAGAAGATTATCTTGCCACAGCTGAAAATCATACAGTCAAAGCCAAACTTGCATCTTTCTTTCACACTCTTGCTCAAGCTCTACCACGAACACAAACGCACCTGAAACCTAAGTTTGACGGCTTTACCTTCTTTTGTCGATAAACTAATGCAATGCACAATACATAATGTTCACATATGTGGATGAAACAATTAAGAACACAGGTATATAACATTTTAAATATTCGTTTATCCATAAATGTTTGATCTGTTTATTTAAATGATATTTAAGTCCTTTATTTATTTTAATGTTGATAATGAAATTACAATTAAACAATAAACGTGATAGCAGTCAATAGATGATGTCAAAAACCAAGCATTAAATAAAGTATTTTCAATGATTTTCAAACAAATATTTTGGTTCTCCCTTATTTATATTTTTTATCTTAATTTTATGGGAAAATGCGCTTTTCATTGAAAATAATACGAATTTCATCGGTTTATTTATTTGATAGAAGAAATGAAATGCTTAATAAAGAGGAGAATCACAAGCACAAATTAGGCTGCGGACTACAATGGATTTATATTAGTCATTATTGAGGAGTGATGCTGAAAAGTGTAGCTGTGTTAAGGTAAAGAGTACATTCAAATTCTTTGGTCAATACGTGAATTACTAGTTAGAACATGTAGGAAGCATTTTGATTCTCCTTGGGTGCAAAGAAATAAATTTGTTTAATTGAATTGGATTGATGAAAAAAAAACACTGATTGAGGATGAGAATTCAGTTGAGAGTAAATTTTTACCAAAACTGAGCACCAAAATATTTAGTCGTCCGGAACTTTAATGAAATAATATGGAAAAAAAATATTTATAAATTTATAAAAGTTCAGGGTGAAGAGACACCACTGGGTTCTTAAAATGGAATCGTCTATTTAAAATTGGTAACTTAAATAATAAAACATAAAGCATTTTAAAATTCTCTCATTTTTTTCTGAAAGATAATACACTGAAAATATTTAGATGGAAACTATTGCCCTTTACATCTTACCTTGTAAGGTTATATTGAAGCAATGGCTAATAAGTACAAACTGCCATGCATGTAATATTACAGAAGTTTACGAACACATGTTTCTAAGATGTCAAACATTAAAAGTATTTTGGGAAAAAATGAAAGATATTTTAGGAAAAATTAAAATAGTAAAATCATATTCTAAGCTTATCAAATCTAGCATGGGGATATACCATTGAACCGGAAGAATACTATAAAGTAAATAACTTAATTACAAAAAACACATACACATACACAATTTATATGGCATACTTTATTTCTGAACAAAGATCAAAATCTGTCAATACTTTTTGCGTTTTCAAATCAAAATTTCAAGAAATTTTCGAAATTGAGTGTAAACGGCGGGATTAACTTGATATTCTTTGCAGTGTCGCAAAGATTTTAAGTGCTTTGTAAACTAGATTTAAGGTACATTCATGTTTATTTTTTTTTATGTTATGTTATGGATTTATGTAACTATCATTTATAGAATAGAACCATATGATTATATTGTATAGGTGTATGAGCTAACATTTGTGTTTAGAGAGATATATACAAGTAAACGTAATATTGTATGCATGAGATAGTGTATGTGTAAATTATTTTGTATGTGAACATGGTCATGATGGTAGATGTATAAAACAAATATCAAATAACATGTAATGTATAAAACGAGTTGTTTCCCTTTACGCAATAAAAATCACTTATTTCGTGCATTACGGGTCACGATGTTTGTAATATTGTCGAAATAAAATTAGCAAAGGACACAAAAGCGGTTTTCTAAATAAGCAATTTATCATCTTATGTTCAATTTTGAAGTAATCAAATATGTTGACATATTTTATTTTGTTTCATTTAACGTTTAATTTAGAATCTATACTATTAAATGAGAAGACCTCATTTTGTGTGTCGCTTCTCTTCCTTCCACAATAAATTAATAATCATGCCTCTGTGTCCTAAAGGTACCATGCATAGTCGCTTATGATTATTCAGTTTGGGTTATTTTGGGAGGAAAACGAAAATAAAGGCGTCCGGATATTGTTTCCGTCATCGGACAGACTTTTAAGACTTTCAAGATTTCCTTTAGGGAAAACGGTACTATTTATTCTGCCATAGGCGACAATACTAACATTTTCTAAATTTACCACTTTTTATAATAAAAACCCGGATAAAACAGTTATGTGTAGTGTTAGTACTTTATTATTCTGTTTTAAAAATTGAAGCCAAATAGTATCATGACCAACTTCCTACGGAGCTTGTTAATTTTATCCATGCCCACCGTCATTTTACACCAAATTTATGAAATTTTTTAAGTCTTTTCGAATAATTCTCAAGAAAATATTTCAATAGGTTTCAAAATTTATATTGTAAATATACACCCTGCAGTTATTCGTAGATAAATAAAAAAAATATATTGTACCCTAACATCCAATCACAGCGCTCCAAAGTTGACTTCCTTCACCTGCCTTGGGTACACAAAAGGCCAACCTAATGCTGGGAAAATATAATAGTACCGTTTTCCCTTTAGGTTAGGACTGTTTTAAAATTACACATAATTTTCATAAGTACTTGGGAATAGGACAATTATTTTCGCGTTTTTCTGTATACTATGATCGTACATATACTATAAATAAAGTGTATTTGCTATTTACTATCAATTCAAATATAATATATCAGTGACCGCCGTGGATAGTAAACTTGGAATTGATAGTAAATAGCAAGTACACTTTATTTATAGTATATGTACGTTCATAGTATACAGAAAAACAGAAAACAAAAAATAACGGACTTTGGGAAAAAAGGGGGAGGGCTAAAAAAAATTGTCCTGTCACTAAGTACATATGACTTTTGATACCTAATTATATTTGAAACTTACCTTGATAGAATATGATAGACACATTTGTAAATCCAAAGGAAAGAAACAAGTGTTGTAGGCTAGGGTTTATGAAATAAATCACTGTAAATAACAAACCGTAAACGGAGAAAAATATATCCGCAATATAAATGTAAAATTCAAATGTACTATTCTAACAATGAAGAATATACAATTTCGTCAAGTCAATCCCCTGGTTCTTTTGACGCACAGGGATAAACCTATATAAAATAGTTGTACTATATATTGCAGCTGTTAACAACTAGCTACTAGAGCAATAAAGAATCTGTTAATGTTAAAAAAAAAAAAAAAAAGAATAAATAAAAAGATATTAGGAACAAGTTATCTATTTCCATTAATCAATGCAATTTCCAGTTCCAATTTATATGGCTTTGTTCACAGAGAGTAATCCAAACACACTTAGACAACTGTGAATGCTCTTTTCCAATTGTATAATTAATAATTGATATTGTTGTATTATATATGGAATTAAAAAGTCGCGATCGGTTAACACTTGTCTGATTAAGAAAATGCAATAGTAATTACATAAACTAAATAAACACATACGCAGTATTAATGCACGGTTTTTTGTTTTTGTTTTTTTTCAAGAGGAAAGGGAGAGAGTGTTTTTCATAAAACAAAAGCGTAATTTACCTGTTACTGTTACCATTACATTAGAACCAGCTGCTTTGAAGTTACCATCTCTATAATATGCATAACAACGATAAACACCGGAGTCATTTGTATCAACGTTTTTTATGGTTAGATGAGATGTGCGTCTTCCGTCATACTTCACATCGTCATAAGGTAAATATAAAAAATTATAAGAGTTGTCCTGTTTTTGCCATTCAAAAGAAGCACCACGTTTATCACAATCCAGATTAACTTTTCCGCCCACGATAGCGGCTAGATCTACAAAAAATCAATATTGAAAGTGATTAACTAAAAAGGATATTTGTTTCTCTTAAAAAATAAGATTTACATTCTAGTACAGAACATTCTCCTTTCAACGGAATGAAAAAAATCACTATGATATACTTCAAAACCAGTTTTTAAATATAATGAAAATTAAAAAAAAGTTTCTTCAGAATACCTTTTGGTGTTCCCCGGTCGCAAGTTGTTCAACTCGTTTCTAGCTATATCCTTAACGTGGTAAAAGCTACATTTTGGCAAAATCTTTCATTGAAATATGTCCACCTGTAGTTGCACTGTAAATACAGATGTTTCTTAAACCACGCCTCTTTTGGAGAGAGATATACAATATTCATCGAAAACTTGATTTGTTTACTTAATATGATCCCTATGTTTCATCTCATAGAGACATAACTTAGGACTGTTACCAGTATAAAAACATATTGTTGCGGTAAAAATTGAATTCTGAAGTAGACAAAAAGTGGAGGTAGGGGTAGTACAGAATTTTAGTATAAGTTTAAACTCTAACAAATTCAAGGCATATAAATGTTGAAAATATGCAGCACAGTCCTATGTTTTGACCTTTGAATAAAATAGTAGTGCATATTAGTTTTCCATTTTAGGATATATTTTTTACGAAACTTCATAATAAAAAAGTCACAGTTTAAGTCGCAAAGGGAATTCCTATGGAAAATTGCATTGTCTATATTAACAGAAATGCAAACTGTTTATACTGATTACTATTAGTATCAAAGATTTGACATTTACCCAAAAAAGACAGATGCTAGGAAACCCAGAAAGGGATCCTAATGAAATTTAAAAAATAGGGTGCACAATAGCATCTTATTGTTATGAGATTGTGAAAAAGTTTTAATAAATTGTAATAAGGGTTTTAAGAGAAGTGTCAAATAAATACTAAACGGGTATCTTGTAAAGTAAAGCGGGAAAATATCGTATTGTCGTTACGTTTTCATAAACATTCATGAGGCATAACAAAATTGACCAATCAGGAAGTCAAATTATGTATTGTAACATATTGGTATTTTTCAAGCGCTCCACTGTCTGGTCGTCGTTCAACAGAGTAAGCTCCTTTTTTATAATTGCTGATTGCAATTAAATTTTCTATTTATATACGTATTTGCCAATTAAAGGTGTGGTCCGACACTTTTATCCTGAGATAGGCTCGTGCATTGGCATCGGATACAGGTTTGCATTCATATTCATATATATATGAATAATGATTGTTGGGATGTTTTTACTGCTGGAAATTGTTTGAGATACGTTCAACGGCAGTGAGCAAATTTACATTTGTGTTTTAGTTATATTGAGTACAGGTAATACAGGTGTTGATTGTATTATTGTATGCAATGCTGTGGTTAAATATCGTCACATGTCACCTGAATGATTAGTTTATAAGTTTGCAACGCACGTGTATGAATCATAGTTTTACGTTTCCTCGTTTTCTTTTTAACGAAGGTCCGGAAAAGAAAATTGTTCAAAAGCAAGAAAAATCTCCGACTTTAAACTTTATCCTTTTACTTTGTTAGAAATGATTGATTTGAAGTGGGTACATGTACTTTACAGCCGTTTTGGTGACGCACGTGCTTCAAGCTTTAAATTCCAAGACTAAAGTTGGAAATTTCAAGATTAAAGTTGATAATTTCAAGATTAAAGTTGATAATTCCAAGATTAAAATTGGAAAATCCAAGAATAAAGTTGATAATTCCAAGATTGAAGTTGGTAATTCCAAGATTAAAGTTGATAATTCCAAGATTGAAGTTGGTAATTATAAGATTAAAGTTGATAATTCTAAGATTAAAGTCGACAATTTGAAAAATAAAATAAAGAAGGATGGTCGTGTTCTTAGAAAGATGTTTTGACATAATGAAGTGTTCACATATGATGTGTTTCTTATCAAGAAGTACATGTAACCACATCACGTAATGATGTTTTAACATCATTTAAAGATGTACCCAAATCACGTAATGAAGTTTTCACATCATATAAAGAAGTAACCACATCACGTGCATGTAATGAAGTTTTTACATCATGTAAAGACGTAACCACATCACGTAACAAATATTTCAAATCATGTAAAGACGTAACCACATCACGTAACAAATATTTCAAATCATGTAAAGACATAACCACATCACGTAACAAATATTTCAAATCCTTTAAAGACGTAACCACATCACGTAACAAATATTTCAAATCATGTAAAGACATAACCACATCACGTAACAAATATTTCAAACCATGTAAAGACGTAACCAAATCACGTAACAAATATTTCAAATCATGTAAAGACTTAACCACAATACGTAACATATATTTCAAATCATGTAAAGACGTTTCTCTAATTCTTCGTCAATTTATCCCTTTCTGCACCCATTGTATAAAAAACATTTAATCAACGTGTGGTTCGTTTGATCTCAGTTCTTCATTGGTTAAAATCCGATTATGACGTCGAATTTTCTTGCTTTCCTTTGAATTTCCTATTGTGACGGCATGAAAAAAGGCGACCATGCCTGATGACGTCACATAGAAAGAACACATCATTTTGCAGATCATTCGAAAAGAAGGAATAAATTTGCCTGCGTATTGTTTGAAAATCATTAGAGAAACAGATTCCACCACCAAATCTCGTGTAATACGATATTTATCCACTCTCGACAGTTAAATTTTAAATATTTAAAACGCTCGGCGAGCCTCGCGTTTTAAATTTGAAAATTTAACTGTCTCGAGTAAATAAATATCGTATCACACTCGATGCAGTGGTAGAATCTATATAACCACATCACGTAACAAATATTTCAAATCATGTAAAGACGTAACCACATCACGTAACAAATATTTCAAATCATGTAAAGACGTAACCACATCACGTAACAAATATTTCAAATCATGTAATAAAAGACGTAACCACATCACGTTTTGAAGAATTCATATAATGTAAAGAAGTAATCATATAATGTAAAGAAGTAATCATATCATGTAATAAAGTTTTCATATCATGCAATAAAGTATTCATATTATGTAATGATGTGTTCATATCTTGGAATAGTGTTTTGACATCAGCTAGGCAAAACATTGTGGTTTCTTCTTATAAGGAAGTGACTGCGTTCCATAGATATACATATTTGTTAGTTTCATTTGGAAATTCAGGACTTTTCTATAGGACTTTGAAATTGTTTTATATAGTGCATTTATATTTTTAAGTAAGTATAGACTAGAAATCTTTTAATGTTTTTAAAGCATCTTTAGAAGATGAATCAAGATAAGCTATCCTACGTATTTTAATAACCTCTTGTAAATGATTTTTCCAAAAATAAATAAGTTGCTCTTTTCTAACAGGCGAGGCAAGCAAAACAAGTGTTCCATGAGACAATTCAAACTAAGCATAACATATATAAATATATAGTCAGATGCGTTTTGTTAAAATATACTTTTTCACTTTTTTGGTCTTTTGGAAAACGTTGTTTGTGATGTATTTAGACCCCTCTAACAAGAAATTTGTTTTGCATGCACACGTATAAAAATTGCGGTTTTTATCCAACGCAATCATAGGTTTGAACGTTGTTTTCAATTTTGACTTGTTTATATTTTTTCGTTTGGGCTTGTATTATATTTGCCTTCGGGTTTATATGATCCGTTCATCCTATTTTGACTCCTCAAAATTCAAGAGTCTATCCTAAATTGAGGTAAATTATGTGGCCTTCCAATAACCGTTTCGATTCCTAACATCACTGAAGAGACATTAATTGTCGAAATCCGGATATGGTGTACAAAAAATCTTTGCACCTTTGTTTGCGGTATACCATCTTCGCCGCAAGTTTATTGTTTTCTTTTTGTTATTAAATTTATAGTTAAGATCCATTTATTACACCTTGTGATCCGTTTTTTTGACAATCGCCAATGGCAGTCAGCAGGATTTAAGAACATGTGTTGTTCGACCTGTTAGTCAGATGGGTTTTGTTAAAATATACTTTTTCACTTTTTTGGTTTTTTGGAAAATGTTGTTTGTGCTGTATTTAGACCCCTCTAACAAGAAATTTGTTTTGCATGCACACGTATAAAAATTGCGGTTTTTATCCAACGCAATCATAGGTTTGAACGTTGTTTTCAATTTTGACTTGTATATATATATATATATATATATATATATATATAGTGTTTATATTATGGTTTTCTGCATGAGTAATTTTAAAGACATATTTTTCAATACCATTTTTATTATATTGTTTTTTTTTTTTGGACTGCAGACAAAATTATCGCTGGGAACAATCTTGCTGAATTAGGTCAAGTGCAAACCAAACATACAAGAAAGGTATATTATAATGTTCAATATTCTCACTTTTACATCTTTCTAAACAATGATTCTTTGAAAAAAAAATCTGAAGAAGTCATAAAAATGAATTTTACTTGTTGAAATCTTTGCCACAATAGTTTATCTCCTACGTTGCATATGTTGTCCATTAAATAACTAAAGTTAGAAATTTTTTTTATATAAATGAGCTTGCTAATTTTAAGCACAATGTCGGAAATAATGTTTTTAGGGATTTTCATTAGAAACACATACTAATTATGATATTCACTGCCTAATATGTATTTTCATTTTTTCTTTATTCAGATAGATCAAGTTACAGCTTTAGATGATTCTTGTTCAATTAATAGAACAAGAAATACAAAAACACTGTTGATGAAGATTCAGGAGTCGATCTTGTATAATTTGAAAGAAGTAGTTCGAGGTACTTCCCAATTACAGAAACAAGGGGTTACCTCACACTTTGTAACTGAAATATTTTAATCTGCCTTGTCTACGATGTGCTACTTGACTTTATGTCAATAAAGAAGGCTGAGAAAATACAGACTTAAACAAAATTTCTCATTAAAAATGAAAATTAGGAATAAAAATCAAAATACAGACCTGAACGTAAATCACAGGAATAGATATCCATAACATGAAACATGGGAATTAACATTCGTAGCATTAAACATGGGAATAAATATCCTTAACATGAAACATGCAAATAAATATCCTTACCGTGATACATGGGAATAAATA
Source organism: Mytilus californianus (assembly GCF_021869535.1). Lineage (NCBI taxonomy): Eukaryota > Metazoa > Mollusca > Bivalvia > Mytilida > Mytilidae > Mytilus > Mytilus californianus. The sequence continues at coordinate 98,631,978 of NW_026262712.1, read as the reverse complement.
TCCTTAACATGAAACATAGGAATAAATATCCGTAACATGAAACATTGGATTAAACATCTAAAGTAAGAAATATAGGAAAAGATATACTTAACATGAAATATGGGAATAAATAATTTAATATTCTTAATATGAAACATGGGAATACATAATTTAATATTCTTAATATGAAACATGGGAATACATATAATTTTAACATGAAACACGGGAATGCATACCATTAACATGAAACACGGGAATAAATATCATTAACAACATAAAACATGAGAATATATAACATTAACATGAAAAATAGGAATAAATATCAAAAACATGAAACATAGGAAAAAATATTGTTAACATGAAACATGGGAATAAATATCCTTAACATCAATCATAGGAATAAATATCCTTATAATGAAACATAGAAATAAATATCCCAAGTAAGAGTCATAGGAATGAATATCATTAACATGAAACATGGAAATAAATATTCTAGACTGAAACATTGGAAAAAATATCCAAACATAAAACATGGGAATAAATATCCTTAGCAAGAATCATGAGAATATATCATTAACATGAAACAGTGGAATAAACATCCTTAACATTAAACACGGGAATAAATATTCTTAACATGAAACATAAGAATAAATATCCTTAATATGAAACATAGGAATAAACATCCTAATTAGAAACATAGGAATAAATATCCTTAACATGAAACATCGGTATAAATATCCTTAACATGAAACATCGGTATAAATATCCTTAACATGAAACATCGGTATAAATATTCTTAACATGAAACATCGGTATAAATATTCTTAATATGAAACATGGGAATACATTTCCTTAACATGAATTATGAGAAGAAATATCATCAACATGAAACAGTGGAATAAATATTGGCAACATGGAACATAGGAATAAAAATCCCAAGTAAGAAACATCGGGATAAATATCCTTAACATATGAAATTTAAATTGAAATTGAAAACAAAAATCCTTGACAGGCGCAATGGGAATAAACATCTAATAAATAAAACATGGCAATACATATTCTTAACAGGACATATTGGAATAAACACAAAACATGAAAACAAATACATTCAATATAATAATTATCCTAAACATGAAAGTACTTTAAGAAGTTTAAGAACATTACTAAAAAGTGTTTACATGTCTATTATATGAAAATAAAACCAAAATAAAAGTTTCATTGGATAGTACTCAAAGGTCTTAAACATTTTTTTTACATGGATAAGACCCAAATAAAAGCATAAAAACCATTACCGAAATACAATAAAAACAATGAATCATTTAAATAAAATATTATATCACTTGAATTGAAAGACATGAAGCTTAATAATTATTCATTGTCATTACACATTTTAAAGCAAATAATTGTAGGAAAGAATTATACTTTGTCCTATTTTCTCCTAATATATTTTGAATTTATTTCAGACAATTCCAGTTATAAGTGATCCATTGTTAATCCTAGAAGATACATGTAGTCAGGAAACATGCAAAAATGAACAAGCTTGTTTGAGTCAAACTTCAGATTCTTCTCTTTGTAATGGCTTGAAGCTGGAAACCTTAAACAGATTTCCGTGTTTTTCAGGTATGAATATATTTTATTTTGGTAATTAAAAATTGTATGCAATTTGTATTTCAAGTAAATTTTTGGGGTTTTTAAAAAATGCAACAATGTGACTGGGAATAGTTTAGTCGATATAAACTGATTTTTATTAAACATATAATTCTGAACTAGAATAAATTAGTCTTTATGTCCAGCTCTAGTCCATGTGAGATTTCTTGCTGCGTTGTAGGCCTATTTGTGGCTTTTGGCCGCTTTTTGGTCAGGTTGTTGTATCCTTGACAAATTTCTTGTTTTCCATTCTTTATTCTACGTACATTTTGTACTTAAAGTAATTATTTCTTAATAAGATTTTCTGTCATTCAGTGTTCAACTAAAATATACTTTTAGTTGTAAGGTGTTACAAGAGGCATAATCAAAATTGACTTTTTACAAGGTACACAAAATGGTAAGCTCTTATGTGACAGATTTAATTTATATTTTTCTTCAGAGAATCGTAATGAAGAAAACTGTACTACTAAGAAAGCAAGAATTACCATCAAATGTCCAGAAGACAGCTACACAAAAGAATTCTCAACATCAGTAGCAGTAGATGAGCATGTCCTCATAGGCAATTGTTCATTAAATGGTGTAAAATGAAAATATCAGAAAAAGCAAAAAAGATTGTATGCAGATTAGATAATTTCCAATCAGCCTAAAAATCCATATCTTTAGAATCAACAATTTATTCATCGGCATTTAATTCAGATAAAGTTCTACAAATTGGATGGGGTATCAAAGTCACTTAATCCAGAGTCACATTAAGACAACAACTAAAGCAATATATGACTGACAAATTTAATATTGTGAAAGTGACTGATAACTAATTAGATCCTTACATTGCTGATAATGAGATGAGAAATCCCGGTTTTATACAAAAAAGAAGGATTTATTTATCAGGACAACAAATAGCTTCATTTTTTCTCTCGCCTTTGTTAGAAAGAGAAAATCGTAGTTCTGTAAATTATTTGTCAGCAGAGGAAGGAAACAGAAAAAAGAAGATAAAGAAAGTACTTTTGAATCAAATAACGGTTGAAATATTCTTTAGTTTTAATTATTTTGTTTACTGGAGACTAGGGGCTCTTTTTGGACAATTAAAATGAAGTGTTTGACTTATCAAGCTATTTTAGCAAAAATAATATTATTAAGCAAAATGTGAACAATAATATCTTCGAAATAAAATGATCATTTACACAAATTTTACAGTCAAATAGTAGTAAAAGTTGAATTTGGCAAAAAAAATGAGCATATATTTTCAAACATGTAATAGAAAAATATTGAGCACATGCAAAAACCACAGAAAAATTGATATGAATGGTGTTATCTTTATATAAAAAAAACATCATCATAAATTATCTAGTTGGTCCTTTCATATGCTAAATATTTGTGTCTAACAATTGAAAAGGAAAATTGACCTAAATCAATTTTCTTTTCAAGAAAACTGGCAGACAGGCCCTTTTTTTTGGTACAACCAATAAAAATCGTCTTGTATTTTAATTTTCACTTTCCGGAACTTTAAAACATACATAAAAGAATTTTAAAGTTCTAAAGTTCAAATTTTCATAAAAATATAATCCATTAAGTGTCCTTATCGCACCTTTTCTTTTTATTGATATTTGTAATCATTTCATTTAGTGGTACATTGTACATGTAAGTTCATGAATCACTCAAAGTTGCAACAATATTCTTTGAAAAGTATGAAAATTCATGGATCACTTTTTTAAAGATGGGGTTAAATTTAAACTTGTTATATTTTAAATTAAAATCCTAGCTTAGTATATTTAAAAAAAAAATTTTTTATATAAAATGTTCCAGTACTGTCATACATCAAATAAGGAAAAAAATATTGTTAAACTACTGTCATAGATTAGGATAAAGTTTCATTTTAAACTACTGTCGTATGAGTTAGTTTATTATATACAAATAATGTAAAAACATCTGGCTCAAATATTTGTGTCTATGTAAATATTAACGGTATTATTTATGAATAAAACATTTATTTTGTCTATGTAACTTTATGTTATTCCTCAAAATTACAGGTGACATTTCTGATCATTTCACCTTTATTGCCTCGTGTTCATTGTATAGTCTCTTATATTCGGAAGATGACTTTTGTTTACATGTATCTCTTAAATCCATTTTGATGCAATACTGATCTAATCATTATTGTTTTTTTTATTAACACAAAATGAGTTGTTTCAACTAAAATCTGTAAAATGGCATTGTCTTCTTTAGCATATATAATATATAATAAATAAATTTTATTTTGTTATTGTGTCACATACTGATTGAACATTATACAATGACATAATAAAAATATACATTAAAACAATCAGTACCCAGCCATAAGGTTGGCTTATGAGACACATGTTTACAAAACATTTCACATTTAAATATATGTAAATATAACATTTCCTAAAAAAAAATTTTTGTACAATTTCAAAAAAAATTATCATTTAAATAATTCAATTAAAAATTCATTTAATAAATCAAAATAAAAAATTATATAGATAAAAATTATTATTTATTTCATTTAAATATCACATGACTTTAAAAGTAGTAAAGTTTAAAGGTTACTAAAACTATAAAAATTAGTATCTCAAACTAAAAATAACTTTCGTCTCATAAAAAAGTTAAAAATACTCTTGCTTAAAAATGCTTGAATTTCATGACAATTCATCATTTCAACTAATTTCTGATCATCGTCTAAAATAGCAAAATTTTCAATATAATTTGAACATTCAGAAAATAAAAGCTATCTCAAGTCATCATAGAGAGAACAATTTAAAAGGAATTGTTTTCAGTTTCATTCCTGTTTAAATTGTTTATAAGTACTGTACGTAGTTTATTACCGTTTTGGTGTCCACGGTCATTAAAAAGTTCGTTATTCCATTCATCATTGTCAAGAAGGTTGATCTTCTCGGTTACAGTTTTCATAACGTATTTAGTATTCAAAGTAACATTACTCACTTCATCGTTTACATTTAATAAATTTACAGTTTTATTCACTTCATAATTCCATCCTTTTTTTCGTCTCGATACCCAACGCCAAACCTTAAATATTTTCCTGTTTTGGTCTATCCGTGTTAATTTACATAAAAGTCTTATACAAGAAATGCGTTGCTTACTGAGACAAGAAAGCCATTCCATATCACCACGTGTCAAAATGTTAGACGTATTTTTACCAACGGACAAAAAGTATTTACATTCCTTATGTTGGACAGTGTTGATAACGGTATATGATTTTGTTCCCCATATCGCACTCCCGTACATCAATACTGGCTCCACCATTGAATTATAAAGTTTTGTAAATACTTTGTACGACATACCGCCTGATGAAATAAATTTTGCGAAAACCGCACCGAGAGCTCTACTAGCCGACTTTGATTGTTCTTTTGTGGTTTTATCAAACGTTAAGTGATCGTCCAACCATATTCCTTAATATTTATACGCATCAGTAATAAGAATGTCGTTGCATGAACATTTAATTTGGAATGACGTCAAGTTAAACGATTGAGGTCTAAAATGTACCACTTTAGTCTTTTCTGGATTCACGGACAATTTCCAAGACGAGCACCAGTCCGTTAAAGTGTCAAGCATTCGTTGCAGGCTCTGTTCGTCGGGCGCTATAAGTGCAATATCGTCCGCATATAGTAGAATGTTTAAGGTTTCTTCGTTAAATTTAACACCACAATTTAATGCATTTATCTTTTCTGCCAAATCGTCAATATAAATCGAGAATAAAGTTGGCGAAAGAATACAGCCCTGTTTTACACCGAAAGACACTTGGAACCAGGGGGTGAGCTCTCTATTGACTCTAACTGCGCATCGAACATCCTCATAAAGTGATTTTATTGCGTTTAGAAATTGCCCTCGTATCCCAATTGTTTGAAGTTTGTACCATAACAAATCTCGTCTGACAGTGTCAAAAGCCTTTTTCATGTCAACAAAGCATATATATGTAGATTTTAATAATTTTCCTATCAATTAGAATAGAATATAAAGTAAAAATATGTTCCTCACAACTCCTTCCTCTGCGAAATCCATTTTGCTCGTCACATAGACATTCATTTTCTTCTAGCCATTTTCGTAAACGGTTATTTAGAACGGTACAATATATCTTGCATGGTACAGATATAAGGGTAATTCCACGATAGTTTTGTGGGCACCTGATGTCGTTCATTCCAGGTTTCGGAATAGGGTGGATAATGCCTTTTGTCCACTGTTTTTGAACATGACCTAGCTCAAAACAGCCACTGATAATTCTGTGTAACAATTCAACTGCGACATCGTTTTTCAAAACTTCGGCGGGAATGTCATCAATTCCTACGGCCTTCCTATTTATTGCATGAGCGATATGTCAAGGCGATAGAAACATCATGACAACATTGAAACCAGTATAAATCTCTACATAGGATATTTTTTGGCATTTGTTTACACTTCAAATTTGTTGCAACAAGCTAATTGATTTTGATTTGTTTCAAAACAATTTGTTCCATGGGAATTTTAACATGAACTTAGAACTTATTGCAGATCTTCAGATATAATCCATATGTTTCCATGATATCCATTCTTCAATACCAGATTTAAGTTTAACATAAATGTTAATCAGTATAATGCCATTTAGTTCTTAACTTGTTTTAATCTTGTTTCTTTAATCTAAATTTGCAGATTTTACATTTTTTTTTTTTTTTTTTTAGTTTTTGGCTAAAAATTGCAATTTTAACAGCCCCGTTTTCATAACAAAATACCTATTATTCGTTATTAAGGTACATGGGGGAGGGGGTTTCATTTAAATCCATAGAATATTTTGATAATTTGTCTTTTTCAAAAAATGTAATTAAAAGTATGGGTCACTGTGCTTTTTTTTCACACTACGGGTTGAGCAAAATTGTCAGATTTTGTATAAATTATGCATGCAAAACCCAAATTAGGGTAATAAAAAGAAAACTACACAATAGAATTTTAAAATACAATATGATAAATTATATAGCTCTAATAATATGCTTTCATATATAAATAAAGAAATAATGGGGTGCCGGGAATCGTTTTCTTGCTATATAATAAAATAAGTAAATAGGTTAATTCACAACACATTCTATTATAAAAGTTACTTCATCGAGTAATATCCTTTTATATCTGAGTTATCTACCCTTATATGGCAAAATTTTGAATAAAATGAAGAAAACAATAATAATCTGATTTTTGTAAATTACAGTCGTAAATATGATAAACCACATAATTTTCTATGTTAACATGAAATGTCTTACACATGAGTTACACACTACTCTCGAAATTTGCACGTTTCATTAAAGATCTCGACCGATTGTTATCAGCTTTTATCAAAATACAACATGTAGGAAGACACCAGAGCGACATCAATTACCGACCGTGCGAGGGATGTATATCCAGTCAAGGTCGTAAAACACTTCCAGTAGCGACATCAACCGACCGTGGAAGAGCTGTATAGTTGTATTTCTACGGAGGACTTCCGGTTTGGCTGTGGTTTGAGAAAGACGTGTTCTTATCTACAGAGTTGAATCCGAATTTATTTTGCCGTAAGGCAAGCCATCAGTATATCGAAGCTGAATAATTGATTTATGAAAGTGTTTTTGTGTATCTGCAGACTCTTATTTTACAAGTTTCACAATTTAAATTCCCAAACCTCCCTTCACCATGCCTGGTGAAAGGGGGGTTCGTAGAACTGTAAAAGAGCAGACTGTGATTGTTGATGTTTTTGACAATAAAAGTGTATCTGCTGCTTCTGTTATCAAAAGTATTGAAGAACAAGTCGGAGAGGGTGAAATTTTAGCCTGTGTTCCAAACAGTGGGAATTTGTATGAAGTTACTTTGAATGAAAATGACTCAGTTGATCTTATATGTGACACTGGTTTCAAAATTGGTGACAGTACTTTCAAACCAAATGCCATTTTTTCTAAAAAAAGATTAGTCAGCTTTTTAAAAGTGTCGTATTATGTTCTTGATAAGGAAATTCAAGACAAGTTGGAAGCGTTTGGGGCTACCCTCATATCCCCTATTAGGCGTAGAATGTACCCTGGAACGCAAATTGCAGATGGGACACGTTATGTTGTCATACGGTTTCCAGATGATAAACAAAGCCTACCTTATTCCATGAAATTTTCGACTGAATTTAATTCTCACGAATACATAAGAATTATTCATGACAATCAACGCAAGGTGTGTTCGAAATGTTATGAAACTGATCACATTTTTGCAACATGTCCAGATAATGTTTGCTGGCGATGTAAAACTTCCGGTCATTTGTCAAAATCTTGTCCGGAACCACCTTGTGAAAAGTGCAAGTAAGTTGCTCATTGTGTATGTGAAGTAGTTTGGGTTGATCCTATTCATGCAAATAAGGATCAACAACATGATGATGATGCGGAGGCGGAAAATATTGAAGACAACGGTGATGGTGATGATGAAGATGATGATAAAAATAATGATGATGATGATGAAAGTATGGATGTGAAAGATGATGATGAAACTGTTAAAAATACTGTCAATGTTGATGTTGAGGTGCATAATGAACAAGGAACTGTTTCGTGTGTTGATGTAAAATCGGTGTCAGATGAACTTGATCTAAATGAAGATGAAAATACCACTGTTGACAATTTAATAGTTGACAATGAACAAAATAAAGTTTCTAATTTTTGGGGGTCAAAAGATATGGATCTCAAAAATGAGCCGGCTTCTCATCTTGAAAATTATGTCGTGACTGATTCTGGGCAAATCAAAGGCTCAAAGTCTTTTATGACAAATGCTATGGTAGAGCAGGAAATGACAGATGAGGAGTTGGCTCAGAATGTGTTGAAAATGAGGCGGAGGCGTTTGGGTAATAATCCAAACATGTCTTCTGATGATATTAAAAGGTTAAAGAGGGAACCTAGGCATAAACATTCGAGTTCACAGAAGTAACTTTTATTGCCTATATTTTTTTCCTGATGGTTAATATTGTCTCGCTCAATGTGAATGGTTTGAGAGATTCAAACAAATTTCAAAAATTGTGTAAATATTGTTCAGAAAATTATTTTGATGTAATTGGTATTCAAGAGACATTTTGAGACGATGATATTGTACATGATTTTGAAAAATATTGGGATGTTGAAATTTTGTTTTCTTGTTCGAATATTGCAAGACAAGGTGTAGCTTTTTTTTTGAGTAATAGAGTCAAAAATGATATCACACTTGTACAAGGTTTTGACGGTAGATGTATTCATATTAAAATGCAGATTGAAGACATAACATTGAATATTGTAAACTGTTATGCGCCAAATATTGTTTCTGATAGATCACATTTTTTTGAGTTGTTGATGAATAAACTGACAGACTTGGAAAATTTAGTTTTGATTGGGGATATGAATACATCTATGTCGAAACTTGATCGTTCTGGTAAAGCATTGCATATAGGAGACAAAGCATACAAATCTTTAATGAAAATTTCCGAACAGTTTAACATCTATGATATTTGGAGAGCACGAAATAGTACGTCACGAATCTTCTCTTGGCGTCGCATCGTCGAAAGCAATTTGCAACAAAGTCGAATAGATTTTATATTTGTACCGAAATCGATATCCGCTTATGTTAAAAACATTTACTACAAACACACTACGTTTAGTGATCATTCATTTGTTGTTCTCAATGTTGACTTCTCACCAGTTGAGAAAGGACCCGGTCTATGGATTTTCAATAATACTTTGCTAAATGATGAATATTTTGTTGAAAAAGTTGATAATTTAATTGAAAATGAGAAAAAATGTCCGTTATTTGAAAGTGAAATGCTGGTATGGATTGATAACCTAAAATATAAAATTAAAAAATGTTCACAAGTGTATGCAAAAGATAAAAAGAAAAAAGAGCAAACCGAATATTTTAGATTACAAAAAGAATTTCAAAAAATTTCAGAAAAAGTTGCAAATGGAGAAGTATTTAACGAAAATAAATATGAAGAGATAAAATTAAAAAAGCAAAAATATAATAAAATAATATGTAAAGGTGGTATATTACGTTCCAAAGCTGACTGGGCTATAGACGGAGACAAATATTCAGCATATTTTTTACAATTAGAAAAACATAGGCAGGAAAATAATTGTATTAAAGAATTAGAAGATAAAAACGGGATAATATCAAAGACTGATAAAATTTTAGATGAAATCCATCAATATTATAAAAACTTTGTTTTCGTGTACAAATATTGATTAAATGGAAATGAATGAACAGTTACTATTGAGTTTTATCTCAAAAACAATTTCAGAAAATCATCAAAATTATTTAGATTCTGAAATTACTCCAGAAGAAATTTTTAAATCCTTAAATGGTATGAATAGAAACAAAAGTCTGGGTGGTGATGGCATTACTGTTTCTTTATATTTAAAATTTTTTCATCATTTGGAGAAAATTTAAAAAAAGTTTTTGATGTTATTGAAAAATTGAGAATTATGTCCAGATCTATGGGACATGGAATTATTACTTTAATTTTTAAAAATAAAGGAGACAAAAATTCGCTCAGAAATTTTAGACCAATATCTCTTTTGGCTGTTGATTATAAAATTCTAGCCCGAGTCATGGCAAACAGATTGAAGATTGTTTTGCCATTTGTAATTTCTGAATTTCAATCGTGTTGTGTCGCCGGGCGTGATATTGCAGATACTACTGCAAGCATACGTGATATTATTGATTTAATTGAACAGGAGCATTTTGAAGGATATTTATTAAAAATAGATCAACAAAATGCGTTTGATCGTGTTGACCATAAATATTTATTTAGTGTTTTAGAGATTTGGAGATAAATTCATAAATTGGATAAAAATATTTTATACAGAAATTTTCAGTACAGTAAAATGTAACGGTTTTTTGACAAAATATGTACCCACTTTGTAATTCAATAAAACAAGGATGTCTAATGTCAGCAATTTTATATGTTTTGGCCGCTGAACCTCTTGGACAAGCTCTATTAAAAATATTAACATTCATGGTATCAAAATCCCTTTTTCCGTAAAAAAATCTAAATATGTTGCTTATGCTGATGATACAACTTTAACAGCTGCAGATAAAAACTCGGTGACAGAAGCTATTAAAATTCTTAATTTGTATAGTCAAGCATCTTGAGCTAAAATTAATAGAGAAAAATCTGAAATCTTGTGTCTAAGTTCCGCTAAAATATCTGAAAAAGAATTTAGAACAATTTGGTATTAAACTATCATGTGAAAATGTTACTAAATTTATATTTGCAAGGATAAACAGTTATGTAAGTCACTGAATTGGGACGAAAATATTAAGAAAATAAAAACAATTTTATATTTTTGGTCTGAAAGAGAGCTGACCCTACCAGGAAGAGCTACTGTTTCTCTACTTTGATAATGTCAAGATTATAATATTATTATACCTTAACGGTATGTCCTCTTCCGGTAAAAATTAAAAATGAAATTCGTTTAATTGTTCTCAAATTTTTATGGAACAGGAATACACATTTAGTAAAATACCAGTCTATAGTTGGTAAAAAGATACAAGGTGGTTTGAATTTACCAGAGATTTTTCTTAAAATGCAGTCATTTCGATTGACATTCCTCAGGAAATTTTTAAATTCAGATTGTGAAGCTCTTTGGAAAAATACTTTTGAATATTTCATTTCAAAAATAGAACACATGAATTTCGGTAAAAATATTTTTTATATTGTTTTGAATTCAAAACAATTGAATTACTTACCATTATTTTATAAAGAAATGCTACAAGCCTTTTATAGAATAAAATCCAGAATTGAATTCAACATTGAGATACAACATGTGTATGAAAATCCGCTTTTTTGTAATCCGTATATTAAACATAATGGTACATCTTTGCTTTTTTCTGAATTCATAGATGCCGGTATTACATAAATAAAACACATTTGCTATGAAGTTATTCCCGGATTTTTATCACAAATAGCTGTTTGTGAAATACTCCAAGAAAAATTTCCAAAAATCAGCATATCAAACGTTGAAAATGCGTATAAAAAAATCAAACAAAATATTACTGATGATTGGCATGAACTATTACAATCACCAAATCCTATCAATACAGATACATTGCCGGATATACATATCAAAGGCGGAATTAATACAATACATTTTCAGAGCGCATTAACAAAAACATTTTATGACATTCTGCTGACCGACTTTTTTGAAACGCCTACATCTGAAAAATTCTGGTTGAATAAATTTCCCGAGTTAAAAATATCATAGGTCTACTCGATAGTTCACCTTCCTTTTCTGGCACTTGATATTCATTGTTTAAATTATCGACTCGCAATGAACAGTATTTTTACGAATGAAAAACTATACAAAATCAATACTTTAAGACTGACAGTGATACTTGTCTCCTATGCGGTTTAATGAGTGAGAATTTAGAACACCCGTTTTTAAGGTGTGACACAGTTCAAGGTCTCCATGTACTCTTGTCAGATATGTTACAAAACAATATTATAAATAGCACATCGCCACACATAATTGACATACCTGACTACACACAATAACGAATTAATTTTATTGGGTTGGCCGTTTACTAAACAAAAAGACTCGCCTTTCAACTTTTATTGGATAAATTTTATGTTAGGTGTAGCACGACTTTCAATTTATAAAACTAGACAAGTAAAAGTATTTGAAAATAAACATACCGATTGCACAAGGCTTTTTAAATATACACTTCAAAAGTACACGGAATATGCGCTTTTTTTTATTATACAATGAAAAACAGCTTAGATCTATTTGAAAAATACTTTTTATATAGAATATAATATATTGGATCACAAATCAAAATATTATTTTGAAAAACTTTAACACTATGCCGATGAGCATTTTATTGTTATGGTACGTAAGAAGGGTAACTCTTGATTTTCAGTTTTGGTGTGTGTAAAGAATACATGTTATATTTGAACTAATTTTTTGAACTAATTACGAAATCAAACTGTATTTTACTATTTTATCAACAAGCAATTGGTATGAACAATGTTTATCATGTTAAGTGAATTTGGGTTTTATCCTATTCACTTTTTATTGTAAATATATATTTGTAAATATAATTTTATCAAATGGAAAAAAAAGGTTGTATTTCTCCTTTTACAAATAGTGCAGATATGTGTATTGAAGATCAATGTGAAATGGGCATTGGAAATATCCCGAATGGCATCACAACAACAGATGAACGGCATTTGTGTACATCCGATTTAGGTAAATCCATTCGGTTATTGGAATGTGTAAATAATAAAGAAGTTGAAGATGTAAATAAAGATAAAAACAAATGTAGCGTGGTGAATATTGAAGATAATAACAATAAAACTATAAGTACAGAAGAATGTAAATCAGACAGCAGTTATGGAACGCCAACACTGTCTTGTTATGACCATTCTCATTATATGATGTGCATTTACCTTTATATGATGTGCACTTGTCATTATATGATGTGCAAACACCTTTATATGATGTGCAAACATCCTTATATGATGTGCAAACATCCTTATATGATGTGCAAACATCATTATATGATATGCAAACATACTTATATGATGTGCAAATATACTTATATGATGTGCAAATGTACTTATATGATGTGCGAATGTTCTTATTTGATGTGCAAACATTCTTATATGATGTGCAAACATTCTTATATGATGTGCAAATGTCCTTATATTATGTGCAAAGATCCTTATATGATGTGCAAATATATTTATATGATGTGCAGATATACTTATATGATGTGTACATATCATTATATGATGTGCAGTTACCATTATATTATGTGTAAATATCTTTATATGATGTGGTTGTGTCATTATATTATGTGCTTGTAATCTTATATGATGTGGTTTGGTTTACTTCATTATATGATGTCGAAACGTCATTATATGATGTGCTTTCATCGTCGTTATGGTCAATGAACATGATTACGATTAGAATGATTACTGTCTACGTCATAACTGATTCCGATCCGCTTCTGTAAACTATAAACCCAGCTCAAATATGTGTCTATCGCTAGCGAGAGTGCAATTAATAGGAAAAATGAGACAATGCAATTTAACAAAATCAACGTTTCAAACATTTCGGAGGGAGATTTAAAAGATCAATTAATACAGGAGCTAGTTGGAGAAATTTGCGGCTGTGGCGAAAATATGATAAAACAAATTTTGAGGCTCTTTATAGCTTGCTATTTGGGTTAAGCAAATGCTACGTGTTGAAGGTCGTACTTTGACCTATGATTGTTTACTCTTACAAATTATGACTTGGATGGAGAGTTTTCTCATTGGCTCTCATACCACATCTTCTTATTTCTATTCATTGCAAAATGCACCATTGAACTCACAGTCAGTTTTAAAAGTATTTCACAACAACAGCTATAAAATTATCTACTCGTGCATAATATGGCGAGATGGTTTGTTTTATAAAATGTTATTGAATAATATAAATGGTAAGATGTATAATGTAGTGTTACTCCTACAAAACCATACAAAGTCGGAAATATTTGTGATATGACGTATACATGTAGTGTTTTGTACTTCCTTAATTTGTCTTTGAAACAATCTTTTTTCCACAGAAAAAGCCAAAATATCCAAATTTGGAGACCGCATGCTTAGTCCACGTACTGCCCGCGAAATGCGAAATGGTCAGGTTGGGTAATGTTCACATATTTGTATATACAGATTGTTTATTTTCAACTTATTTTAATGGAGATTTTTTTAATTGCTAATAAAATTCTGCAACTTGAGTATGACAACAGATTTGGAGTGGCGTCAACGGTTTCTGAGATACAGAGGGGTTGATTCCTGGTGCAGTGTTTTGGATTTTATTTTTCATCCGATTAGATGGGATTTTTTTCATTGTGTACTCATTTTGATCCTTTTCGGTAATGTCAAAGGATTTTACGTAGTTCATACGGTTATTTAGTTAAAAGGAAAAAAAAAAAAAACCACTGAAAATCACACTTTGCCACACTTTTTCAATTTAGGGTATTTGATATTTTTATTTTCCAACAGAGATGAATGGGGTGATGCCCGTCTTTTGCATTATGTTCCTCGTTTTCGTCTCTTTAAAGAAAAAGAATTAAATGCATTAAACGTGTCCAAATCCTTACTGTGTCCACCTTATTACTGTGTCCACCTTATTACTGTGTCCACACTCTTTGTTTCAACACTTGCCCAATTGTTCCGCGCTTTCGCTGGCATCTTCTAGTAATTATAATTCGAAATACTTTGCTTGCTTGTGACAATGGTGTTCGACAAGGAGTAAACTTATCACCTTTTCTATTTTCTTTACTTTTTATTGACTAAAAAAAATTCTTAGTGAGTAAAAATGTTACAGGACTTAACAGAACTATACCAGAAGATCTGGAAAGAGAATTAGAAATATATCTTAAATTTTTTATACCTCCTGACTAAAGACTTTTGAAACCTCTCTCTCTTGTTTTGTATATATTGTAAAGTTATTATTGTTATCTCTGTACTGATGTCATACATTGACTTTATGAGAATAAAGATATAGATTTAGAGGCCATAATTATACCGGTATGGATGATTGATTGATTAATTTGTTGATTGATTTATATTTACCGCCACTTTCAACACTTTCATGCTATTTCGTGGCGGTGAGTTTATATTGGTGGAGGAAGCCGAAGTTCCCAGAGAGACCACCCAACCTTCGTCTGGAAAACTGACAATTCTGGTCAATTAAGATAGGAGTCGAGCTTACCTGCCACATGCGGTATTCGAACTCACACACCTAAGTGTCGACAGACAAGTGATACAGTAGTTCGACTATTCACACCACTCGACCAGCGAGTGCCCATCTCTTTCATCCGAAATGCTTTAAAGGAGATATGGAATGAACTTCAACTCGGTGTTTTTCATTTGCTTTCAGCTTTTTATTATGTTTTCGTGCATATATTTCACAACTTCAATATAGATGGTTATGGATAGATGCTTGATGTGCAGCGGCAAATTGATATGCATATTCGTACAAGAACATGTTACAGCTATTTTCCTAATGTATGTAGTTTAAAGGTTTGGTTGGCTTGCTTGCTTTGTTTGTATAAATGTTTGTTCAAGCATTCAAGCTGAAACCCAGCCTATCTGTTGATTAGAATTGTAAAACTTAATTAAAATGCATGAGCAAACAGTTATAAAAACAAAGCAATCAAGCCAATCAAACCTTTAAACTACATGCATTAGGAAAATAGCTGTAATGTGATATGAATATTAACCCTGCTTTGTACTAGACCGACACCCTGAGCCGGATTTTTAACATGCTAGTTCACAAGGTAACTTTCCGAAGGAAGACATGTCACCTTACCCGGACAAATTCTTCTGATTCCGAGCCGACCAGCTTTTGCTCTTATTCCTTAATTTCGCGGGCTTAGCAGGGAAGCAGCAAATATCAATTTGAAAGTTTTTAGATTTGACCCGGCCGGGGGTCGAACCCATGACCTCTCCCACTCTAAGCGAACATGCTACCGCGAAAGCGCAACCACATGCAGTAACCCGCAATATAAAAGGGTTTGTGGGAAGCCGCTCATTTTTTGGTGAGGGGGGGGGGGGGGGGGGGGGGGGGCAACATTTTTGGAAAATGTTTGATTCCAAATTTCTTGAAAGAGATTTTATATTTTCAGAAGGGGAGCGAAATAGTTTGTTTCCATTTTAAATCAGGGAAAAATAAAACAATAATGAAATTAAAAAAAAATAATAACCATGTTCTTTTTTTATTAAAGTCCATCAAGGAAATACACGTGCTCCTACCCACACTACAGTCGGTGTCTAACAAATGATTAATATATAATGTACAGATCATCTGTCTAAGCTTTGGTTACAAGGATCTGACAACACTTCGTTTTACTTGTTCTGGTTAATACTACATCAGCCAATAAAATTTCAGCCTTCATATTTTTGAAGGTGTGGATCGATCCGACAAAACCAGAGAATCCCAAATGGTCTTGAATTGAGCGTTTTCAGATCGGCGTAAGCAAAGCTTGAACACACAATACCTGTAATCTAATCAGATTGGTGTCTAAATGAACTTAAACACTGCATTTATTTATTGTTTACTGAGACCTGTTGATCGCTTACAGATAGAGAGTTGTATTTTGAATTTTTCAAAGTGAAGATTTACGGCAGCGGCTTTTAATATTTTGTGTTTATCCTGGAAACTAAAATAGATTTAAAAAAAACAAATAGTGCAATGTGTCTGAGTAAACTCTATAGTAAAGGTCCTTTTTGGGCAATTTTGGCTCTTCAGAGTTTTGTTGTTTTATTGGCTATTATCTTGATAACTTATCTATAGAGAAACCTTTTCTTGAAAACTGGTATAGACAAGACCAGATATAATCAAAGTAGTGAAGTACTGATCATCGGATGACCGCAAATTCTTGTGGATGGTCACAAGCACTTGTCCCAGAAAAAAATCATATCTGTACCTGAAAGTAATGTTAATGTACAGAGATATATTTTTTTTCTGAGACAAGATCGTGCGTGGATGATGAATAAATGTTCGGGAATTCAACCTCACCGTAATAACTATTATATTGTAGTGGTACAAATTATATATTATTAATCTGAGATCTAAAAAAAAAATTTTTATGAGTATTCATTGAAGAAATAAACTTATAACAAGCGATAAGGAATGTTATTTTGCACTCTATAATGTCCGTATTTATAAATCGGTTACCAGTCAAAAACGAAAGCTACGTAAGTAGAAATCTCTTTGGTAACAATACATCGGAATGTTAAAATAAATAAATAAGTAATAATTTTGGTAATTTTCTTTCATTGGGGGTGGGGACGTGTGAAGAAACAGTGAAATATCTCTTATTTTTTTTCAAGTCTACACCTTGAAGAAGGAAAAACAGTCAATACATACCCCCTTTTCCAAAGACCTACAAATTTCAACCCCCCCCCCCCCCCCCCCCCCTCTTCCCAAAAAAAAGCCACCACCGGACAATTACACACAAACGCACATACACACATTTTCAATACTTTTGTTCGTAATAACAAAAAAATCGTATTAAGTTTCTAAATGCATTATTAGTTTAAAATATTGCGTCAGTAGTGAATCTAGAACTTCAAGTGTGGAAGTTGTTTGCGACTTCACGGACTTAATTTGGATTTGCCGGTTATGGTCTCATCAATATTTACCACACCTTCATTCGATATTAGCTTCAGGTGAAAAATTTTCTGCTAGTGAAATTGTTGAAACTAAGGATTCAGGTTTAACAATTGAGGCGAGCGGAACCAGGCGTAAAAATTGATGCCTACGGATTTTGAAGACATCGCCATAACATTATACCGCAAATCTATAACTATATAAAATTGAATGCACCTTTCCATTAAAAAAATGATGAAATTAAAGGCCCCTTTTATTTCTTCCTATCCCTCTTTTTGGGGTTACAAATGACTGGTCCCTTATATAAGCCATTACCCTATCCAAGTCCGATTTTTCCCATTCTTTTGTGTCTATCTTGAGAATATATAAAGAGAAACTCGAACAGCTAAAATAATCAGCAAGGCAAAATTTACATTAATGTACATACTAAAAATTCGTGTATTAACTTCTTATAGATTATTATTTTTATGGTGTACAGAAATTGACAAATATAATGCCCTCCCTTGTTAAAATGAGCATAGAGCATGAAATAAAAGAATTATTTCTTAAATTTAATAATTTTAACCGTATGTTCATTATTGCAGACTCCGTATGTTTATTATTTTAGACCAATCGATTAAAACAAAACGTTGCAATTCATATATTTTGACATTTTTCCAACAATATCAGGTGTGATTTTTCACATCTTAAAACGAGGTACTAATATGCCAAGGTTTATCTCTTTTTAAATCTCAACCATTTTCCAAACGACAGCTAAAAATTTGAGCCTGATTAATTGTTACTCCGCAGAAGCAGATCGGAATCAGTTCTGACGTAGTGAGTAATCGCTTTAATCGTAATCATGTTCATTGACTATCAGGACGATGAATGCACATCATCATAATGATGTTTCGACATCATGATAATGATGTTCTGACATCATATAAAGATGTAAACTGAACCACACCATATAACGATGTTAGCACATAACATAAGGATAAGTTCACATCATATAAAGAAGTTTGCACATAATATAAAGACATCTGTACATGATATAAGATAATTTGCACATCATATAAGACCATTTGCACATCATATAAGATAATTTGCACATCATATAATATAATTTGCACATCATATAATATAATTTGCACATCAGATAATGTCAAATTGTCATCATATAAAGGTGATTGCATATCGTATAAAGGTGATTGTACATCACATAATGCCGTTTCTACATCGTATAAGGAAAGCATCACATAATATAAGGACTCAATCACATAACATAATGGAAAAAGCACATCATTTAATGAATTGTGGACATGATATAAAGATGTTTGCAGCTCATATAAATGTGTTTGGACAGCATATAAGGACAACTTCACATCATATAATGACAAGTGTACATCATATAAGGACAAGTTCACATCACATAACGACAAGTGTACATCATATAAGGATAAGTGCACATCATATAATGTCATTTGCACATCATATAAGGGTAAAATGACATCATATAATGGCAAATGAACATCATATAATGAGAAATGTCATAATAAGACAGTGTTGGCGTTCCATACAGCAGTGATATACACCATGTTGTTTATGTGTCTAGTGATGAAAATTCGGACTTGTTCTCTAAATTTGTGTTGAAACGAAGTATGTCTGATGATGATAAACTGATCAGGAAAATTTAAAGTACTGGTCGACTTATAATATTTAGTACATGTATGCACCGAACGAAATACGAAGAACTCATTTATGGTGATCGCTATTACCGTAAATTCAATAAAGTTTTGACAGAAGATTTCAATGATGTTCGGAGTACGAAATTTATGAATACGAAGTGAACCAGGCAATACTGATGATGATTGAATATGCTGAAAATAAAAAACTGTAAATAATGTGTTAATAAATCTTTTGTGAGTATATGAGTACGAATCTGTAAAGAAGAGTGTATGATAGTTTGTTATTATTCGGAATACCTTATGACTTAGTAGAATTGACTGAAGTCTCATACACAGTATTTCGTATCGATGAATATAAACGATTTTAATCGCGAATTTGTATGGTGGAATGGAATCCAACCCCATACGAACAATTGATTTAATCGTTTTACGTTTCGTCTTTTCACTGAAAACAAAAGACATTTATCAGTCATTTTTATCTTTTATTTTGTATTCTGCGTAGGTTTCTGAAATAAGTTGAATGAGTGAGCTGTATGAGAGATAAGAGTGAGGTAGCTTGACAGTATAAGGACTTGATGTTTTTGATATTGAAGTTGTAAATTGATGTAGAAGATGATAAATATATATGTGCAATAATATTTTATGAAGAGAAAAAAGGTTGTAAATAAAAGGTAATTTAAGAATAAAGAAGTTAATGGTTAACTTTCATTTACATTAATTTGACGAAAAAACTGAAAAAATAAATTTTTACTTTTTTTGTTTCCATGATTATCAGCCTTGGAAACAAGATCCCCAAGAATTTTAGTCCATATATTGAAACTATGATGTTTCCTCAATGAAAAGGATAATGTCCTATTCCAACATGGATGCATAAGTTTGCCAAACATCCCCAAACTCTGTCTAAATTGGATATTACATATATACCTGTTGAACTCTCCTATGTATCAAACTGAAGGAAAGTGAAGGTAGCATAAAATATTTTATATTTTTGAATTCAGTTTTAATATTTTAATTTGTAATGAAATTAATATCAATAATGGTTATTTTAACCAATATATTGCTATTTTAGTGGATATAATTCACTGACGTTGACCTATTTCATAGTTGAAAAAGAGCAATTTAAAGGTAAAAATAGAATAGCATGTTGCCATGGCAACCATGGTCCATAGCAACATTATCATTTTTTCATTTATTCATTAAAGTGTGATAACTGACAATGTTTGAAGTTTTCTAAGACTATGCGTGCCACACTATATAAATGACATGGTTGATATTTACAGAGAAACCATGTTAAATGGCGTCTAGAGAAAAATACACACGAAATGATGATACATATTATCGAGCCCATGTTTTTTAATTGTTTATTCTAGACTTTTTATAATTTGAATATACGTTTTAGTATGTTGAACATGAACTTGACAGCTTATGCCCCTTTTAACCTACACCGGGTTAATAAGTTTGAGATACAATAAGTAAAGAAAAGAGTTCCTTCAAGAAATAAGATCATCGAAGGTGCATGTACTTTAAATAATGATGTTGCGTTGGATAACCATAAAAAAAGCACGAAAAAATAAATAAATAAAAAAAAAATATAGTATCCAACACATTTCTGTTTTTCTTATGTCTGTAAGCCAAATAGTTTGAAATTTTTTTAAATTCATAGTGTCAAATGCTAGGCTCAAGCTAGCAGCCACTCGCTAGCAGCCACTCCGCTAGCAGCCAGTTTTCATATATGTCTATAAACCCAAAAGTTGCATAAGACTCAAATGTTTTTTATACTATATATAACGCTTTTTCAATTTAACAATCGAAGACACTATGCATGAGTTTTAGTGGTGGATCCAGGATTTTTTAAGGGAAAAGGGGAGGGGAAGGAGGGGGGAATGGCTAATTGCCAAAAAACGATATGTATACCGCCGATCGGAGGGATGCAAAACATTGTTGACCGATTTTATGCCGAAAAAAAAGAATTATTTTTCCTTTTAAAGGGGACGGTGGTGTACAACCACCACGCCAAATCTGAATCCGCCACTGACTTTTACATTTTCATTTCTTGATCAAGAATTAAAAGACATTTGTATATTTTAGTAGCACACCGCACTGCATGTTGAAAGGGTGAGAAATACATTTAAAAAATATAGAACACTGCAAGAGTGGAGAAATAAGGAATTTCTTTTTTAAAACACAATGTTAAGCAGCATTTTTCTTTAACAATTTAACCCTAAAAAGCATGAAAATATGCATTTTTTTTGAAAAATATGATTTACCTCCCTTTAGAACTTACTACTTTAGAATAATTACAATATAAAGTCTTCTTTGATGCGTAAAACAAAAAAATACTTGTATTATAAGGTGTCAAGCATTTATTTATTGACTGTTGATGATCATATAACAAACAGTTGTAGAAATTATATATAATTAAGCTATTTTCAGTTTCATTTTATGCCCATTTCATGAGATTCATTATGAATATTCATGAACTTCGATTAACCTATTAAAGAACAGACCTTTGCCGACCGTGCAAGGGCTGTATAGCCAGTCAAGGTTGTTATAAACTTCCAAATAAACAAAGGACTAAGTACCGACCGTGCAAGGAATGTATAGCCAGTCTAGGACGTTAAAAACTTCCATATATATTTAAACAACAAAATCTCCATCATCAACAATAAATCTTATAAAAAGAGAATTAGACGAAAAAAAGTTCAAAGAAATAAAACCATGATGCTTTCACTGCTATCACTTTTACAAATATTATCAGATAAAGGGAAGGGACTACTAATTACTTTTAATTCGCTTTGGGAATTTTAGCTAGTTAGAACTTATAATAAATAATGAATTGAATAAGCTGGCAAAGACGAAGTGAGAACTGAACATAGCCTATGTTGTCGAAAACAGGGTGAAATGAATTTTCTGCCCAAAATAAAGAATTATTGTGCACAAAATCGAAAGTAAATTTTCACACGGTTTTGCCGGCCCCCCAAAAATTGGCCTGCATAGAAACCGGTAAACATGAATGACTATTGTGAAGCTAACCGGCGATAACAGTCGACCGCTTACTATTCATGAGGCCAACCTTCAATAATATTCATGAGCCTGCGATAATATTCATGAGATAACCTGGGTTCGATGAAGTGTTGTAAGAAAATATCGATGATAAGGATAAAATAATGTTTGCTGATTATATTTGATATTGCTATAAATAACAATAAATTTTGAACTCAATGGGTGTCTTCGAGGTCTGCGTTTACTTAATCAATTGTAATAAAGGAACGCTTCCGTAAACCGATAATTACAAATTTTATATTTTTCGGAAAATTATAAAAAAAATATCAATTGAACTATAAATGAATAGCCTTTTATATTT
The DNA here is from genome assembly GCF_021869535.1 of Mytilus californianus. Classification (NCBI taxonomy): domain Eukaryota; kingdom Metazoa; phylum Mollusca; class Bivalvia; order Mytilida; family Mytilidae; genus Mytilus; species Mytilus californianus. Next base: position 98,609,194 of record NW_026262712.1, on the reverse strand, counting down.
AAACATTAAGTGAACCAAAAATACAATCTACAGATGCTTTTTGGTAAAGACACATTCCATATAAAATTACAAAATGGCTCTTATTAAGTTCTCTTACATGCCGACGTGACATTTTTACTGGTTTAAACAACTTTCAGAATTATACAGTACTCATATTATATACAATCGTTTTCGACCATATTTAACAGCTCAGACTAAAGATAAGACCAGGTACCCCTACCCTATGCTGACAAACTCGTACGGGTTTAGGGCATAGGTACTATGAGCCACTTTAGCGGCAACATCTGGTACCATGGCCAACGTGAATAATCTCTAGATTTGACCAGCCGGCAGTAGTTAAGTTGGACAATGTGACATCAGAATATCAGCCCCCCCCCACCCCCCCCTCTGCTGAAAAACGCGTACGGGTCTAGGCATAAATGCTATGGACCATTTTGGAGGAAATGTCTTCTTCTACCTCTTGTATCATGGCCAACGTGACAAATCTCTTAGTTTGGACAGACGGCAATAGTTAAGTTGGATTATGTGACATACTAGGATACCAGGACCCCCCACAAGCTGAAAATCCCGTACGGGTCTAGGCATAAGTCTTTTAGGCCATTTAAGAGCCACGAGTCTAGAGAATAAGTGAAATGATCCATTTCAGAGGCAATATCTACCTCTACCTCTGGAACCAAAGCCAACGTTGATAATCTCGTAGTTTGGCCAACCGGCAAAAATTAAGTCAGATTACGTGACATTGCGATCTAGGGGATAAGCGCTATGAGGCCAACATGGAGAATCTATTAGTTTGGCCAGCCGACACTAGCAAAGTGGGACAATGAGACAAACCAATTACCCCCAACCCAATACTTAAAACTCGTACGGGTCTAGAGTATCAGTGCTATGGGCCATTTTAGAACCAATGTATACTTCTACCTCTGGTATCATGGTTAATGTGAATAATCTCTTAGTTTGGACTGCCGGTAATAGTTACATTGGACTGACTATGTGACATACCAGTTTCCCCTCTTTTCAACCTATGCTGACAAACTCATACGGGTCAAGGGCATGAGTGCAACGAGCCATTTAAGAGGCAATATCTACCTCTACTTCTGGTTCAATGGCCAACGTTTAGAATCTCTTAGTTTGGCCAGGCGGCAATATTTAATGTGAAAAACCAGGTACCCCCCACCCTTCACCCAATAGTGACAAGGGCAGAATTGCTAAGGGCCATTTTAGAGGTAATATCTTCTACCTCTTGAATCATGACCAACGAGGAGAATCTCTTAGTTTGGCGAGCCGGCAATATCTAAATCGGACTATGTTACATACCCGGTACCCTAAACTCTATGCTGACAAACTCATACGGGTGTAGGGCATAAGTGCTATAGACCATCTTAGAAGCAATGTCTCCCTCTTCCTCTGGTAGTATTGAATTAAAGAGAATAAAGTATTGTATAGTACCATGGCTAACGTGGAGAATCTTTAAGTTTGGCCATACGGCAAAAGTTAAGTGGGACTATGTGTTACCTCCGAAAACGATAAAACTGGCTTACGAAAGCACAAATGTAAGGTTCATGAATTTATTGTACTGTATTCATATATTCACATTATACATATATCGAAAAATAACATTAATTATTGGCAACGCTGAATAGTTCAATAAATTCATGAACCTTACATTTGTGCTTTCGTAAGCCAGTTTTATCGTTTTCGGAGGTTACAAAAATGCAAGATGCCGAAGTTGTTAGCAATCAAGCAATAAAATCTGAACACACATCGAAAGACAATTCCGAAATATTAAAACTTTTCACAAAACAACAGGAAATGTTAGAAAAACAACAACAACAAATTGATAGGTTGTCTAATGTTAAAAACTATAGTGATTCAACAAACAATGATGTATATAATAGCCATAAACCAATTATTTGTTATAATTGTGGTGGTAAGGGTCATAAACGTCCGGAATGTCCATCAGTTTTTCAAGCACAAAGAAGTGACGAAGATACACAGAAAACACATACGCGTGGACAGTTTAGAGGTAGAGGAAGAGGTTATCGTGGTAGATATAACCAAAGAGGTAACAGATATCAAGGTCGAGGAGCTGTTGTTCCTAGTGACTCAGAAGAGGTAAAAGAGTAGCTTCTACTGCGGTGAGTCGATCAGTAGAAGATACTACAGTACAAGTAGACTCCAATTCATTTCAAAGTAATATTTTTAAAAACATTGCTAGTAGAAGTCCAGAGACAGAAATTGTTGTTGAAAATCAATCAGTTATAGCACTTATAGATACTGGTTCCCAGGTTTCAACAGTTACTGAAACATATTTTAATACATTATTAGAAACGAAACCAATACTACACGATATAACAAGATGGATGAAAGTCACTGGAGCCAATGATTTACCTATCCCATCTTTAGGTTATATTGAACTTAACATTTCAGTAGTGAAAACAATGATTCCGAATGTTGGTTTTCTTGTTGTGAAAGACACTGATAACAATAGTAAAAGTAGATTACCATTTTTTCTAGGAAGCAATTTTTTTATGAAGATGAAAGAAACCTTAGAAGTTTATAATGAAACTGAAAAAAAAAACACTCTTATTGGGAAGCAATTGTTAGGTATCTTAACTTTATACAATAATTCTTTTGACTGTGAAATAGATTCTCCAAAGATATCTTTTGTTAAGATAGCAGGTAGCAGTCCAGTACATATACCTGGAAATTCAATGAAGACAGTAATGTGTACAACCAGACAAAAAGACAATAATGAAAAGCATTGTGCAGTTGTTCAGTCATTACAAGGTAACCAAGGCTCTTTACCAAGAAACATTATGGTAGTTGATAGTTATGCTGAGATAAGTCAAGGAACAGTACCGGTACGTATGATTAATATAGGATTAGAAGATGTACGGATTAATCAGAAAACAAGAGTTGGTACATTACATTCAGCTTCACTAATACACGAGGTGTCACAGGACAATATTGACATTGATATAGATGAGACTCAAATTAACGTTCAAATAAAGAAAATAGATATTGCTGTTTGTAAGCAAGCTACAACAAATATAGAGAACAATAAGAAAATACAATTGAATGACCTCGACATAGAACAGGAAAACCTTACGCATGAACAAATAGAAAAAGTTAAAGACTTGTTAAACAAGAATACCGATATATTTTGTAAAAATGATTTAGATTTAGGATACACAGACATTGTAAAGCACAGAATTCTTACAACAGACGAGAAACCAATTGCGATTCCGCATAGACGTATTCCACCTAATCAAATGGAAGAAGTTAGAGCACATATCAAACAATTGTTAAATCAAAATATTATTCGTAAGAGTAGCAGTCCTTATGCTGCGCCCGTAGTAATAGTCCGTAAGCATGACAAGTCTATTAGGCTGTGTGTTGACTATAGATTATTGAATAAAAAGACAATACGCGACGCTTATCCACTTCCAAGGATCGAAGAGGCATTAGACACTTTGCACGGAACAAAATTTTATACAACGTTAGATTTATCCCAAGGTTATTATCAAGTGGCGACCGATGAAAGGGATATTCATAAGACTGCATTTCGTGTTAGAACGGGAGGTCTTTATGAGTACCTAAGAATGCCGATGGGACTTTCTAATAGTGCGGCTACATTTCAAAAAATAATGGAAGCATGTTTCAATGACAAAAATTTTGAAATATTACTAATTCATTTAGATGATATTCTTATCTTTTCAAAGACAGTAGAAGAACAGTTAGAACGCCTGGAGTTTGTGTCTTAGCGACTAAGACAGCATGGTTTGAAATTAAAATTGTCTAAATGTCATGTCTTCAAGAAGGAGGTAAGATACTTAGGACAAGTTATTTCACAAGATGGCATTAAAACAAACCCAGACAAAACAAAATCAATTCAAGATTGGAAAGTACCTACCACTGAAAAAGAACTCCGATCATTTCTAGGACTATGCAGTTACTATAGGAAGTTTGTTCCAAAGTTCAGTAAGATAGCTGCTCCGTTACATTCACTCATTACAAAAACAAATGGAAAGAAGGGAAAATCAAAACAATTGAAGTTACTATGCGCTAAAGAGTTTCAAGAAAAATAGGATGCGAAATGTTTAGAGTCGTTTGAAGAGTTAAAACAGAAATTAGTAAGTTCGCCCATTTTAGGCTTTCCTGATTTCAAAAAGCCATTTCGTTTAGAAACCGATGCGTGTATAGAAGGTTTAGGCGCTGCTTTATCTTAAGAACAAGAACAAGGAACTGTTGTCATAGCGTATGCATCACGCAGCTTACATCCGAATGAAAAAAATATGGATAACTATAGTTCGATGAAACTTGAAATGTTGGCTCTAAAATGGGCTGTGACCGAAAAATTCAGAGACTATTTGATAGGAAGTAAATTTATAGTTTATACTGATAAAATCCTTTGTGTTACCTGCAAACTGCAAAACTGGGTGCGACTGAAATGAGATGGGTTTCTCAACTTGCACAATTTGAATTCGAGGTCAAATATAGATCAGGACGATCTAATGTCAATGCAGATGTATTGTGCAGGAATCCATTAGATGTTGAGACAAATAGTACAAAGTTCTTCTTTAAACAAATTGCGAGAGTGTAAAAACAACAATGTACAACACATGCATATCAACCGAATAAATTTGACTGATCAAACAGAGACAATGTTAACATTTCCAGAGTATACTGCAGATGAAATAAAACAATTACAAAGTAGTGATAATGTTCTCTATGTTGTTTTAAATTTTGTAGAGCAGGGTAAACTGACTACACAGATGCTGATGAAACAAACGAAACCAGTGAAGAAGTTACTGAGGAAATTTGATTCATTAGTGATAGACAATGGTATTTTATACAGAAAAATCAGTGACATAGAATGTGGTGAAAATAAACAGTTAGTAATACCAGAAACATTGAAACACTACGTTCTTGAAACACTACACAATTTATCCGGACACCAAGGTACAGAACGAACATTAGCGCTATTGCATAAACGATGTTACTGGTCAGATATGATAAACGATGTAAAACATTGGATAAAAACATGTGAACGTTGTTTAGTTGCTAAAAATCCTTTACCAAAAGTTCGTCCATCAATGGGTTCGTTCATAGCATGTAAACCATTAGATATTCTAGCTATGGATTTTACAGTTTTGGAGAAATCTTCAGATGGTAGAGAAAACGTTTTAGTACTAACTGATGTGTTTACTAAATTTACACAAGCAATTCCGACAAGAGACCAGAAAGCAACAACTGTCGCTAAAGTATTGGTTAAGGATTGGTTTTTGAAACTAGGGATACCAAAACGGTTTCACAGTGATCAGGGAAGGAATTTTGAGGGTGTAGTGATACGTGAACTCTGAAGAATATATGACATTAAAAAATCACGGACAACACCGTACAAACCAGAAGGAAACGCCCAAACTGAGAGATTTAATAGGACAATGCATGACAGATTAAGAACATTAATGCCCGAAAAGAAAGCTAAATGGCCTGAGTATCTGCCAGAACTAACTTTCATGTACAATGCAACACCGCATTCTTCAACTGGATATACTCCATATTTCCTGATGTTTGGTCATGAGCCAAGACTCCCTATTGACAATCTTTTTCATAATGATATGACGGAAATAGACACCGATTTAGATATTTATTTAGCTAATCATCAAAAGCGAATGACTGAAGCCTTGAAGACAGCTAATGAGAACATTCACAAGAAAGCGAGTGAAAGACAAGAAGTTATGAATAGAGGAACAAATGACAAGTCTATAGAAATTGGTTCGAACATCTTATTGAAGAAACATGTACAGGGACGAAACAAAATGCAGGACAATTGGCATCCAACACCGTACAGAGTTGTTTTCAACGTTTTAAAGACAATGTGTATGGGATTCAGTTAGCGGATGGTAGTGGTCCCGTTAGGAATGTCACTAGAAAAGAAATATGTGACACAGGAAAATTAGACATGATGCAAAACTCAAGTTCAGATATTACTGAGGACAGTAATTCGAGTTTTGGAGGATGGAATGTGACCATTGTTGACCCGATTCCGTTACCAATTCAAATAGAACATCAGGAATCTGGCGAAGATGAACAAGATGTTACAACAGCTAGCATAGATATGACACCACCGGTAGATGATGACAATTCAAGAAGGAGATCAAAACAAACAAACGCTGGAAAACATTCAAATCCTTTTAACTTGCCAACGTCTGTCTTGTTAAAAGAAGCATCTGTTCATGCAAACATAGAACTAGTGAAATTTGAACAATTGGGTGAAGCAATTGCTGCATTAGGAAGTAGTCTTGGACAGAGTTTAGGACAAACGCTTTAAGAAGGATGGTTAAAGCATAATATGTCAAACAATTAGATTTATGTTGAAAAATGTTAATTTTGAGAGAAAGTATATTTTATTTGTATAGTCAAACGATCACAATATTTTTATGCTAGATCATTATAATAACAAAGATAATGATATTGAATATGTAGTTGTGTTTTTTTATATTGTTTGTTGAGGGCAACAAAAAGAAAACTAGGCAGATTTGTTTTCGAAATTTTTTAGTTATCTCTCTTTAGGTTGCACTTTGTAAATACAGCTGTTTCTCAAACCACGCCTCTTTTGGGGAGATATATAATATTCATAGATATGTTAATTTGTTAACGTACTGGTTCCCATTTATGATCTCTGTGTTTCATCTCATAGAGACATCACTTGGGAATGTAACCAGTATAGAAAAACATGCTAGTGCCTAAATTTTAATTCTTAGGAGGTCCAAAAATGGAGGTAAGGGTAGTATAGAATTTTAGTATAAGTTTAAACTTAGAAGTTCAGGGCATATACATGTTGAAAATATGCCGCACAGCCCTATATTTTGACCTTTGAATAAAATAGTAGTGCATATAAACTTTCCGTTCTAGGATATTATTTTTCACGAAACTTCATAGTAAAAGTGTCACAGTTTTAGCCGCAAAGGGAGTTCCTATGGGAAATTGCATTGTCTATATTTACAGAATTGCAACCTATATAGGGTTAAAAATTAGAACATACAGAATTTCACAAAATCTTGTTTATCTCAGAGATTTTGAAGAATTTAACTCAAATATGAAGTTTTATAAATATTTCATGAAGATTGAGAAAATCCTGGGCCTTAACTATGATGAGTCAGCATAAATTCACAGTTTACAGTATGCATTGTTTACTTAAAGCCCTGAATTAAAAATAAATTCATAATATATGCCTATTTGTAATTTAAATTGTTTAGAAGTGCTTATATTTACCCTTCGCAGTCATTGCAACTCATTGATCCTTCTTAAATATTTTTGGTGGGGTGTTTTTGTCCTGTCGATAACCCAAAAGTAAGCCGTAACACCTAAATGTGCTTTTTTGTGACCGCGGCATAAAAAGTACAAGCTAGAATTACCAAAAAGACCTCAGTAAAACTTACAATAGTGTGTTCTATCCAAAATATGTACTAAATATTCCACATTGCTAGAAACAGAGAAAAAATTTAGGAAATGTGAGGCCCCAGGGGCAAAAAAACAGAGAAAAATACCTCCCCCTGGGTCATAAAACAGATAATTTAACTTCTAAATGCTATGATTTTATTATTTTAAAGGTCTTTTTTAAAGAAAACAATAACTGTGCTAGGAAGTTATGCAAAAATCAGATGTAAGCAGTCATTTCTATCAAACTTTTAGTGAATTTATGCACCATACTGATATCTTCATAAATACAACTTTTGCAAATATGGCTTTGTTTAAACACTTCTAGTTCATATATTAACTAACTTATGTTAGATATATGGTTAGGGATGATACTGTTGTAACATGAATACTAAACTGACCATTTGAGGCAGAAATTGTGAACTTTCATTGACAAATAGGCATTCAGTAAGATGTGGACTAGAGACACAGGCAGGATTGGATACTTAGTATAATCTTGAATGTTGGAATGATTAACTACTTAGCATTACATTTATAGTATTTTAAAATGCTTTCAATTTGTTATCAGAATAGTTTCAAACAGGTTTTAGACAGTTCATGTCAGAAAACATGCACATAGGGTAAGCTGGCATTAATTAAAGTCTTGTTTTCAAATTCTTTAAAAAATTGAAACAGGGGTAGGGGTAAAAAATGTACTGTAAAAGGAAACTTAGAGTATATGCAGTGATTTCTTTAAGGCTATAATTCTGATAAAGAAGTATTGTTGTGAGAAAAAGTGTTTTTAGAGAGTTTTCTATTTGAATAAATGTTTGTATAGGTTGCACTTTGTAAATACAGCTGTTTCTCAAACCACGCCTCTTTTGGGGAGATATATAATATTCATAGATATGTTAATTTGTTAACGTACTGGTTCCCATTTATGATCTCTGTGTTTCATCTCATAGAGACATCACTTGGGAATGTAACCAGTATAGAAAAACATGGAAGTGCCTAAATTTTAATTCTAAGGAGGTCCAAAAATGGAGGTAAGGGTAGTATAGAATTTTAGTATAAGTTTAAACTCTTAAAAGTTCAGGGCATATAAATGTTGAAAATATGCCGCACAGCCCTATATTTTGACCTTTGAATAAAATAGTAGTGCATATAAACTTTCCGTTCTAGGATATTATTTTTCACGAAACTTCATAGTAAAAGTGTCACAGTTTTAGCCGCAAAGGGAGTTCCTATGGGAAATTGCATTGTCTATATTTACAGAATTGCAACCTATATATAGAGTTCAGCAATTGAAGTTTTGTAATATGTCAAAAACTACATTAGAAATTTTTGAGTCATCTCTCTTTGTATAGAATTCAGCAATTGAAGTAAAATTTGGAAATTAAATAAAATTAAGAAAAAAAAAAGAAAAGATAAGTTTTATATTAGCAATTATATATTTTATTAAATCATATTTATGATACAGTTTGATTATTTTGTCCAAATATTATTTAAAGGTTTTTCAAAATATTATTTACTTCATTCTAGTAATTAGTGTACAGGTAAAAACTGTTCACTACATTGTATGTTTTTACTATTGATAAATAACTGATCGACAGGTGTAGTTGTGTCTCAGTTTTGTGAACAAAAATATTTGAAGATTTAAGGTTGGTGTATTTTGTAAATATTTATAATGATTTTGAATATGACTGTTTTATATAAAAGAATTTTATAAAATACAAAAAGAACAAAAATATGACATGTGCATGTAAATAACATTCTATATTTTTATCTGAAGTTTTGCAAATGCAAATATGATTTCGAAATTTGTTTTTTTGACGCATGCGCTGGAAATGAATGGTCGACTTTTTTGACAGCTCCAAAGAAAAGTTTGAAAAAAGTTGAAAGAATCGATAAGTAGTATCCTTTACGTATAATTATACGATAAATACACAATAGATCAACATCAACAATACATGCTACTTCCTTAAATCGAAACAAACCCGATCTTAATTTTTTCTCCACCGGCCAGTTTCTGACAGTTTGGCGGGTAAATACAACAGTATTGTCCCTTAGGTAAACTCTCCATTCAAATACAAAACAAACCGGGAACAGTCCCATTCACTTTACAAGTAAGAAAACCACGAAAACCTTAACAATCAGATGAGCAGGAGAAAGTTACAGAGATATATTGAAGAACAGCCACACAGACCCTCCGGTATAAGGTATAAAGTACCCATATTGATATCAGACAGCAAGGGTTTTTGCTTGAGAGACGCATGTAAACAATATAACTTTCCTATCGAATCTTGGTGTATCAGTGGCGCCAGAACAAGCACACTTGTGGATCTACTCAAAGATCGCATTGAGAAAGCAATACAAAGACACAATCATATTGTTGTTTATTTTTGGGCAGGAACGTGTGACCTAACCCATAAAGAGGGTAAATTCATAGAATTGAGACACAAAGGTAATAGGTCAATAGAGACAATAGAAAAAGAGTTCCAGAGAGCAATATCCATAGTAAGCAAATATTCCTCAGCTGAGATAAAATTTATTGACTGTCCCGTCCTATCAATCTCTACATGGAATAAGAGAAAAGGCCACAAACATCCAGAAAATTTCAAAAATCAGGACAGTCTCCTAACAAAACAAATAACAGCGCTAAACAAAAACATCTGGAAAATTAACTCGACACTTAGAAAAAACTCTATTAAAGTCAGCAGATACTTCTTCAGAGGAAGAAAAAGGAGAGGAAGGTCTTGGACAAGGAGAACGGTAAACCTAACCATAAATAACAAGGACGGTGTCCACCCTGGCCAAAGTCTAAGTCTAGCAATAACAAAACATATCCTCCTGGACACCTACAAAGAGTGCTACCAAGAGGTGAATGAAAAAGACATCTTGGTAATAGATATTGAAATTGAGGAGACGAATTCGCTTCTCTAACAGCTTAGGTGGGTTTATCCTATCACTGTTAGAAAACCGACAGCTACCCAAATCAATCAATCAATCAACCAATCATCTAAAAAAGCACCAATTACCAGGATAGAAATACCACACATTCGACTCGCTAAACTGAGCCTCACATAGAAGTTGGGAATAGAGCACTGGAGAAACATCTACATGCAGGACACCCTCGGCCAAAGCAACAAATAGGTAAGTAGTAGAGCATAGGTGGGTTTATCCTATCACTCCACTACACCACCACAAAAGTTTGCACGATAGCCTTAAAGTTTATCCTGTTAGGTAGATTTTTGTTTAAATCAAATAGAAGTTGGGAATAGAGTACTGGAAAAATATCTACATGCAGGACACCTTCGGCCAAAGCAAAAAAAAAACAAACAGGTAAGTAGTAGAGCTTAGGTGGGTTTATCCTATCACTCCACTACAATACCACAAAAGTCTGCGTGATAGCCTTAAAATCATCTTGCTAGGTAGATATTATTAGATCCTTATAGAGTACAAAGCATATATCCGAATAAACATATATAATACAAACATATCATTATATAAATATAGATATATACCCAACTCATGAAAACAACCCATGCCTACCATCAGAAGAAGTAACCGTCTGACCAGCAATAGGAAGAGAAACTCAGTCACTGAAGAAACACAGGACAAGAAGGAGAAAGAAAAGTTGAACAACCCTGCAGAAGGAAAGGAGAGCCTTTTATGTGCTGGGTGTTGTAAAGACGAACCACCAAAAACTGTAAGTACTGTGAAAGAAATTACTTGGCTTGCATGCGATTTGTGCAATAAGTGGTGGCACTGTGTATGCGCAGGATATACAACAGAGGATGCAGGAAAAATTATAAGTACAGGTATTAAATTCCCATGTGCACTCTGTATCATAAAACAACCATATATACTGCTAACAGCTGAGTATCATCAAACAACTAGTGATACCAAAACAGACCAGAAAATAGATAAATTATTAGAGATCACAAAAACAATAGGACAAGGTTATCTGCAAAGTAATAATCATAAGCAGAACACAGAAGGAAAACTACCAAAGGCACTGAGAGAGAAGAAAGACCCAGAAAAAATTATAATTATAGACAACATAGAACAGCCAAACACAGTTACAGACAGTACAACAATCAGAAAAGAGTTAACAAAAATCAAAGCACTTGAAGATCAAATAGAAGAGGCGTATAGCCTACCAAAAGGGGGAATAGCTATCCACCTGAAAGACCAGAAAACAAGGGACAAAATCATTAATTCGTGGCCAATAAACACATCAGTATTTGGTGAAAAGTCCGTAGCACACAAACCAAGATCTATAAACCACAGAACAAGCTCTTGTTACTTACATAATATTCCTGTCCATCTATCAGAGGAAAATCTATCATTAGATCTGTCACACCTTTACAAAATTAAAGAAGTGAAAAGAAAAAAGTACAGAGACACTGGGAAACTTATGCCAGTAGTAAAAGTAACCTTTGCTGACCACGAGGACGGAAAAAAAGCTATCGTCTCCAAAGGATACTGCCATCCCGGCACAACAACATATTCCAAATTTCAAGCAGAACAACCTGTCAAAGTTGTGAGGTGTTACAATTGCAACAAATTTGGACACATTGGCAAGCGCTGTCTAAATCTAGCTACCTGTTCAAACTGTGGGAAAGAAAATTGCAAGATAAAAGACTGCAAAAACACCCCGTGTTGCGTAAACTGTGGGAACATACACCCAGCAACATCAACAAGGTGTAAAAAATACCTTGAAATAATCAACAAGAGGAGACTCTACAGCATACTGAATACACAGAATGAAACTCCTCTTCCTGAATGCACAGGCCATTAGTACTGCTTACCAACAACTTGTACATATTGTAAATAGTTATGATGTAGATATTGTTTGTTTAAATGAAACCCACCAAGAGGAGAATAAAAAATTAACATTTTTAGACTGGCAAGTGTTTGACAAACCACGTAAAGGAAGAAAAGGCGGGGGTGTGGCTATTTGCATCAACACTCACAAAACCAACTTCACAGTCACTAAATTCACAGACTTCGAAGACACAAACTATGAAAGCGTAGCAGCTACCATACACACAGATAACAACATCATATTCAATCTGCTAGTACCCTACATTCCACCAGAAGAAACAAAACAACTTGAAGAATTAACAACCAAAGTTCAAAAGGTACAACAAGACAACAAGCATGAATTGATTATAATGGGAGACCTTAATGCTAAAAGCTTAGAATGGAACAATGACAAGACAAACAAGGCAGGGGAAATAATTGAAAACTACCCGACCAAAACAGACATGCTGTGTGTAAATGATGGCCAGCCTACAAGACGGAATACCAAAAGTGTCATTGATCTAGTAATTATAACACCCAGCACAAAAAATAAAGTACAAAACTGCTCAACATTAGCCCACGAAAACGTACGATCTGACCATATATGCATACTAACAGAACTTGATGTATGCAAAAAGGAACAAAACAACACATCAAAAAGGAAAGTATGGCAAATTAACAAAGTAGACTGGAATAAATGGAAAGAACAGGCTGAAAAGAACATGGAAGAATGGCTACTGAATAATCCAAGCAATGACAATGTAGACGAAGTATATCAATCACTTTAAGCGGCTATTGACAAAACAATGCAGGAAGTTATTTGCCAAAAAGAGATGAAAGATAAAAAATCAACTAAACCTCCATGGTGGAATTATGATGTTAACCAAGCAAAGAAAAACTTAAACTATAAACAAAGGCAATATAGGAAGAGAAACATCCCACAAAACAAAGAAGCCCTTGTTACAGCAGAAGTAAAGTTTGAAAATGAAAAGGAGAAAGCTATGAATGATTGGAGTGAACGCTTAGTAGACCAGATCAATACATCCAGAAATTCAAAAGAGGTATGGACTACTTATAAGAAATTGACCAAAAAGAAAGATTGCAACACCATCCTACCATTAATAGAACAAGACGAACCACCAGCCTTTTCAAATCAAGAAAAATGTAAAATTTTGCAAAAAACATTTTTTGAGGGTAAACATCTAAAGACCGATGAATTCGACGAAGAGTTCTACAAATAGACTCAAGAGGAATACAAAAGAATATGTGAACTGGAGAAAAGATTGACAAAAAGAGAACATAAACTGGACTATGAGGTTACGACGGACGAAGTTGAAGCAGCAATATACCTACTAGAAATAGGTAAATCACCTGGAGCTGACAGCCACTTCCCAGAACTATTTAAGTTTGCAGGAGAAAACCTCATAGAAGCAATACGAACTATGGTGAACCTCACACTAAAACATGGCCGGTTACCACAGGAATGGAAGACAGCAAACATCAAATTCCTGAGGAAACAAGGGAAAACCAACTACTACTCACCATCATCATACCGCCCTATAAGTCTAACCAGTGTCATGTGCAAAATTACCGAAAGAATTGTTCTTAACAGGCTGGCAGCGTTCATAGAAGGAATGAAGCTTATAGAAGAAAAACAAGAAGGATTCAGGAAAAAACACTCAACATCAAACTGCCTGATCAGATTTATCCAAAACACGATAGAAAAATTCAATAAAGGAGAAATCACCCTTGCATGTCTTATTGACCTAGAAAAGGCATATGATTCAATCTGGCGAGAGGGACTATTAGTGAAATTACACCATCTGGGTATTAGAGGAAAAACATGGGCCTGGATTAAAGATTTCCTAAATAACAGAATGGCAAGATGCATCTTTGAAAACTATGTAGGCGAAGAATTTGAAACAAAGATAGGGCTGCCACAAGGATCAGTTCTTGCTCCCACATCTTTATCAACGACCTACTGGGAGATATTCTAGGAGACTACACAAAATTTGCTGATGATGGAACACTCTGGCAAACAGCTAAACCAGACCAGATAATAGAACTAAAGGATAGAATGAAGGATGACATCACAAAAGCAGTGAAATGGACTCAGAAATGGAGAGTAAACATCAACCTGGACAAAACTGAAATATGCATCTTCTCAAAAAAGACAATCGATGAAGAGGACAAACGTATTTTGATTCAAGGTAAAGAACTCAAATACAGCTCGACACCAAAGCTCCTTGGAATCATTATGGACGAGAAAATGACCTTTAGCAAACACATAGATGCCATTGAAAAGAGAGCAAACCGGAATTTAACTATTCTGAGAGAAGTGAGACAGATTAGCAAAGTAAAGACAGAAAAGCTATTACAATTATACTACAGTCTAGTTAGATCAGTCATGGAATACTGTAGCCCAGCATGGCAAATAGCAGATCCAAAAGACCAGCAAAAACTTGACAGAGTACAGAGAAAAGCACTAATCCTATGCATGGATATGCCTACAACATCTGGCAGAGAAGCACTAGAAGTCGAAACAGGAGTTATGCCAATAGACCTTAGGCTAGAACAAATAGCCATAAAAGAGATAGCAAAGATTAAATCCAAATCTGCACAGGAACCCATCAAACAGCAACTTGTGAGGTATGAAGATCAGGACACCTATGACAAGTACCCAACACCAATGGGCAAAGCACTAAGCCAAGCAGCAGAAATGGACAAACAGACGAAGATTAACATCAATCTCATAGAACCTGAGTTTACCTACAGACTGGGAGAAACTCAAATGACCCAATCAAAACCTTCATATTGGAGTCGACTAGGCAACTCAAAATCAAGGACAAGTGAGCAACAAGAACTTTGCCAGGAAACCATTAACCAACTCATGGGAGATTGCGCACAAGAACAAGCAATATCGTTCACAGATGGATCATGCTTAGGGAACCCAGGACCCTGTGGAGCAGGAGCAATTATTTATGCTGAACACATTAAACCTGCTGCAAGACTACATAGACCTGTGGCAGAAAGAGGATCCATCCTCCTGGCGGAACTCATAGCGATTCTCATGGTCCTTGAATACTGCATTACAGAAAATATGTACAACACAATACAAAAAATCAAAATTTTCTCTGACAGTCAAAGCGCCGTGGGATTACTAACACTGAACTGGGCCCCAAATAGCTACATCTCCGTAATAAGAGAAATAAAAGAAAACATTGAGCATCTTAGGCAAAAAGGACTAAATGTAATCATATCATGGACACCAGGACATGCCAATATAGCTGGCAATGACGAGGCTGACATCCTTGCAAAAACAGCAGCACAGGAAGCAAAAGAACTACCACCGGAAAATAACGCCATAACACTACAGGACGTCAAACAGGCAGCCTATAAAAGTACAGGAGAAAAATGGCAGAGAAGATGGGAAATATCTGAGAGAGGCAGGGACCTTTACGAAAAAATACCAACTACGAAACACTCAATTATGTATGATTTTCCCACTAAAAGACATTTCAGTATATTCGCCCAACTAAGAACTGGCTATACAGAACTCAACTACTACAAGAACCGAGTAGGCCAAACCAACGGCATAGAATCATGCAACTGTGGAGCACCTGAAACACCTCACCATTTCCTTCTGGAGTGTCCCTGCTATGAGAACGAACGAGCAGATATGTTACAACAAATATCCAAAGAGGTCGGGATCAGAAACCTGAATTTAGCTACTATGCTAACGAGACTAGACGGTGAGAACACCGAAGAGACAAAAGCCAAACTACAAACAGTGGCACATTACATTGACAGAACAGGCAGATTTGATACTGCTGTTCCTCAATCCCAATCTTAACCAGCGCATACTAATTTAAAGCACAGAGAAGAAAATACGCCGAGAAAAACGCACCAAAGAGAAAACCTGCACATTGGGAAAATTCGTGCCAACAGGCCTTAAGATTGAGGATTGAGGATAATCATTTGAATTTGAATTATAGTTTTATTGAACTATTCAGCGTTGCCAATTATTAATGTTATTTTTCGATATATGTATAATGTGAATATATGAATACACAATAAATTCATGAACCTTACATTTGTGCTTTCGTAAGCCAGTTTTATCGTTTTCGGAGGTTACCTATGTAACATACCAAGGTCCCTAAACCCCTCCCCCACCCGATTCTGACAAACTCGTACGGGTATACGGCTTAAGTGGTATGAGCCATTTTAGAGGCAATATCTACCTCTTCCTTTGGTTCCATGGCTAACTTGAAGAATCTCTTAGTTTACCCTAACTTTCAAAGTTAATAAAAAAATTCTGAGGCAAAACTTTTTTCCACACTAGGTACAAATGAAAGTTGAGACCCTTACGCATGCATGACTGAAAAATCCAGGTGGGGTATAGCACGGATTTTTAAAAAATTTGATCCAAAGTTGGGGTCCGACACCCTACCCCACCCTAACTTTCAAAGTTAATAAAAAAAAATCTGAGGCAATACTTTTTTCCACACTAAGAGCAAATGAAAGTTGGGACCCTAAGGCATGCTTGACTAAAAAATCCAGGTGGGGTATAGCACGGATTTTTTTAAAAATTTGATCCAAAGTTGGGGTCCGACACCCTACCCAACCCTAACTTTCAAAGTTAATAAAAAAAAATCTGAGGCAATACTTTTTTCCACCCTAGGTGCAAATGAAAGTTGGGACCCTTAGGCATGCTTGACTGAAAAATCAAGGTGGAGTATAACACGGATTTTTTAAAAATTTGATCCAAAGTTGGGGTCCGACACTCTACCCCACCCTATCTTCAAAGTTAATAAAAAAAATTCTGAGGCAATACTTTTTTCCACACTAGGCGCAAATGAAAGTTGGGACCCTTAGGCATGCTTGACTGAAAAATCCAGGTGGGGTATAGCACAAATTTTTAAAAAATTTGATCCAAAGTTGGGGTCCGACACCCTACCCCACCCTAACTTTCTAAGTTAATAAAGAAAAACTCTGAGGCAATACTTTTTTCCACACTAGGTGCAAATGAAAGTTGGGACCATTAGGCATGCTTGACTGAAAAATCCAGGTGGGGTATAGCACAAATTTAAAAAAAAAGTTGGGGTCCGACACCCTACCCCGCCCTAACTTTCAAAGTTAATAAAGAAAAACTCTGAGGCAATAATTTTTTCCACACTAGGTGCAAATGAAAGTTGGGACCCTTAGGCATGTTTGTCTGAAAAATTCAGGTGGGGTATAGCACGGATTTTTTAAAAATTTGATCCAAAGTTGGGGTCCGACACCCTACCCCATCCTAACTTTCAAAGTTAATAAAAAAAAATCTGAGGCAACACTTTTTTCCACACTAGGTGCAAAAAAAAGTTTAGACCCTTAGGTATGCTTGACTGACAAATCCAGGTGAAGTATAGCACGGATTTTTTAAAAATTTGATTTAAAGTTGGGGTCCAACACCCTACCCTACCCTAACTTTCAAAGTTAAAAAAGAAAACTCTGAGGCAATACTTTTTTCCACACTAAGAGCAAATGAAAGTTGGGACCCTAAGGCATGCTTGACTAAAAAATCCAGGTGGGGTATAGCACGGATTTTTTTAAAAATGTGATCCAAAGTTGGGGTCCGACACCCTACCCAACCCTAACTTTCAAAGTTAATAAAAAAAATCTGAGGCAATACTTTTTTCCACCCTAGGTGCAAATGAAAGTTGGGACCCTTAGGCATGCTTGACTGAAAAATCAAGGTGGAGTATAACACGGATTTTTTAAAAATTTGATCCAAAGTTGGGGTCCGACACTCTACCCCACCCTAACTTTCAAAGTTAATAAAAAAAAATCTGAGGCAATACGTTTTTCCACACTAGGTGCAGATGAAAGTTGGGACCCTTAGGCATGCTTGACTGAACGATCCAGGTGGGGTATAGCACAAATTTTTTAAAACAATTAGTTGGGTTCCGACACCCTACCCTACCCTAACTTTCAAAGTTAAAAAAAAAAATCTGAGGCAGTACTTTTTTCCACACTAGGTGCAAATGAAAGTTGGGACCCTTAGGCATGCTTGACTGAAAAATCCAGGTGGGGTAAAGCACGGATTTTTCCAAAAAATTTGATCCAAGTTAATAAAAAAAAATTCTGAGGCAATACTTTTTTTTCTACACTAGGTGCAAATGAAAGTTGGTACCCTTAGGCAAGTTGGGGTCCGACACCCTACCCCACCCTAACTTTCAAAGTTAATAAAAAAAAATCTGAGGCAATACTTTTGTCCACGCTAGGTGCAAATGAACGTTGGGATCCTTAGGCATGCTGGACTGAAAAATCCAGATGGGGTATAGCACGTATTTTTAAAAAAATTTGATCCAAAGTTTGGGTCCGACACCCTACCCCACCCTAACTTTCAAAGTTAATAAAGAAAAACTCTGAGGCAATACTTTTTTCCACACTAGGTGCAAATAAAAGTTGGGATCCTTAGGCATGTTTGACTGAAAAATCCAGGTGGGGTTAAGCACAAATTTAAAAACAAAAAACTTGGGGTCCGACACCCTACCTCACCCTAACTTTCAAAGTTAATAAAAAAAAATTCTGAGGCAATCCTTTTTTCCACACTAGGTGCAAATGAAAGTTAGGACCCTTAGCATGCTTGACTGAAAAATCCAGGTGGAGTATAGCACGGATTTTTTTAAAATTTGATCCAAAGTTGGGGTCCGACACCCTCCCCAACCCTAACTTTCAAAGTTAATAAAAAAAATTCTGAGGCAATACTTTTTTCCACACTAGGTGCAAATGAAAGTTGGGACCCTTAGGCATGCTTGACTGAAAAATCCAGGTGGAGTATAGCACGGATTTATAAAAAATTTGATCCAAAGTTGGGGTCCGACACCCTACCCCACCCTAACTTTCAAAGTTAATAAAAAAAAATCTGAGGCAATACTTTTTTCCACACTAAGAGCAAATGAAAGTTGGGACCCTAAGGCATGCTTGACTAAAAAATCCAGGTGGGGTATAGCACGGATTTTTTTTAAAATTTGATCCAAAGTTGGGGTCCGACACCCTACCCAACCCTAACTTTCAAAGTTAATAAAAAAAATCTGAGGCAATACTTTTTTCCACACTAGGTGCAAATGAAAGTTGGGACCCTTAGGCATGCTTGACTGAAAAATCAAGGTGGAGTATAACACGGATTTTTTAAAAATTTGATCCAAAGTTGGGGTCCGACACTCTACCCCACCCTATCTTCAAAGTTAATAAAAAAAATTCTGAGGCAATACTTTTTTCCACACTAGGCGCAAATGAAAGTTGGGACCCTTAGGCATGCTTGACTGAAAAATTCAGGTGGGGTATAGCACAAATTTTTAAAAAATTTGATCCAAAGTTTGGGTCCGACACCCTACCCCACCCTAACTTTCTAAGTTAATAAAGAAAAACTCTGAGGCAATACTTTTTTCCACACTAGGTGCAAATGAAAGTTGGGACCCTTAGGCATGCTTGACTGAAAAATCCAGGTGGGGTATAGCACAAATTTAAAAAAAAAGTTGGAGTCCGACACCCTACCCCACCCTAACTTTCAAAGTTAATAAAGAAAAACTCTGAGGCAATAATTTTTTCCACACTAGGTGCAAATGAAAGTTGGGACCCTTAGGCATGTTTGTCTGAAAAATTCAGGTGGGGTATAGCACGGATTTTTTAAAAATTTGATCCAAAGTTGGGGTCCGACACCCTACCCCATCCTAACTTTCAAAGTTAATAAAAAAAAATCTGAGGCAACACTTTTTTCCACACTAGGTGCAAAAAAAAGTTTAGACCCTTAGGTATGCTTGACTGAAAAATCCTGGTGGGGTATAGCACGGATTTAAAAAAAATTGGATCCAAAGTTGGGGTCCGACACCCTATCCCACCCTAACTTTCAAAGTTAATAAAAAAAAATCTGAGGCAATACGTTTTTCCACACTAGGTGCAGATGAAAGTTGGGACCCTTAGGCATGCTTGACTGAACGATCCAGGTGGGGTATAGCACAAATTTTTTAAAACAATTAGTTGGGTTCCGACACCCTACCCTACCCTAACTTTCAAAGTTTAAAAAAAAAATCTGAGGCAGTACTTTTTTCCACACTAGGTGCAAATGAAAGTTGGGACCCTTAGGCATGCTTGACTGAAAAATCCAGGTGGGGTAAAGCACGGATTTTTCCAAAAAATTTGATCCAAGTTAATAAAAAAAAATTCTGAGGCAATACTTTTTTTTCTACACTAGGTGCAAATGAAAGTTGGTACCCTTAGGCAAGTTGGGGTCCGACACCCTACCCCACCCTAACTTTCAAAGTTAATAAAAAAAAATCTGAGGCAATACTTTTGTCCACGCTAGGTGCAAATGAACGTTGGGATCCTAAGGCATGCTGGACTGAAAAATCCAGGTGGGGTATACCACAAATTTAAAAAAAAAAAATTGGGGTCCGACACCCTACCCCACCCTAACTTTCAAAGTTAATAAAAAAAATTCTGAGGCAATACTTTTTTCCACACTAGGTGCAAATAAAAGTTGGGACTCTTAGGCATGCTTGACTGAAAAATCCAGATGGGGTATAGCACGTATTTTAAAAAAAATTTGATCTAAAGTTTGGGTCCGACACCCTACCCCACCCTAACTTTCAAAGTTAATAAAAAAAATTCTGAGGCAATACTTTTTTCCACACTAGGTGCAAATGAAAGTTAGGACCCTTAGCATGCTTGACTGAAAAATCCAGGTGGAGTATAGCACGGATTTTTTTAAAATTTGATCCAAAGTTGGGGTCCGACACCCTCCCCAACCCCAACTTTCAAAGTTAATAAAAAAAATTCTGAGGCAATACTTTTTTCCACACTAGGTGCAAATGAAAGTTGGGACCCTTAGGCATGCTTGACTGAAAAATCCAGGTGGAGTATAGCACGGATTTATAAAAAATTTGATCCAAAGTTGGGGTCCGACACCCTACCCCACCCTAACTTTCAAAGTTAATAAAAAAAATCTGAGGCAATACTTTTTTCCACACTAGGTGCAAATGAAAGTTGGGACCCTTAGGCATGCTTGACTGAAAAATCAAGGTGGAGTATAACACGGATTTTTTAAAAATTTGATCCAAAGTTGGGGTCCGACACTCTACCCCACCCTATCTTCAAAGTTAATAAAAAAAATTCTGAGGCAATACTTTTTTCCACACTAGGCGCAAATGAAAGTTGGGACCCTTAGGCATGCTTGACTGAAAAATTCAGGTGGGGTATAGCACAAATTTTTAAAAAATTTGATCCAAAGTTTGGGTCCGACACCCTACCCCACCCTAACTTTCTAAGTTAATAAAGAAAAAGTCTGAGGCAATACTTTTTTCCACACTAGGTGCAAATGAAAGTTGGGACCCTTAGGCATGCTTGACTGAAAAATCCAGGTGGGGTATTGCACGGATTTTTTAAAAATTTGATCCAAAGTTGGGGTCCGACACCCTACCCCATCCTAACTTTCAAAGTTAATAAAAAAAAATCTGAGGCAACACTTTTTTCCACACTAGGTGCAAAAAAAAGTTTAGACCCTTAGGTATGCTTGACTGAAAAATCCAGGTGGGGTATAGCACGGATTTAAAAAAAATTGGATCCAAAGTTGGGGTCCGACACCCTATCCCACCCTAACTTTCAAAGTTAATAAAAAAAAATCTGAGGCAATACGTTTTTCCACACTAGGTGCAGATGAAAGTTGGGACCCTTAGGCATGCTTGACTGAAAAATCCAGGTGGGGTATAGCACAAATTTTTTAAAACAATTAGTTGGGTTCCGACACCCTACCCTACCCTAACTTTCAAAGTTTAAAAAAAAAATCTGAGGCAGTACTTTTTTCCACACTAGGTGCAAATGAAAGTTGGGACCCTTAGGCATGCTTGACTGAAAAATCCAGGTGGGGTAAAGCACGGATTTTTCCAAAAAATTTGATCCAAGTTAATAAAAAAAAATTCTGAGGCAATACTTTTTTTTCTACACTAGGTGCAAATGAAAGTTGGTACCCTTAGGCAAGTTGGGGTCCGACACCCTACCCCACCCTAACTTTCAAAGTTAATAAAAAAAAAATCTGAGGCAATACTTTTGTCCACGCTAGGTGCAAATGAACGTTGGGATCCTTAGGCATGCTGGACTGAAAAATCCAGGTGGGGTATAGCACAAATTTAAAAAAAAAAAAATTGGGGTCCGACACCCTACCCCACCCTAACTTTCAAAGTTAATAAAAAAAATTTCTGAGGGAATACTTTTTTCCACACTAGGTGCAAATGAAAGTTAGGACCCTTAGCATGCTTGACTGAAAAATCCAGGTGGATTATAGCACGGATTTTTTTTTAAATTTGATCCAAAGTTGGGGTCCGACACCCTCCCCAACCCTAACTTTCAAAGTTAATAAAAAAAATTCTGAGGCAATACTTTTTTCCACACTAGGTGCAAATGAAAGTTTGGACCCTTAGGCATGCTTGACTGAAAAATCCAGGTGGAGTATAGCACGGATTTATAAAAAATTTGATCCAAAGTTGGGGTCCGACACCCTACCCCACCCTAACTTTCAAAGTTAATAAAAAAATTCTGAGGCAATACTTTTTTCCACACTAGGTGCAAATAAAAGTTGGTACCCTTAGGCATGCTTGACTGAAAAATCCAGGTGGGGTATAGCACGTATTTTTTTAAAAATTTGATCCAAAGTTTGGGTCTGACACCCTACCCCACCCTAACTTTCAAAGTTAATAAAGAAAACTCTGAGGCAATACTTTTTTCCACACTAGGTGCAAATGAAAGTTGGGACCCTAAGGCATGCTTGACTGAAAAATCCAGGTGGGGTATAGCACAAATTTAAAAAAAAAGTTGGGGTCCGACACCCTACCCCACCCTAATTTTCAAAGTTAATAAAAAAAAATTCTGAGGCAACACTTTTTTCCACACTAGGTGCAAATGAAAGTTAGGACCCTTAGCATGCTTGACTGAAAAATCCAGGTGGAGTATAGCACGGATTTTTTTAAAATTTGATCCAAAGTTGGGGTCCGACACCCTCCCCAACCCTAACTTTCAAAGTTAATAAAAAAAATTCTGAGGCAATACTTTTTTCCACACTAGGTGCAAATGAAAGTTGGGACCCTTAGGCATGCTTGATTGAAAAATCCAGGTGGAGTATAGCACGGATTTTTAAAAAATTTGATCCAAAGTTGGGGTCCGACACCCTACCCCACCCTAACTTTCAAAGTTAATAAAAAAAATTCTGAGGCAATACTTTTTTCCACACTAGGTGCAAATAAAAGTTGGTACCCTTAGGCATGCTTGACTGAAAAATCCAGGTGGGGTATAGCACGTATTTTTTTTTAAATTTGATCCAAAGTTTGGGTCTGACACCCTACCCTACCCTAACTTTCAAAGTTAATAAAGAAAACTCTGAGGCAATACTTTTTTCCACACTAGGTGCAAATGAAAGTTGGGACCCTTAGGCATGCTTGACTGAAAAATCCAGGTGGGGTATAGCACAAATTTAAAAAAAAAAAAGTTGGGGTCCGACACCCTACCCCACCCTAACTTTCAAAGTTAATAACACAAATTCTGAGGCAATACTTTTTTCCACACTAGGTGCAAATGAAAGTTGGGACCCTTAGGCATGCTTGACTGAAAGATCCAGGTGGGGTATAACACAATTTTTTTAAAAATTTGATCCAAAGTTGGGGTCCGACACCCTACCCCACCCTAACTTTTAAAGTTAATAAAAAAAAATCTGAGGCAATACTTTTTTCCACACTAAGAGCAAATGAAAGTTGGGACCCTAAGGCATGCTTGACTAAAAAATCCAGGTGGGGTATAGCACGGATTTTTTTAAAAATTTGATCCAAAGTTGGGGTCCGACACCCTACCCAACCCTAACTTTCAAAGTTAATAAAAAAAAATCTGAGGCAATACTTTTTTCCACCCTAGGTGCAAATGAAAGTTGGGACCCTTAGGCATGCTTGACTGAAAAATCAAGGTGGAGTATAACACGGATTTTTTAAAAATTTGATCCAAAGTTGGGGTCCGACACTCTACCCCACCCTATCTTCAAAGTTAATAAAAAAAATTCTGAGGCAACACTTTTTTCCACACTAGGTGCAAATGAAAGTTGGGACCCTTAGGGATGCTTGACTGAAAAATCCAGATGGAGTATAGCACGGATTTTTTTAAAATTTGATCAAAAGTTGGGGTCCGACACCCTACCCCACCCTAACTTTCAAAGTTAATAACAAAAAAATCTGAGGCAAAACTTTTTTCCACCCTAGGTGCAAATGAAAGTTGGGACCCTTAGGCATGCTTGACTGAAAAATCAAAGTGGAGTATAACACGGATTTTTTAAAAATTTGATCCAAAGTTGGGGTCCGACACTCTACCCCACCCTATCTTCAAAGTTAATAAAAAAAATTCTGAGGCAATACTTTTTTCCACACTAGGCGCAAATGAAAGTTGGGACCCTTAGGCATGCTTGACTGAAAAATCCAGGTGGGGTATAGCACAAATTTTTAAAAAATTTGATCCAAAGTTTGGGTCCGACACCCTACCCCACCCTAACTTTCTAAGTTAATAAAGAAAAACTCTGAGGCAATACTTTTTTCCACACTAGGTGCAAATGAAAGTTGGGACCCTTAGGAATGCTTGACCTAAAAATCCAGGTGGGGTATAGCACAAATTTTAAAAAAAAGTTGGGGTCCGACACCCTACCCCACCCTAACTTTCAAAGTTAATAAAGAAAAACTCTTAGGCAATAATTTTTTCCACACTAGGTGCAAATGAAAGTTGGGACCCTTAGGCATGTTTGTCTGAAAAATTCAGGTGGGGTATAGCACGGATTTTTTAAAAATTTGATCCAAAGTTGGGGTCCGACACCCTACCCCATCCTAACTTTCAAAGTTAATAAAAAAAAATCTGAGGCAACACTTTTTTCCACACTAGGTGCAAAAAAAAGTTTAGACCCTTAGGTATGCTTGACTGACAAATCCAGGTGAAGTATAGCACGGATTTTTTAAAAATTTGATTTAAAGTTGGGGTCCAACACCCTACCCCACCCTAACTTTCAAAGTTAAAAAAGAAAATTCTGAGGCAATACTTTTTTCCACACTAGGTGCAAATGAAAGTTGGGACCCTTAGGCATGCTTGACTGAAAAATCCAGGTGGGGTATAGCACAAATTTTTTAAAAATTTGATCCAAAGTTGGGGTCCGACACCCTACCCCACCCTAACTTTCAAAGTTAATAAAAAAAAAAACAAACTGAGGCAACACTTTTTTCCACACTAGGTGCAAATGAAAGTTGAGATCCTTAGGCATGCTGGACTGGAAAATCCAGGTGGGGTATAGCACAAATTTGAAAAAAAAAAAGTTGGGGTCCGACACCCTACCCCACCCTAACTTTCAAAGTTAATAAAAAAAAATTCTGAGGCAATACTTTTTTCCACACTAGGTGCAAATGAAAGTTGAGATCCTTAGGCATGCTGGACTGGAAAATCCAGGTGGAGTATAGCACGGATTTTTTAAAAATTTGATCCAAAGTTGGGGTCCGACACCCTACCCCACCCTAACTTTCAAAGTTAATAAAAAAAATTCTGAGGCAAGACTTTTTTCCACACTAGGTGCAAATAAAAGTTGGGACCCTAAGCCATGCTTGACTGAAAAATCCAGGTGGGGTATAGCACGGATTTAAAAAAAAAAATTGGTAATAAGGCTTATAAGTTATGTCCTTGCATACCATACTTTGATTACTAAAAATTAACCCTGCGTGTCATCAAAACTAAGCGAAACCCACTGTTACAGAAAAAGAATGAATACCTTAAACAGATTTGTTTGACATGAAAGTATTAAAGTACGAACGCAACTTTGTATTCTTGTAGCGTAGAAATATTTTTACTTTTTAGGAACTATTTTACAGGATGCCGAGAATATGGAAAACTATTTCAAACAATATCGCACAAAATTTTCTGATGGAAAAGTCGATACAATGTAGCAAGAAAATTTGGCCAAAATTTAAATAATGTCATTTTTCCGTGTTTTCAAAGATGAAGTGAAGTCTTAAAGCGTGCAGTTAAAAGCACATAGTTTTTACTATTGTTTTTAAAATATTGAACAGGAAATGAAATTACAAAATTCATTGAATAGTGTTTTCGACGGCTAGATTGAAGTTAAAACAGATATTGTAGTACCGTATAGCGGGTTATTTTCGCGGGTGTAAAATTTCGCGATTTAGGGGCAACAAAGTATACGAAAAATTTTGGCGGTTTTTATTTTGGTGGATTCTTGAATCCCAATTAAATATTTTGGTGGACACTGAAATTTTTACAGTTAAAAAGTTGTAAAACTTGACAAACAAGTGTCAATTGTTATGGTTAACTGACCTTTTTTTATCTGAATGACGCCTTATTTATTGATTAGATTCTGATACAGTTAATCATTAGAATACCGCTAACTTAGATATATGTTACAGGTATTCAAACGTCTTGTAAATTTTACGATTGATTAGTTACAAAATTTACCGGACCTTTGATGTACTTACTAATTAGGTTACAAAATTATCATGAGTGTTTACAACTCTTATATAGTTTGACACTAATTAATAAGGGTAATTACCTGATAAGAGTACCTTTAATTGACACTTATTATTAAGGGTATACACACCTGGAAGTCATTTTATAAAATACATTTATGTACAATGCCCTTTGACATTTATCTTGTCAAAACTAACATATACCGATATTGACCTGCCGACAGGAAAAAATACATCGTTTACAAAATCCTTTACCCATGTTAACTTGGAAACTACCCAAATTATGCATAAATTTTCGCGGAATTTATTTTCGCGATTTTCGTTTATCCGCCAAAATAAGCGAAAATAAACACCCCGCGAAAATAACCCGCTATACGGTAGTAGTATAAAATAAAAACGTTTTAGTAAATTTGAATCTTATGCAACTTTTGGGTCCATAGACATATCTGAAAACTGGCTGCTAGCGGAGTGGCTGCTAGCTTGAGTCTAGCGTGTCAAATGCAATACAAGTTTTTGATTTTCAAGGTTTAATAAACAATAGTTGTTTCGGCTTTTTTGCAGGAATTAAACGATATTTTTTATAAGTTTGAAAAAATAATTAATTGATGCTATTGTTGTGTAATATGATATAATGGACGTGACATTACTATGTAGACCTTCGGTAGTTAGATATACCGCGTAGCCCGGTTCCCGGTATGATCCATTGTAAACTACCCAACTCAGGATAAGATCTCAGATAGTTACCAGGTAACGAGAATTGGCGTATTGGCGGGAATGCGAACGCATGAGATATAGACAGAGCAAGTAAAAAGGACCAATATCAGAGGATATTTGGTAAGTTAGTACAATTAGGAGCATTTCATTGTATTAGTAGTATTAGTATTGAGTGATAATACTCGGAAATCACATCACTGGCGCTTGGCGAGCAGGGTTTTCTGTGATAAAAGACGAATTTATCGAGAAACAGAAGTGAGTACGTCACGTGAAATTGCGAAGTTCATATTGCTATATTTGGTATATTATGAAGTGTTTGAACACGGAAATAATATAAGCATAAAAACCTGCGTTAATTACAGTGTTTACAAATTTACTTTCGATAATCATGTTTTGTGAAGAAATTAGACATATTAGCCATTTCGGAGAGAAAAATTAGCCATTTCAGAAAAAAATTAGCCGTTTTTTCTGTGGTTAGCCACATAGCACATACACATTAATTTTTTTTCTGGCTCAGCAACCAGTGATTTAATTGAATTGTATTTGTGTTATAATAACATAATGGCAGACTTAGCTTTTCAGAAGGAGCGTACAAAGATTAATAGCTGTACTTATGAAGAATTATTATTGTTACCTGGTGTTGGAAATGTCACAACTGACAAGATTATGTCTATGAGAGAGACATTTAGCAATATTCAGCCTGAGAATCTTTCTGAAATACCAAGACTAAGAATTACTGAAGCCTTGATATATTTGATAGATTTTTCACCAGTTACACAGCAACAAGAATACAAATCACGGACTCAGTCAAGTTATGATTTACAAGACTATCTTGATTATGGTGAAGTTAAAACATCTGGATTTCAATCGAAATATGCAAGACGAGAAGCAGAAATCAATGACTTTTCAGATTCTGACACACCTTCTGATGAATGTTTGCTTAAACCTGAGCCTGAGGAAGTCAAACGTGAGTTATCACGTCCTAGTTCAGCGATGAGCAAGCCTTTGAATTACACTTTGCAGTATGGGGACCACCAGTATTCAACAAAATTGTCAAGACCTGATGAGAGATAACCATTACTACAAACCAGGATAAAGTTCAAGAATTTTCAAGTGATCGACAGTTTAAGCCAAACAACATTCAAAGAACCGATGAATTAGAGTACATTAAACCATGTACAAGATTAAATGTTGAGCAAGACATTAAAAAACGTGATTATTCACGTAACCAAAATACACAACTGTTACAGCAGACATCACAATTGGGATGGCAGCAAGGGCCCAAATGAGCACATTAAAAAAGCGTGATTATTTACGTAACCAAAATACACAGCAGCAGACAAAACAATTGGGATGGCAGCAAGGGCCCAACGAGCACGAACCTAGATTTGAAAAGCCAGTTCCAGTCTCAAGGCGTCGTCAACGGCTAGAATCAAATATACCTTCACCAGAAATCCGTCGCAGAATACCTTCACCAGAAATCCGACGCAGAATACCTTCACCAGAAATCCGACGCAGAATACCTTCACCTGAAATCCGACGCAGAATACCTACACCTGAAATCCGTCGGAGAATACCTTCACCAGAAATATTTAGGGAACCAGTATATTCCTTGAAAACACCAAATCCAACATACTCTTCTACAATAAACAGAAATATGTACCCTCCAAGACCATATTTAAGTTATGGGGAGTCGCCGCAATTAATGCCTCCAGCAAAGCCAAAATCAAAGAACCTAGAAATACCCAAAGGACAGGTAACGAGAGTTGGCGTATTGGCGGGAATGCGAACGCATCAGATATAGCCAGAGCAAGTAAAAAGGACCAATATCAGAGGATATTTGGTAAGTTAGTACAATTAGGAGCATTTCATTGTATTAGTAGTATTAGTATTGAGTGATAATACTCGGAAATCACATCACTATCTTGTCAAAATTTTTGACCGATTCAATAGTTTAAACCATTTATTTACACTTAGGCTACACATATTACCATGACATTTCAGATTTACTTACAAATATGTTTCTACTACACATTCGTGTGTATTCCAAATTAGAACATGTGCAAAACACACAATATTATATGCCTTCTAGTATTTTCGACCATTTTTTTAGGGCACACCAAAATAAGTCATATTCAATATACCATAAACATAAAATGCAAATATGAATTTTAACAAAAGACTTTGGCAGATATGATACATGGACCCTTTCAGCAGTGAATATGGAAAAAAAAAGACAGGAAAATGTTTGGGTTACAAAGGCCTACCTCACCCTTTTATTTTTAATTATTTTTGACTTGATATTTGGAATATCAAAAAGGCTGATAAGTGTATGATACTGAATATCAAAATCGAAGAACAAACCTGCCGCTAAATTTTCATATTACATAATATGGCAATTATAAACCTTATTCATATAATCATTAACCTTCATTGTTAACCATTCATATATTGCTCATGCTTTATATCGACAGAGTATTAATATTATAAACCTACCTGCAGAAGAAATGTAAAAGTTCAGACACAGTAAGAAAACTATTCCCAACATTTCCTTTCCTTCATTTCTGTGAAGTGAACAAGGAAGTAAGTATAAAGTCCGTCACTAAATATTTTGTTTGTGTATTAGACCGTATAAAGTTTACATTTCTAAAGTTTAAAGTTATTCCGTAACAATAAACACGCAATATATACTTAACTTTGTTTGAACGAACGACATCTTAATGTTGATAGGGAGAATGTTTAACTATCGTTCCTATTTTAAACCTATTAGAGAAATGAATATGAGTAATCCTTTTCAATGGCCTATCCAAACCGGATATAAATACATTTGATCCAAGATGTTATTTAGATTAAAATTAAACATTTGTTGATAATTACAAGTGAAGTGTGCTGCTAATATATGTATGTACATGTATGAAAGGTGGCATTGAATAACGACAAGTATTAAGAAACCTTTTACAACTCAAGGTTAGCTAGAATTACAAAAAATGCAAGTCTAGCTTATTTTCAAAGCATTACTGTGCAAACGAAATGGTTTTTGTTTACATTCGTTTGTGATTTAAGATGAGAACTTTTTTTCTGACATATTCTGGATGAACATTACATTTCAATATACATTTTCATTTGTTGGTCGCAAATGATTATTCGTAATATCAACCGCCTTTTTCAGTTTAACGTTTTACAAAAGCTCTGAATATTCATATAATTTTTACAAGTTTAAGTTTCATATCCGTACAGTATATATCATACATTTGGCCCTCAGACAATTCAACGAGGACTTATTTGATAATACCGTTTTCATTTGCTTTAAGATGATGAAGATAAAAAAAGTAGTATTTATCTACAATAAATATATTATATATTCTTATAGGTTAATGTATAAAAATTATAGCAAATAAGTTAAAACGTGGCATTAAAATGTTATGGATCCGCAAGTTCACCTAACAAAATAAAATTTACTATATATCGTTTGGAGGTGGGGGGGGGGGGGGGTTGGGGGGGGGGGGGGGGTTGAACTGAAATAAACCTAGCCCAAGAATGATGAAAATGAATAGTATGCTGCACAACAACACGAAGGTAATATGAGTGTACAAAAGTGAGAAAGTCCGACCGGAAATATGCTTTTGCCTCATCATCCTATCCCCCCTCCCCACCACCTCTCCATGCCAAAAAACAAATGGTCGTACCCTTACCATTTGAAAGGGAGAGATGATTTTACCGAGAGTTTATATGGATGGATTTTTTTTTGGTAGCAACTCTTTTTTGTGTCTTATTGGCACAATATTGTATATGTGACATGATTTACTATTAATTATGCTATATATAGTAATTATTGCTAACTCAGCAGATGCGGATCCAAGATTTTGCAGAGGGTGGGGGTGGGCAAATATGTAAATATCTACGACCCACTTCAATAAAATTATATTACGTTTTGTGTGTTAGTAAGATGAGAACATTCACAGCACTCTTTTAATAATCTCTCTCCTAGTCTTGGTTTCTTTTCATTGACGGATTTGACGTTGACTGGAATTCGGAAAAACCCAACAAACACTTATTATTAAACTTTATTTAATTTGCCAAACAACACCCTTTCTTCACAAAAACCCCTAATGAAATCACAACCACTGAAATCATATCATATTTTTTACACTATATAACAAGTCCCCCTCAACTATCTCCGCAGTGTTTAATACACACTTAAATGTAAAAATGCATGTAGAATGTTTATAATTCTGGTCTGGGTTGCCAAAACGTCAATTAAGGTTAAACTCCTTTAAATTTTAAGTGTCATTAAATTATCATTTTTTTAAATTCAATCATCGCTTTGAAACGAGTTTCTTGAAATTATAATGGTAAGGAAATTGTTAAACCAATGCAAGTACATATACTAAACTTAATCTTTTATGCACGATTTTTTTGTTACATTTATTACGAATCCGTAACGTATAATCGATAAAATAAAATTGAGAATGGAAATCGGGAATGTGTCAAAGAGACAACAACCCGACCAAAGATCAGAAAACAGCCCAAGGCCACCAATGATTCTTCAACACAGCATGAAAATCCCGCAGGCGGGCTTCAGCTGGCCCATAAACAAAAATGTGTACTAGTTCAGTGAAAATGTAGGCCACACTAAACTCCGAAACATATAAATGAACTAAAATTAAAAAAAAACATACAAGACTAACAAAGGCCAGAGGCTCCCGACTTGGGACAGGCGCAAAATTGCGGCGGGGTTAAACATGTTTTGTGAGATCTCAACCCTCCACCTATACTTCTAGCCGATGTAGAATAAACAAAGCACAATCCCTCCCTTTAGGGGTTTAGTACCATACCATCATTCAATATATGAGAAGAACATAACCCGTATCATGCCAACAACTGGTTTTAGAATAAATATGTTTATTTCCGATGCAAAGATCCTATGAGTGAATCAATATTAATTCCAAAATATGCCATCTTTAATGACCTGACAACAGTATCGTAACTATATCCCTTCTGAATAAGTCTGTTTAAAGGTTTGGTTAGCTTTTGAGGTGAATGACGACATGTTTGTGCTTTGTAAAGACTATTACCATAAAAGATTGGATGTGAAATATGTTGATTTATATTTACGAATGATGTCCTTGTACCGATGATCAAATTTAGTAATGTTTTGACTAGTTTGTGATATCGAAAACCCTGGTGTATAGTTTTTCAGTAATACAGAGATTTCTTTCGTTAAAATCAAATAAGTTGTTACATACTCGAGCGAATCGAACAAGATGAGGTATAGAAACACCATAAGATGGTGACAAGGGAATCTAAACGTCACAATCTAAAAATGGATAATTATCAATAGGAAATGAGAAATCATCTCTTTTATCGTAAATCTTGGTATTAAGCTTCCCGTTAAAGATATAGATATCAAGATCCAAGAAAGGGCAGTGTTCATTGTTAGCATTAGCTTTATTTAAAGTCAATTCAGCAGGATAAATCTCTTTAGTGTACATACTGAAGTCGTCATTATTGAGAGCCAATATATCATCCAAATATCTAAAAGTGTTATTAAATGTTTGTATCAGATGTTGTTTCGATGGGTCTTTGCTAATTTAGTCATAGATTGTAACTCATAACAATACAGAAACAGGTCCGCAATTAGTGGTGCACAAGTAGTCCCCATTGGAATTTCAATAACTTGACGATATACGGAATCTCCCTAGCGAACACAAAATGTTATCTTGTAAAAATTCAAGTGCAGTTATCGCATCAAAGCAGGTCCAATTGACATAGTTCTTTTGTTTGTTGTTACTAAACAATGACCTGAAAGAGTTTGAACATATATATATTCGCATTCTAACTTTTTAAATGCCCATTTAATTAGATGTGTGATTTTTTTCTTAATGAGATTATGAGACAAAGTGGTATAAAGGGAAGAAAAATAAAAACTTTGAACAGATTCGAAATCACTAATATAAGCATGCAATTATCAAAACTACATCAATTTTTAAAGACCCAAATGTTGCAAAACACTCGTCCTACCTCCATGACAGATATGTTGTTGTCCCCGCAGATAAAGCCCCAAACAACATCGTTTTTGTGTGTAAATATCATTACATAAACTGCTTGATAAATGGATTAGGTATTGACAATTCACTTGGAAACTCAACATATACCCTCACGACACTTACCAAAGAGGAAATCCTGGATAATCATAGGTCTGTTCTATGTTCCTTTGGAATTTCAACCAAAGATGAAGAACTGGATCTTCCATCACTGTATTGGATACCTTAACTACATAAGTTTCCTTACAAACAACAGTATATTGCTGGGTCTTCCAAGTGCTCCACGAAACCTCTTTCTAAATTATTAACATCTATTTGATCAGCAATCAAAGCCGGGCTCCAAAGTTATTGTGAAACCGCCTATTCTAGAGGTGGCGTGAATCAGATGTGGATACTAAATAATTCCAAAGATCTTTTAGAGTACATACAATCTAAGACTCTCTCATCTTGCAATAGTATTAAAACATTTGACTCTTCTACACTTTACACAAGTATTCCCCATTCCAAACTAAAAGACTAATTGAAAGAGTTGGTATTACTTTGTTTCATTAAAAAGAATGGCGAACGTAGATACAAGTATCTTGTCTTGGGGAGGGATAAATAGATATAAGATGTGGTATGAGTGCCAATGAGACAACTCTCCATCCAAGTCAAAATTTATAAAAGTAAACCATTATAGGTCACAGTACGGTCTTCAACACGGAGCCTTGGCTCACACCGAACAGTAAGCTATAAAAGGCCCCCAAAATTACTAGTGTAAAACCATTCAAACGGGAAAACCAACGGTCTAATCTATATAAAAAACGAGAAACGAGAAACACTTATGAACCACATCAACAAACGACAACTACTGAATATCAGATTCCTGACTTATGACAGGTGCAAACAAATGCAGCGGGTTTAAACGTTTTAATGGTACCAAACCTTCACCCTTTTTCTGAAACAATAGTGTAACATCACAACATAGAAAGACACACTATAAAATATCAACTGAAATAGCTTAACTCAATCAAAGGACATATTAACACCATTGAACATACACTAAACAAATAAATTTGACCTATGATACAATGTAAATACAAAATAAATAATCCTACTTTGTAAAGAATCACTCTGATTCAAACAAAAAATTCTTTGAAACTGACATTATCAAGATGCTTGATTTCTTGATTGACAACATATTTGTTACGTTTGGAGGACGTGTTTTTCAACAGACTGTCGGAATTCCAATTGTGCCCTCTTCTTGCCGACTTGTTTCTTTATTATTATGAGGCTGACTTCATACAGGAACTTCTTAGAAAGAAAGATAAGAAGTTAGCAATATCCTTTAACTCTACGTTCCGCTATATAAATGATGTTCTCTCACTAAATAATACAAAATTTGGTGACTATGTTGAACGAATCTATCCCATCGAACTAGAGATAAAGGATACTACAGATACAGTTAAGTCTGTCTCATATCTTGACTTACATCTAGAAATTGACAATGAGGGTCGGTTGAAAACAAAACTTCACGACAAAAGAGATGATTTCAGCTTCCCAATTGTGAACTTTCCATTTCTATGTAGCAACATTCCAGCAGCGCCTGCATACGGAGTATATATCTCCCAATTGATACGATATTCCCGGGCTTGTGTTTCCTATCATGATTTTCTTGATAGAGGATTGCTGCTCACAAGGAAGCTATTAAGCCAAGAGTTCCAAATGGTGAAGTTGAAATCATCCCTTCGTAAATTTTACGGACGCCATCACGAGTTGGTTGACCGTTATGGAATAACCGTTTCACAGATGATATCGGATATGTTCCTTATGTCGTATCTACAATACCCTGCCCTTTTCACGAATGTGACTTACCGAATTAGACTATTTACCGGATTTGTAAAACATAAGCAACATGACGGGTGCCACATGTGGAGCAGGATCTGCTTACCCTTCCGGAGCACCTGAGATCACCCCCAGTGTTTGGTGGGGTGCGTGTTGCTTAGTCTTAATTAGTTTTCTATGTTGTGTCTTCTGTACTATTATTTGTCTGTTTGTCTTTTTATTTATGGCCATGGTGTTATCAGTTTGTTTTCGATCTATGAGTTTGACTGTCCCTCTGGTATCTTTCGTCCCTCTTTTATCAAGTAAATTCAATTAAATTCCAACGAATTTTTGACACTCCAAAAGTAATTAATTCCACTATTTTCAAAGGCCTTATTTGAACAATTTATTACCAGGATTTTGATTGTACCAAGTGTACTAGTAAGTAGAATAGACAGTTTAGTAGTGGAACAATGGCTTGAAGACGAACTCAATCTATATTTGTAAGGTGTTTTGTGCAGCTTCGGAAGCCAGTACATAGTTGGAACTTTCATTGTATTTGGTTCTACTTGTAAAGAGGTAGCCAAAAGTTTATGTTTGTTACAGATGTCATCCGAAAACTGAGTCGGTTGGAATGTTGGTGAATTCGTTATTACCTTTTGCAGAACCGTAATGTAAAATTTACGTCAAACAATAATGATATTATTGGCATTCTTATCAGCCGGGACAAAAAAATCCTTGGCTGTTATGGTTGTTGTTTGGAGTAAAATGTTCTTTAAAATGTGTAATACGAATATCAATTATGTTCATTACTGAATTAAAAATAGAATCTAAGAATTTTTTGTCAGCTTTTTCTCGTTTTAACCATTTCTAGCAGTAGATACGGAGTGAGTCGTGGATATATTTAAACATATTTTACTCAGTGAAAACTCAGCATTCTAATTAACTTACGGGTTTTATTGCCAATGTTTACCGATTATGACCCTAATGAACTATCAACACAGAAGCATGGAGCACGTGAAAAATAAATGAAGTAATAGACTTGCAAATGAGCGATGTTTATTTTATTTCTATAGTTTCTATGCGTTTGCATTTATTAATTAAACTTTGTAAAAAAGTTATCATAAACGGTACCATTTTTTTCTGCACCAGATGCGTATTTCGACAATAAATGTCTTTTAGTGATAAATGATTCGGTGTATCAAAATTTTTCATTTAGAATCAATAAACACTATCTTATCTTCACGTTTGTTAACCTTTGTTTTCATCACGGGTTTTGCCTCGCACTTGCATTGTTCGATTGCCGAAGTACTAAAGTGAGATCTCGTGGTTTAGGTCACTGCTTACGGGAAAGTTATTGGCACATTATTGATAAGATAAGGGACTTTCTTTTAAAAGGGGGTCCATGTAAACGTGTTTTCTAGTAAAAATTATCCATTCAAGCATATAAAACATATTCAACTTTTTTTTTAAATTTGAAGTATCATACGACTTTGACTTTCATTAACGTTTGTTTATGTAAATATAAGAAGATGTGGCATGAGTGCCAATGAGACAACTCTCCATCCAAGTCACAATTTGTAAAAGTAAACCATTATAGGTCAAAGTACGGCCTTCAACATGGAGCCTTGGCTCACACCGAACAGCAAGCTATAAAGGGCCTCAACAATGACTAGTGTAAAACCATTCAAACAGGAAAACCAACGGTCTAATCTATATAAAAAACGAGAAACGAGAAACACTTATGAACCACATTAACAAACGACAACCAATGAACATCAAGTTCCTGACTTAGGACAGTGCAAACAAATGCAGCAGGTTTAAACGTTTTAATAGGCGCCAACCTTTACCCTAACATGAAACAATAGTGTAACATGACAACATAGAAAGACACGGATACACGGACATCATATCCGGTCCAGTGATGCATACATACACAGCACTACCTGATTGGTGCTGTTTATTCAGAGATTCCTATTTTATTGGTCATGGAACTTAAATAAGTACATATACTATCATAGAAATTGTGATTTTGGTAAGTACACGGTCAATCGACTGTTTTTTCGACGATTACATTATCGTTACAGCTATATTTCCGGTAGAGGTAATTGTATATTTAATTTTGGTATATGCGTATATAAACAGTACAGTGATTTTTTTTCGTTCTCGTGGGCCTCGGTGGCCGAGTGGTAAAAGTAGTTCAACTACTGTACCACTAGCCTGTCAGCACTGGGGTTGTGAGTTCGAACCCCGCACGTGGTAGGTGCGCTCGACTCCAATTTTAATCGAAAAGGATTGTCAGTTTTTCTGCCGAAGGTCGGTAGTTTTCTCCGGGCACTTCGGCTTCCTCCACCTACAAATAAAAACTGACCACCTCGAAATAGCCAATAGTGCGAAAAGCAGCGTTAAACACCAATCAATCAATCAATACTTTTGTTCACCAAATCCTTTTATTTTTATTAATGTTCGTATGACTCATGATCACTACAGTACAGAAAGTATGATCTTACTTTTAGCCAAACGATGTTCAGTTTCTATTACGTTTCAAACGAAGAATTATACTATTCGATCGGTATTTACTTATCACAATTGATACTGCTCTATTCAGGGTATAGGTAGGGGTCATGGTTTGTTTGTTTTTCTTGAAATAATGATTTCCGATTGCCTTCTTGGTATCCTCTTACTTAGCCATAGCTTGGCTGTTCTTTCTGCGACGTATGCTTTTTGAATGTCGCCTTGCATGTTATTTCCTTACTTTCTTCCTTGACATAAATCGCTAACACGCCACATTTCATATAGAAGGAGTTGGTCAACAGTGTCCTTTGAGTAAGTATTTGATCGAACATTGAGAATAATAAAGACATCAATTAAATTGTCGAAATTAAGATATGTTGCAAGACTCCCTCATCGTATCCATTTATTGGTTGCGCTAGAGAACCTACATGAGTTAATTTAGCAGACCGCAGTTACATATGCAGGGACATTAATAAGCCTAGGTCTAGTCTTAAAGACCTACAGTTTGGCATGACACAAACCTCATCATGTCTACAATTCTTTTCAAAGAGTTCATTATAGATTAACGGACAACTATATACATTTTACATAATACAATTTATACTCTCATATATTTAATAGTTTTTGAAGTTATTCAAGAACAATTATGGGTATTTATAACCATTTAAGTGTAACAAAGTAGATAGATTGGTCGACAGAAAGATTTCAAATCCATGGCAATGTAATCATGCAAAACTATAATATTTAAAGATACAATAATGGAGTGAAATATCCTGGCTCATCCTACAATTTTATTGGTTACCATGACAGGGTATATGAGCCAATATACCCTGTGAACAAAACTGAAGATCATAATTCTAATTAATTTTTAAATCAGGACACTCCAGTATAATATAATTGTTATTCGGGCTTCACAGGGGCTATGGGCTCATATTCTATGTCAGTGCCCTATACCCCTTTGGCCTTGCGGCTCAGGAGATATACATAACTGATAGGGAATATGAGCCCATATCTCCTGTAAAGATCCCGAAAATTATATAGTGTACTACAAAATGTTATCACGTTTGATTGAATTTTTTCCCTTATATTGGTCAACTTATGAAAATGTGAAAGATGAAATCGATTTTACAAACGGTACTTCCTCAAAGAAGGAACTCGAAATATAATATAAAAATATCACACTTATAAATGAATCACTTTTGTTACAATGAGGAAACGTTGTAGTTTTATTCTTGTCACGTAATACATAAAAGGGATGACAATAGGAATCGATTAAAATACCATAAAGTAAATATTAAGATCACATTAACCTTCAATATCCGACTCTTCCGATAAAAAGAATTGAAATTAAAAACCAGACACACAGAACAATTATCAACGAACAACACATGGTCTTGATAGCCTGTATTGGTAAAGGAATAACTTGTGGTGGGTTTAACAAGTCTGGCTGCGCACAAACATATTTATTGCCTATCTTAAGCATACATGTATGTCATCGATTGCAATAGCTACCTTGTTTAATCAATTAAATTGCCTAAGCCGGGTTAAATGAATATTAATGTTTTGAATCTAAAAACGAATGAAATGAAATACGCAAACAGATGATTTAATTACTTCTTTTTACAAGTTACAAGCAGAGTGTACAGAAAATATATGTTTACCTTCTCCTTAATCAAACAATTTTGTAAATCTAACGTTAACGTTGATAGCTCACTTTATACAAACTTTACAAACAATTAACATTGATAGCTCACTTGAAGAACAAATTATCTATTACATTTTGAGGGGGGGGATTACTTTGAAAAAATGTAAAAATTGGAGTGGGACTTGTAAAAAGTCTTTGCATTTACTTTAATTCTATTTCTTCACATGTCTTTTTTTCACTATTGGGATTTCCTGAAGTATGGTTTTAAATATGTCTTGAGACAATTTGTAGTGAACACTATTAGTAATCACCTCTGTTCATGCTATTGAAAAAATAGTAGAAGCAGGGGTTTCCAAAATCCATTGTTATTCGTAACAATAGATCTATTCAATTTACACTTGTTTCAGAAATAGAAACTACGAAATATAACAATAGAACTGGGGTGTAAGATTAAGAAACACCTCCGGCCTCCGGCCATCGGGGTTTCTTATCCAGACACACCTATCTCTCAATGTATGACTATTACGGAAATCATGATAAGAAACACAAG
Organism: Mytilus californianus; assembly: GCF_021869535.1. NCBI lineage: Eukaryota > Metazoa > Mollusca > Bivalvia > Mytilida > Mytilidae > Mytilus > Mytilus californianus. Next base: position 98,569,168 of record NW_026262712.1, on the reverse strand, counting down.
CCCTCGAATATCGTATCAACTTGGAGATATACACTATCTGTGCATGCGGCGCTGGAGTAATGCTACACCGAAATTTAAAGTGCATAATAAGATAACTTTAAAATTCTCTTTTGTCGTTAAACTTTTAATTATTAGGTCTAGACCGACTTCCCTCATTATCAAGGTCTAGATGTTAGTCAAGATATGACGCATATTTCACTGTATCTATGGTATCCTTTCCAGTTCACTGGAATAGATGCAATCATTATAAATCAGGCCGTTAGTTTTCACGTTTGAAACGTTTTACATTTGTCATTTCGGGGCCTTTTATAGCTTACTATGCGGTATGTTTTTTGGTCATTGGTGAAGGCCCTACGGTGGTCTCTTGTGGAGAACTATCTCATTGGAAATCATACCACATCTTCTTATTCTATATGTTAATAAAACTTTGAATTATTCAGTGAAAGGACATCATATTTCTAGCAGAACACGAGACTAAAGGATAATGTCAGCCTTTTATTTTCTTGAGAAGCGCCTGTTTGAAATTTGTATTATAAGGAGAAAGGTACAAATCTGCACATAAGGATATGAAAACAGCAACAGTTTTGAAAGAGTATATTAAGGAGAGAGAGAGAGAGAGGGAGATTTGGAAAAATTGGAAACAGTGTGTAACCATCAAACAGCCAATAAATATTCAACAAAACTAAGATTCTACATACTTGATTAAAAAACACTTGTAAGTGAATCTTTTTAACTGGTACATACCGTTGTCGTCTTAAGTCGATTATTATACATCTCGGAAGTCGGAAAAGGAAAAGATCTTGAATTAAATCTATTAGATATAAAATGCATATATAAACTTCCTGTGTGTTGTTGACATATATCGTTTATGTTGATATGTACTTTTAAGGGTAATGTTGATGATTCTGAATGTATTTCATCCCCTGAGATTTGAAGGAACCCTGGCATCGTGGGACGTGTACACAATCAAATACTTTTTCGAACTGAGATCAATTCAATGATCTAATAGAATATATCAGGTGCCACCACATGCTCATATTTATGACTTTAAATTGAACATAATTTTAACTCAAAATGTATACATAATTTTTGAAATATACCTAATCATAAAAAAATTAGAAGACAACTAAATTATGAAAGTAAGGTCAAGGCAACGTATATTGATTGAGTATATAGATCTATTTATTGCTAACAACCCTCATTACAACAATAATTCTTTTAACAATAAACCACAATGCAATGTATCATTTTAATTTTCCGCTTTTCACAGTATAGAGGAAAATTATTGTACTAACGTTCCGTCTGATTAATCATTTGATTAATCACATGTAAAAAATGTATACATGTTCATGTATTAAAGAGCGGGAAATATTCCCATGTAGTAATAACTGTCTACCCAACACTGGTACCTACCTACGTTTACCTACGTTCGTTATGAACGCAGGAGCTGCTGTTCCTCTATGTTCATCTCTATCGTTTCTTCTACTGTAGTGTCTTCTTTTCCGGTTACTCTAATTGTGTGTTGTCCATAATCAATTGTATAGTCTAATTTCATAGGATGATCTTTCCAGTAAGTGTCTAGTCTGTTTTCAAATGTTTCACTTTAGTGGTTGTTACAATGTGTTCTGGCAAGCTGTTCCATGTGTCTACTATTCTGTTGGTGAAGAAGTGTTTACGCACATCTAATTTGCATCTTTGTTTGTTAGTTCTAAATTTATGCCCTCTGGTTGTACTGTTGTTTAAAGTAAACAGGTCGGTAGTCGCTTTACTATCGTATATTTCAGCCAGTATTTTAAAAGCTTCTATCATGTCCCAACGCATTCGTCTAAACTTCAGTGTTGTCAATTTCAGTACTTGTAGTCTTTCTTTGTAACTTTTGTCATTTGAGTATGGTAGCATTTTGGTAGCTCGTCTCTGGACATTTTCTAATGATTCAATGTCTTTTACTTTATATGGATTCCATACACTATTGGCATATTCTAAGTGTGGTCTTACCAGCGCCTTAAATTACAGACAGAAAGATTTGTAATCTAATGATTTAAATGACTAATTGGTTTGCCTTATTTACTTGAATTTGTATATGTTTATCAAACGCCAGATGACTATCTATGTTTACTCCAATATCTTTTTCTTTATGTATCACATCCAATGCTGTCGTACCACCATCATACTTTTTCATTTTATAACTATATGTGTCAACTTTTTTCCGCTTATTATAAATTTTCAGCATCTTACATTTATCAGGATGGAAGCGTAGCACCCATTCAACACTCCAATCGAACACATTGTCCTAGTCATGCTGTAGTAGGCTAACATCATTCTCTGATTTAATCTCTCTGAACAGCTTAGTATCATCAGCAAATAGGAAAACCTCTGATATCACACTTTCTGGTAAGTCGTTGATAAAAATGACAAATTGTATAGGACCCAGGACTGACCCTTGAGGGATCCCACTACACTGGCAAAAATGCCACACATGTGTACATGCGTGACACATGCGTTTCACATGTGTGTCACACGCATGTGAAAGAGACGTTTCATGCCACGCATGTGACACATGTGTGAAAAACACATGTGATACGCATGATACACACATGTGATCATGCGTTTCACATGTGAATCACATGCGTAAGGAAATACACCTGTGATACATGCGTGATTACTACATGTAAAAGGCATGGTGCCTGTATTAAATATTTTTCAAAATGTCCTCCTGTTTGTCCAATTACCATGATTGTTGACATGTTTCTCAGTTCTCATGTGAATTACATGCAATTTCTAACACATTTTTCTAACACATGCGTTATACATGTGTTTTCTCTATATATACACAGGCAAAATGAAATTAAGGTGAATTGAGCATCAATCACACAAATTCACAGTATTTGAGCATATTTTAGATAAGTTAATGCTAATCTAGTACACATTCTATTTTGATATATAAATATTCTTCTTGGTCTTGACTATGTGTTCATACTTCCATTATATTTTACTTTCTTGATTCTAAACAATACAAAAAATATTTATCTATCAACTCCCAACTCACAATATCTCCAATGCAAGAGATAAGATGCAATAAAACAAAGAAGGCAAGCAAATATCCAGGTCACCTTATTTCACTCCTAGAATTTTTTCGGTTATGTTCAAGTCTCAATACTTTTTTTAAAAGTCATGTAAGGATTGGTGATTCATTTATAGAATATGTATGCACTAATGTATATTTCATTTTTAATATGTATGTACAAGTCATTTTGTGGTTATCAGCCATGAGACAATCCAATCCCATTATGGAAATAGTCTTACTTGCAAAAGATGCCAATTTTTCTTTTGAAAGTTTTGAAGAAAAAAAGTATTTCACCCTGCCACATATTCCTGTGCCTGTTTCAAGCCAGGAACCTTTTCAGTGGTTGTCTAAGTCTCATCCTAATAAAAAAAAATATTTAAAGAATTTGGTGTTGATGGCAGCTCTTTGATTGGTATAGACTCTGGTTAATTAAGTAGATCATGACATTGTTTAGACACCTGTACATTGTTGAGGACTGTATGCTAGCACCTTAATGCCTTTCATGTGTTTTTGTTGTGTAGCTGTCTGATTTATTTATACCTCATATCTCATTGTATTAATAAACTGAAATAGAAAGTTCTGTGAAATATATTTTGATATACCATATTGAAAGTCTTGCTGTTATTTACAACCATTTCCTTCTTATTTCATATATCTATTTCAGTTTTTCATTTTAACACCAATCTTAAGGTTAAGGAAAAAAGAAAACAAATGTTGACAAACAACAGGCATATACCATTAGAAGATCTCAAAGTTTGGCTGCACAATAAACTAAAAATTCTTGTTATTTCAAATATTTATATAAAAATCAGTTTAAAACATGCATTTTCCATTTTTAGACTGTAATTGTCATGTTGGCACAATAATTTGAATTTGAATTGTATTATATTCTGAGAGTACTTGTGGTTTAAAAAATATACACGATATTTAATTCCATGTGTTTTAGATTTCTTGAATACACCACTCCCATATAATGACTACATGTCTGTTAGTAATGTTAAGAGTTCTCTCCTGCATGTAATTGCTGTAATTGCTATTTGTACCCAAGGCTTCCTTCATACATTTGCACTTATCCTTCTAAGATGTTGCTTGAATGATAAAATCCTGTAATACATTATCAGCCATCAGACTCTTGGAATACAGTTGCTGTAATAAAAAAATAAACTGTAATCACAGAGATATGTCTCGCTTTTTAGTAATTTCGATAATGCAAATGTTGAAATTAAAATAGCAACACTTTAACATGTAAGATTTGCAAATATTCAAAGTCAATGAACCATGACTAAAGGTACATGGCTAAACAATCTCCATGGAAATTAGATGTGCCAATGCTAATACAACGCATACCAAATACCATTGACTTATCATAAGTAGTTCCCTTTAAAAAACCTAAACACAAACTAATACATGTAAACTAAGAAAATTTTAAAGTCAATAAACAATAACTGAGGGGGGGGGGGGAATAATCTCCATGGTAATGAGATGTGCCAATGCTAATACAACTGCATACCAAATATCATTGACTTACCACTAGTGATTTCCCATAAGCCGACCTAATCAAAAACTAATACATGAAAACTAAGCAAAAGTTTCGAAGTCAATAGACCATGACTGAGGGGGCAGGGCCAAATAATCTTCATGGAAATGAGATATGCCAGTGCGTATTTAACTGCATACCAATTATCATGAACTTACCACTAGTGGTTCCCCATAAACTGCCCTAGTCACAAACTAATACATGAAAACTAAGCAAAAATTTAAAAGTCAATAGACCATGACTGAGAGGGTGGGGCCAAATAATCTCCATGGAAATGAGATATGCCAATGCTTATACAACTGCATACCAATCATAATTAATTTACCACTAGTGGTTCTCCATAAACTGACCTAATCACAAACTAATACATGAAGACTAAGCAAGAATTTCAAATTAAGTCAATAAACCATAACTGAGGGGGCGGGGCCAAATAATCTCCATGGTAATGAGATGTGCCAATACTAATACAACTGCATACCAAATATCTTCGACTTACTACTTGTGGTTCACTATAAACTAGACCTAATCACAAACTAATACATTGTTGACGCTGCTGTCGTCACCAACGCCAGAAACAGCATACCTATGCCTCGCTTTTTTACTCCGTCAAGCGAGACAAAAACAGCATATATTTTTTGTAAAACATACATCAAATATTGGATAACCAATCAGGCAAAAAATGATAACATCAATTTAATCTCCAATGATTTACCAAACTTACACATATATATATATATATCGTGTGAACAACTGGAGTGGAATATAATAGTTGTTGTTTATCATATTTATTTTTCGTTTAATGTCTTTTACGTAAATTGGAATTGTATTACATCTGTAATTTCAGGACCTTTTATAGCTTGCAAGATGCAGTATCAGTTTTGCTCATTGTTGAAAGCTGTTCATACAGTGAGCTATAGTTGCTAACATTCAGTCATTTGGACTCTGGTGGATAGTTGTCTCATTGGCAATAATACTACATATTCTCATTTTTATCAACATAAATTACCACAATAATGAAAACTAACTCTATTCATGCATGTGTACTACACATTACCTGTATATATAATATATACTAGAATACTCCGGGACATCATGGTGTTGTGACTGAAGTAAAGTACCTTAGCCTTATTTTTAGCCTGAATTTTAAGATTTTTCGTTTTGTCATCTAATAATGTCATGCTGGTCATTAGGTGCACAGTTTTCTCTGCTTTCAAAATCTTTCTTTTTGAACCCTTCGACCCAGAACTTGTTAATTATCTGTAGTAATAATTATGTGGAAAACAAATGGGCCTGGAATGGTGTAATTTTTAATCAACACCATTGTCCTATATATATAAGTTATAAATAAAGTTGAATTCTTTGAATCGTCATTTTTATGTCATGCCGGCTAACAAATTGGACCTTGTTATTTTAGTATTATAGATCTAGATTACTAAGTGCTTGTAGAAACACAATTCCTCATTTTTCAAGCCCCTTTCTTACATGTCTTAACCTCATTTAAATTACAATACCAACTAAAAGCTCCAAGGAGCCTGTGTCGCTCACCTGATATTTTTTTAATTTTATAATTGATGCATGAAATAATGCAATCGATATACTTTTGCTTTAGTTTCAAAGATATAAGTCAAAAACTGCATTTTCCCCCCTATGTTCTATTTTTAAACTAGATACCCTAATGCTTATTATGGCCAAGTTTGGTTAAATTTGTCTCAGTTGTTTCAGGAAAAGACTTTTGTAAAAGATTACAAAAATTTACGAAAAAAATTGTTAAATTTGACTTTAAAGTGCAATAACTCCTTATGGGGTCAATTGACCATTTTGATCCTGTTGACTTATTTGTGAATCTTATTTTGCTGAACATTATTGCTGTTTACAGTTTATCTCTATTATAATGTTCAAGATAATAACCAATAAATTGCTTTGCCGAGCGCAGCTGGATATGACCACAGAGGTCCAACCCTGAACAGTTGGGGCAAATATGGACACAATATTCGCACTTGATACAGGTCTGAATTTGGATTGCAATTCAATATTTGAAACATAATAGGTTTCTGACACAGAATAACTGTAGTCAAAGAACTTAGAATTGGTTATATGATTTGAATTTATATTCAAAATTTTGCTTTTGTGTAATACACTATGCTGTTGCGAATTGACCTCCATCCCCTTTTAAAAAAAAAAAATTGAAGGATTTTCTTTTTGATTTTGCTTTCTGAAATCTTGAGGAGAAAAAATTGTCCCCCCCCCCCCCCCCCCCCTTTTTCCAAAAAAAAAAATCTTTCCCTCAGTTATGGTCATAATTACAATTCAAATTTCCAAGATGTATTTGAATTACCTCCCTTACATTGTAATTTGTACTTAATTGTCCATTAACCAGGACACCCTTGTTTTTTCTCACTTTTTTGCCCCCAATTCCTAAATGGTTTGAGCCATAAACCCCCAAAGCCAATCCTAACCATCCCTTTGTGGTATGGAAACTTGTAGTATAATTTCAGAGAGATCCATACACTGTTCCACAAGTTATTGTCATGAAACTAGAAAAATGTTTATTTGGGCCCCTTATTCCTAAACTGTTGGGACCATAACCCCCAAAATCAATCCCAACCTTCCTTTTGTGGTTATAAACCTTATGTTTAAATTTCATAGATTTCTATTTACTAATACTAAAGTTATTGTCCGGAAACCAAGTGTCTTTGGGCGACGACGACGACAACGTGATACCAATAATTTTTTGTGGTCGTATAAAAATTGAAAAAAAAATTCTTAAAATTACCAATTCAGGGGCAGCAACCCAACAACGGGTTGTCTGATGCGTCTGAAAATTCATCAGAGATAGATATTCACCTGATGAACATTTTTACCCCATGTCAGATTTGCTCTAAATGCTTTGGTTTCAAAGATAGAAGTCAAAAACTGCATTTTACCCCCATGTTCTATTTTTAGCAATATTGGCCATCTTGGTTGATGGCCAGGGTCAACGGATACATTTTTTAAACTAGATACCCTAAGGATGATTTAGGCCAAGTTTTGTTTTATTTGGCCCAATAGTTTCAGAGAAGATTTTTGTAAAAGTTAACGGACGATGACGGACGCCAAGTGATGAGAAAATGATGCAATTAACAGCAAAAGTAGGCGAGACACTGGGTTCTGCGGAACCCTTACGATTTTTTTGAAATTGCCTTGGAATTCAGTATTTTTGTTATACCATTTGGAAATTAAATACTGTAACAAATACATACCAGTTACATTTATATATACTGTAGCTATAGGATCTCCTCAATATCTAATCCTGTTGTTAATTTCATTTAAACATATAATGTTTATAGCTTCCCTTCCACTTACATCTGAGGAGCTAATTCTGAAAATTAAAATTCCTGTGATTATCATATAAAATCTTAACCTGATGCAGTCTGCTTCCAATAAAAATAAATTAGGAATACAGTTATCCCTTGGCAGAGAGAGAAAACAAGTGATATTTTTATATTATAACCAATACTGCACATGGTACTGTGGATTCATTTTTATTCGTGGTATACCAATTTTCGTGGGTTTCGTGGGTCACAGTGAACCACGAATTTAAGAATTCAACGAAGAATAATCCCGAAAAATGTGTTTGGAGTCGGATGTTTATTTCCAGTTATGTTATGCAGTTATCGTATAGTGTTGACTAGCGATAAACTTTGCAACATAACACGTGTTTCTATTGAAAGAAGATAAAAGTATTTTGATTAAATCAATAATAAAAAAAATCGAATATTAGTGAAAAACTACTTTTTAAAATTGATTAAAACTGTTCATGGAAAATAACTGTAAGTTGTTAATTACCGTGTCATAGTTTGGATTACTGGTGATTAAAAATCAATAGGATGAAGTATGGGGATATTGCCCGTAGGTAATATTGTTTACGACAGGAACATTTATTTTCACACCTTTTACTTATATGACTGTTTATTATACTGTGATTAGGGAAATAAGCTTTCAATCATATATCAATCATAGAGATTTGAATGCCTCATAAAATTACCGACAAAAATTTATAAATTGTAAAACAAACATATAATAAGTTGTCTCTGTCCACGATTTTAATCGAAGTTTTCAATGAACACTTTAACCTAGGATGACCAAGCGATGATTTTGATAATTTAAACTTTTTCAATGAATTCCTTCTTTTTTGTTTTATTATTGATCAAACCAAGGAGGTTATATGACATCCTAAATCAAACAGAAATTCACGAATTACGTATCTGAATTTATCTTTTTTTTCAATCAGCGATCCACGAATTTACGTTTACCACGAAACGTCTTTTTTTCTCTATCCACGAAAATTGATACCCAAGAAAATAAATGAATCCACAGTAATTGGAACATCACTAGTTTTCTGGATTGGATTGTTGCTCACTTTGTCAGGATCTTTTACAGCTGACTATATACTAGTAGTATGGTTTTGTTCATTGTTGAAAGTCATACAGTGACCTAAATTTTTTTACATCCTCTTTGACTAATGGAATGTTTTCTCATTGACAATCCTACCATACATTGTAAGACCTTATTTATAAAATACTAAAAATTTCAATCTGTGACAATAACATTTTATTAATTAAATAAGGTAATCTGATCGACATTATGAAGCAATTTTCAAAACACTCTGTCATTGTCTGACAGCGATCAAAGTAATTTTAACTTCTATGACAATGTACAATGATGTATATATGTGCAAGGCTCAAAACTAAGTATTACAACTAAATTCATACATATATCCATATACATTTACAAGGTACTTAAAAAATCAGCGAGACTGATGCATAAAATGTAGGTAAAAAAAAAAAACTTTTGTTGGATCCTGCATCATAATTATTACAAGTTAATGAAGGCAAGTCATAATCATTGAGTACATGTACATTATATTTGAACTTAAAGTAAAGGATAATCTGATTAGTCTCTAATCAGTAATGAAGCCACACAACACTGTGTGATAACAGTGACATATAAGTCTCCCATAGATGCACATACTATTATTTTAGGTCTTTTGTATATATATGTTTAAGGTTACTTAGAATTGGCTGTTGACATACATGTACACATGGACTGTCAGGCATGGAGTCATTGGACCCTAGGTTACTCCAGTCCATTATCAGTCACTATCAATAGTCAACTCCTCTGTCCATTTGTTGTAATACAATGTACAACTGAAAGGGAGAAAACAGTACTTTATTAATAGCATGTGGATGCAAGACTATAATAAGTATTCAAAGAGTTTTGCAAACAATTAGCTTATCCATTTAGGAGAATTCTGTATTTACCTAGTGATGTGACAGTAAACAGTGGCGGATCCAGAACTTTTTATAACTAAAGGGAGGGGGCCACTCCAGTCATGCTTCAGTGATTCCCTATATAATCAACCAAATTTTTACCACAAAAGGGGGGCCGACCCCCTGGATCCGCCTATGGTAAAATCAAGTTTAATGAAGGCCAAGCTTAAAATACAATACAGTTATCTACTTTCTAATGCAGCATATTAAAATAAATACCATTTAACAAATATTTTGCATTGTCTTTAGCAACTAAACAATGTGACGTGATATGCGTACTCATGATGTCAAACATAAAATTCTAGAAGTACATTTTATTTATACCTTTCGTACGCTTCAGAGTGGTTTCAATGTTGACAAAAAAAATGGAGGACCTTTCACTGGACTGAAAATTTCAAATAGTCCAGGACCTTTCATTTTTTAATGCAAATTTTAACCCCTGCATGTAGACCAATTTGAAAACCTGGCCCAAAATAAATAGACAGCTGCACCATGAGCACATGATACACCAATCGCTTATTCAAAGAATAAAGTTCAATAACTTTTCAATGTCATAATCAGACATTCATGAAAAACTAAAGGGAGGTTATCTTAATAGATATAAACCAGTCACCAAAGTTTCATGATAACTGCTCAAAGCATTGTCTGAAATATGAAAATCCCCCTTTTTTATGAATAAAATCACATAACTCTGAAATATAAAATCTAAAATTAATAAAAACCAAAAGGGAGCTTATGACAATAAATATAAACAATTCACCAAAGTTTTATGAAAACTGCTGTAAGCATTTTTGAGTTATTGTCTGAAAACTGGAAAATCTCCCTTTTTTAAATGAATATAACCCCACAACTTGGAAACATAAAATCTTAAATTTATAAAAATCGAAAGGGAGCTCATGTCAATAGATACAAACAAGTCACAAAAGTTTCTTGCCATTTGGTGAACACATTTTGAGTTATTGTCCCAAAACTGGAAAATCCCCATCTAAAGTTTTTTAATGTTTTTTGGATATCAACAACTTTGTCAAACATACATGGAATTTTGACATGGAATTAGTTATATCTGCACACAAGAACACACATTTGTATGTGTTTTTTCTGCATAAACATGTAATTCATAATTTATTAAAACTTCCGACATAGTCCCATTGTGCATCTCTTTTTCATGCCCTTGTCGTAACGGAGGGGGCATCAAGTTTTACACTTGTCTGTCTGTACATCCTTGCATACTTGCATTGAAAAATAGGTTTTATACCCTTTCGATATTTTGGCATTACACAGTCATACTTTTCTTAAGACTGCATAAAATGACAAACTGTGAAACATTGTTACACAAAATCTGTTGAATGTAAACTGATAGATATTTTAGTTTGGGAAAACATGTTTTTTGCACCTTTTTTATTGTAAGACCTATTGATGAATCCAGTCCTTTTTGGCTAATTTTGAAAGTTGGTTCTTATGTTGTTTGCTGTCTGCCATTACTGTATGTAGTTTATATTTTTCATCCTTGTAGGTTACTTTATGGTATTGATTTTGTTCATTGTTTAAGGCTGTACATTGACCAGTAAATGTTTACATCTTTGTCCTTTGGTCTATTAATTGATAGTTGTCACATTGAGGATCATACCTCATCTTTTTATATTTATATGCTAGGTCATTGAAAAAGCTCCAAGGATACAACATAATTTAATTGTTATATATTTGCAAATTCATTCTGATAATGCAAAAACATAAATTGATTGACTTTTTTTCTTATTTTAATGTCCAGAGGCAAATATTTTATGTATTCTAAACGAGAACAACTTATCATGATCAATTAATAATATAGGCCAGTCTGACAATGCTTGTTTTAGACCCTTTTTGGTCTCTAATTCCTGAATGGTTTGGGCAAATACCCCCAAAATGAAACTTAACCTTCTACTTGTGGTACAATTTCATAGCAATCAAAATACATGTACTTATAAACAAGTTATTGTCCTGAATTTAGAAAAATGCTTGATTTGGGCCTTTTTTGGCCCCTAATTCCTACACTGGTTGAACCATGACGCCAAAAATAATCCCAACCTTCCTTTTGTGGTATTGAACCTTTAAATCTAATTTCATAGACATTCATACACTTAAACTGAAGTTATTGTCCGGAAACCAAATGTCTTCGAACTAGTTGATAGCAATATACGACCTCAAAACTTTTTTGCTGTAGTATACAATATGGTTGTTCTTTTAAACATTTTCATAAATAATCTAAAAGAAATGTAGACCTGTTTGGGATTGCTTGCAATGCAATTTTCATTACATTAAACAATATATATTTCCACAGAATAACTTCTGTAAACCTAAATTTTAATAGCACTTACTTTCTAACTCATACATTTCAAAGTGACATTATTCCTGTATAAATTGCCAAATAAACGGATCACCGATGTAATAATAAATCTTAATTATAAATTTAATACTAAACAGAAAACAATGAACTTGCGGAAAAGATGGTATACCGCCAACAAAAGGTGCAAAGGTTTTATTTCTTGGTTTCCTTAAACTGACCTCATCATGAATATCAACAATTTTTTTACGACTATGCCTCTATTGAAAACAGCATGCCTAAGTCACAGCTTCATAGCTGTTGTGGCTAGACAAAAAAGAACAAGCGATTGAGAGAGCTTTGAATGCAATTTTCTATAAAAATGACCTGTAAAAAAAATAAATTTGTCACTTCTAACATGGATAATTTTCGAACTTGCCCACAACATTACAAGAATCAAACTTTAAACTCTTTGACCTCAAACTTTTAAAAAATCTTCGAAACTGCATGTACAGAGCCTGACAAGAAAAAATTATTCAAACATAGTTATCATTTTCATTACATACCTCTCATCACAAAATTATTCATTGACTACTGCTCCTCATATCCACATAAATCAATAGGACAATCTATGACTCCACTGTATAATCTAGAAAGCAATGTCTCAAATGAATTCTGTCCTGTTGCTTAGCTTCTCCTACTTCTAAAAGTAATTGTACTTTCGTTGAAAAAGCTAAAATAAATAATGTTTAATAAAATGAAGTTATAATACAATGTATCTGCCAAAATTGCCTTTAATATTTTGATCTGGCAAAATTGGCTTGCTTTGATCTTTTAAAACTAGACCAACAAACTTTCCCTGAAAAAAAAATGACTACAAAAAAGTATTTAATCATTTTATTAATGTTCTAATCCATCAAATAAATTCCATATGACCCTTGAATGAAGGGATGAACAAAAGTGATTACATGTACAGTATATATTACAGGATCTCTGGATCTGTCATGATTTATAATGCCAATCTTTGGGGATTAAGTTATTAATAATCATGATACTTTGAAATTTTAAGTCATTCAAAGTTGTTTAAATTACACCAAAAGTTGGACTATTTTATATAAGGTAGTATCTGAGAAATGGACTAAACCAGGCAAGGTTTGGTGGTAAATACATTGTACATGTACAATGTACTTTGTTTTTGGCTTTGAACTACATGTAGGTGTTAGTAACTGGGAGTACTCTCAGATCTGAACTTGGTCTTTTTTGTTGTGGGGATGTGTAAGTACCCACCACGTCTTGTGTTTGGTTTTGTTAGATGTCTTTCTACTTTGTATAGATCTGACAAGTTAAGCCCTTTTCACATCAATATACCAGGTTAGGAGGTGGGTTTGGCACCACAAACTACTAGTCTAGCCCCACCCCATCCTGTACATATTTGTATGTATGTGCCTGTCCCATGTCAGGAGCCTGTAATTCAGTGGTTCAGTTTGTCGTTTGTTGCTGTGTATCATATTTTGTTTTTTTGTTCTTTGTTTTGTATATAAATTAGTCTGCTAGTTTTCTTGTTTGAATTATTTTACAAATTTGTCATTTTCATTTGGGTTCTTTTATAGCTGACTATATGGTATGGGGTTTGCTCATTGTTGAAGGATGTACAGTGACCTCTAGTTGTTAACTTTGATGTCATTTGATCTCTGATGGAGAGTTGTCTTTTCTCATTAGTGTAAACAAGATTTTATTTTGAAAATAATTAGGTTATTTAAACATTACAATATGACAGTTTTATTAGGATTGGAAAACAAGTGAAATTTCACGGACTTTTACCAACTCCTCTCTTTTCTCATTGGCAATCATACCACATTTTCTTATTTTTATATTTACATTACGTACATGTAAATTAGATCTTTCATCTTCTGGAGGTGTCCGATTCCTAAGTACATGTACAACAGGGGGCCCTAATTAACAGCATGATTTTGAGTCGGCTAAAAAACAATCAGATAGATTATGATACAATTAACAGGATCTTTGCAATTATTTTGCAAATAACTAAGCTAATGCAAGAATAAAGTTATTTTCCAATAAATACATAAATTAAATAATAGTAAATAATGAATCTACAATTATATTTTAAGAAGTGAAACATCATTTAAATTCAATAAATATCATATATTATTATTAAATTTCAATTTTTTTTTTTAATTCTGGGTAGATAAGTTTTTATTTTTTTAAAGTACATGTAGGGTGAGTTGGTAGACCTTTATCTGTTTATAATATATTTATTATATATTATCATGATTATATTCATTTGGATTTTACCCAAGTTAGGCAAGTTGCCACGGTTGGCAGGAGTACATTGTATATTTAACAGGATTTAATCCTTTTCACAAGTGGGGCGATTTTTTTTTGATGTGGGGCAAGCAAGTTGGTATGAAGGGAGCTACCACTTGATTTGGGGGGGAGGGGGGGGGGGGGGGGGTGGTAGGATGAAATTGTTATGAACAGTTATCCTGCATTGTTTTTAGTTGTAATATCTGTCCTGACAGTTTATTATTCATTCTTTTCGGTCCTGGCTTTTATTTTTTTACTCAAAACTCCTGTCCCGCATTTTTTCAAATTCCGTCAAAGCCCCCTCTCCCATAAAAATCAAATGGTAGCTCCCTAAACAAGAGTGGAGCGATTTTAAAATAATGGGGCGTTTTGCCAATTGCAATGGGGCGAGTTGACTTGCTTCCGTTTTTGCCAATCTTTGACTGATTTTCGGGTTTATACATGCATGACAAGGACAAAGTCAAATGGTTTTTCGTGAAAAGTATAACACTAGCATCTTCCTAAAAATGCGCATGATTATATTTACATTTCATTGCACTTTCCAAGTACAATAAGTTGGTACGTAATCCATCAAAACGAAACACTTTCGTCAGGTCAGGAATAACCACCAATTGGTGGACTATACCTCAATTGACGTATAATCCACCAATTGACATATATTGGTATAGACCAATTGACGTATAATGCAAGTTTTTTGTAATAAAACGCTAGTCTGGGATAGGAGCATCATTTTGCAACTTGCAACCTATTTTATAACCATTATTGAATCCTCCTAAAGTTTCAGTTTTGTCAAAGCCTGCTGCATCACTTGAGAATGCATGTGTATAACAATTCTTTTGTTAAAACATCTGTACTATTGACCATGATTGACTTTTAATAATGAAAGTCAAGTATTAACAAAGAGCTCCATTCACCTGGTGAGTTGTACTCATAATCACATGACTGAAGACAGTATTGATGTCCATTGACCGGTGATTAGTGGAAAATTTACCAATCAAGAATTGACAAGATAACAATAGAAGAAACTGCAAATACAATTATTGATTAAATGCAATATGTTATGTCACTATACTTAACTAGGAATGTTTGACATGTTTTCATACCATAATATGGTTATAAGAAAACAATGCTCCATTTTGGTTGTATAGTTTGCTTTGAAATACAAAGAATTATACTTCAATTGGTCTATACCATTATATGTCAATTGGTGGATTATACGTCAATTGAGGTATAATCCACCAATTGGTGGTTATTCCTGACCTGTTCGTTGCGTTGACTTTCGTTCCCCGGATTCAGTTAATCGACAATGTAAGTTACTAACCCATTTCAATATATCTGTTTATAATAACTTTTTGATCCATCAGTTTGAAAAATCAAAGGTCTTTGTATCAACTATCTGACTATCTTTGTCCATTCTTTTAAAACATGAATTCAGCAGCAGACGAGCGTCCATGGATTTTGCGTCATAGTATAAAAACGACAACGGTGAAAAGATTTCCGGGTTTCCGTATTCGACGTGCCAAGCTTTCGTACATTTACGTATATATATGAGAGTTAGTCTGGAATCAAGAATGGGGATTTAAATAAGGACACAAAAAAAATATATAGATAGTTGAAAAGCAAAAATATAGAAAGAAGGATCATAGAGAATAATTGAGTATACTTAATTATGAAGAATCATGCAAAGACATTATTCTCAGAGCATATACATGTCTCTGGAAGAATTGAGAATAAAGAAAAACTAAATAAAGAATATTCAATCATTTTATATATTATTTATAACTCATTCACATTTTGTTCCATTCAGAATTAAATAACTCTGCTGAGGGGGGCATGGGAAGTTTGGAAAATTGACAAACGATAATTACTCTAAATTCTAATCTGAGGAGAATTAAATGTTAGACAGTTAGAGTGTAATAAATAAAATATAAACATATATTTTTCAAAATGATGTCACAGAAAACACAGATTTTTTTTTTATTACTAATAAGATTCTGCAATTTGAGTATCTATGTCCAACAGATGTCAGTGAATTAGAAATTTTACTAATCTGATAGACGTTTAGTTAAGAATCTGTGACAAGTTCTTTTGTAATATTATTAGGAAATTGCCTACCGCCTCCTTGATTTAGAATTGCATACTCTTCAAGATTAAGGTAGCCTACACAAATAACAGCCAGTTTTGGACTTGATCTTTTTGTCCAAGGTTAAACAATATATTTTGTTTTATAATTTTCAACTCATGAACTATGCATATATTTTTAACACTATCTCCTCATGATATTCGACGAAAAGCTCACCAGATCTTATCTTCACATGTTTGCCAATATGGCGAATCAAATCAAAGTTTTACTTACTTAATTTCAAGTTGGCAATTACATGTATACTCAAACCTAGGTTGCCACATGTTGAGCAGAAAGTTCCTAACTTTATCATTCACAATACTTGAGTTCACCCATGTATTTTGGAGGTTCGTGTTGCACATAAAGGCGGATTTAGAGCACCCTGCCCCTCCCCTTTTTGTGGCAAAAATTTGATCTATTATATCGGGAATCACTGATGCATGACTAGGGAGGCCCCCTCTTTAGCAGTCAGTGGCCCCCTTATGAAAATTTCTGGATCCGTCAATGGCACAATCTTTAGTTTTTATGTAATGTTAAGCCCAACGGTTACTGGGAATTTCTGTACAGTATTTCATACCAAGGTTGTTTGGGTATCACAGTTTTAAAATGTTATCACCGTTGATCCAATAAACAAATCCTTGGTTGATCTATTCTTAAACAACTTCTTTCCAGTAGTACCCTCACAATGGTATTAATGACATTAATGCCTCCAACCTGGGACTATTATGGAGACTATTATACAATAGTCCCAGCTCCAACACTGATCATTGATATTTATATTCCCCTTATAAATAGAATAGAGAAATTGAGGACATTTGTTCCACATTTTATGAACTTTGAAAAAACACAAGCACATGTAACTTTTGACACCACCTGCGGGCAAGTGCCTGCAGGACACTGATGTGGTGGCACGTGGGTGGTGGTAAGTCAGTGGCGGATCCAGAACTTTTCATAAGGGGGGCCCGCTGACTGACCTAAAAGGGGGGCGCTCCCAGTCATGCTTCAGTGATTCCCTATATAATCAACCAAATTTTTCCCACGAAAGGGGGGCCCGGGCCCCCCAGGCCCCCACCCTGGATCCGCCTATGTAAGTTTATAACCGCCGTTACAGTAAACCCCTCTCAACCCACCAAATGCTTGCTTGAAACACAAGTAAAATATAAGCAGGTAATTATATCCTTTGCTTTTATTCCACACCAAAGATGAAGAAATGTATGATAAAGTTATAATGGTATATTATTCTGTACATTGTATAAGCCTAAAAATTAAAGGGACGAAAGTATGTAGTGACTATTGTTTGTCGTGATTTAAACACGATAATAGTGTTGCTTTCCCCTTTATCTTATGAGCCGTATTGAACAGGACAGACTACCCCAAACACTCTGAAACTTTTCAAGTACTTTCTATATGCTCATGTGTATTATATTGTTAGCATAGTTTTGTACTTGGACAGATAATCAGAATGGTCAACAATCAAGTATTGACAATGTTAATTGGTCACGTTTGTTTGAACTACCAAACCAGGTAATTTTTAAATTTACACTTGTACAACCCAATGTCAATGTTACATACAATCAGTCATTTTTGTAACACAAGGGTTACAAATAAGAAAATACTAAATAAAATATTCAAATTTATAATTTAGTTCCATAACTGTATGAAGCACCTAAGACTTAAATATATCTACTGGGTGTATCTGTCTGTCTTTTGTCCAAGATAGTTGGCAGATATATAGGAATAAAAAGAGATGTATGGTTATTGTAACACACCTTTGAGAAAGTTATTCAAACAATAATAACAGAAACACAACACAACACATCTAGATATTCCAAGTTCTAAATCATTTTTTTTCAAAGTGGTGAAGATCAAAAGATCTGCAATTAACACCAAATTCTCCCAATATAAATGCATACTTCTTTTACCTGTGTACATGTATATGTATTAAAAGAAATACCAATGAAAATCTTAATTAAAATAAATGTTTAAAGATTAAACTTTTAATTGTTCAAATAAGAAGAACATTTTATGGGGGAAGGGGGATGATTCACAGAATCCCCGGGCCTACTCCCTTTAGGAATTATATATAGAGAGAGACTTTTTACAAGTCTAGTCTCACTTTTTTTTAAGGATCCTGGACCCATATCTGACAATTATTGCACTTTTATTTACTTTGCCTTTTATTAACTGCGATTATTTTCCTAAGCTGATTGGATAAAATACCATTTATTATGGTGACAATTAAGGATAATCAGGGGCTGATCCAGCCATTTTTAAAAGGGGGAGGTCCCAACACAGGATAAAAGGGGGGTTCCAATTATGTTTCCCCATTTAAATGTATTGATCATTCAAAAAAAGGGGGGTTTCATGTGAAAATAATTTTTTTAAAAGTTAAATAAGATTTTCAATGGAATATATGTCTTACAAGGTATTAGATGTTAATAAACAAGTTTTAATTTTGATGTTAATTTTTTTCAACTTGGACACAATTAACTTTTTTTTCATGTGAATTTCACATGAAAAATTTAACGTAAAATTCATGTGAAAAATTTAACTTAAATGCACATCAACAAAATTTTCCTGTGTAACACATGCGTTACACATGCGTTTGACTATACATGTGTTACACATGCAAATATCGCATGTGTCACATGCGTTTTCCAACACATGCGTGACACAGGTGTTTTTCTGACACATGCGATTCACATGCGTGTATTACGCATGTGAACGCATGTGTACCACGCATGATTCACATGCGTGGCAAGAAACATGTGTATTACGCATGTGACACACCTGTGACACATGCGTTTTTAGGTACATGCGTGACACATGTGTGGCATTTTTGCCCTAGTAGTTACGTAATGCTAGGTGGAATAATTTCCGCAAATGTTTACACGTTGTTTTTATCACTTAGGAAGCTTTGGATCCAATTACAGGTTCTGTCGCTTATACCATACTGTTTAAGTTTTAGTAAAAGGCGCTTGTGAGGGACCTTATCAAAGTCCATATAAATTGAGTGTAGTATTCCTCCATTTTCCAGAATTTCAGTATATCTATCTAGAACCTTTATAAGTTGTAGGGAGGTGGATCTCCCACTTTTAAAACCAAATTGTTTGTTACTAAATAAATTATGACTATTCATGTGTTGGACTATTCTCTGTCTCACGAGTTTTTCCATTATTTTGCAAATAACAGTGGTCAAACTAACCGGTCTATAGTTGGATGGGGATGTTTTATCACCTTTCTTAAATAATGATGATATTTGACCTATTTTCCATCTTTGGGGTACTGTCCCACTCTTAAAATTTTCATTAAATATAGTACTCAGTGGCGAGTCAATAGTATTTGCTAGTTCAAATAAAACTTTTGGGTGCACTTGATCTGGGCCCGGTGGTTTTGACGTATTCAGATCTTTTAGTAATTTGTTTACCTCTTTACTACAAAAAAAGCTCATCACTTGAGAAATTGTCACAGTATCTCTTACCACTATCTACTGGGTTGTCTGATTCTAGTGTAAATACACTACTGAAGTATTCAGCTAGAACTTTAGCTTTCTCACTGTCTGTAGATCACTGTGTATCATCGCCACCGGAAATTGGGTACTAACGAAGCGGAGAGAAATGGAAAAAAAAGTAAACAAGGTAAGAATTCATTCAATTTAAAGCATTTCTACTGATTTGACTTAATAAATGATTTTTTGATATATAATTCTTTAAATTAGTAGGCCGATAAGTACAAAATTAAGACAAAATTTTGTGTTATACTCCAAAGCTTGCCACTTAGTACCTGAAAATTTCGAGGTCGATTGTCCTCTGTCGCCCCATTGGCAAGATATTCAACTGTTTTTCATTATTTTTCCAGACAAGTTTTTAGATTATGATAGTGTGACATCATATTGACTGAAATCTGTTGTCATAAAGATGTTTTTAAAGAATATGGACCAAAACATTGTTTGTTTATTGTACGGCGAATTGCAGGACGTTGTACGGCGAATTGCAAAATAACAACTTTTGTCTGTACGGCTTCTTGCAATATATTGTAATTTAAAGATGAAATTAATCACTGTTTAGATAATATCAAGTGATGAAATTTTGGCTGTATCAAAGCTTTACCGGCTTACAAATATACAAAAAAAACTACTTATCAAATATTATAAAATATATGCCGTTAATTTCGTTCAGAAGTCGTCGTTGCGTACCTCTATTTGACTTTGTGTTTTTAAAGACAAAAAGGTTTTTTTCAACCATATTATCCTAAATACATTCTGATTTCATATATCGTTATAATACTATCGACTGTTGTCTTATTTGTTGTCAGGGTGAAATTTTGTAAGTTCAATAAAAAAAACCGACCATCTATCTTTTGTTTGTGCTGTTTTTTTTTTTTTAATATAAACAGTGGAGATGTTGTATGATCGCAAATAAGATAACTATCCACCAGAGTCAAATAAAGTGTATGTAATCAATTATATGCTATCGTTTGGCCTTCAACAACGAAAAATCGTACCTTACAGTCGGCTATAAAAAGCCCCGACATGAAAATTGTGGAAGGATTCAACAAGAATACTAACGGCCTAACTCATAACAAAACAATTTACGAAAAATAACAAATATGATAGAGATGAACCAACGACAACCACCAAACTACAGGCTCGTGGCTTCGGACAGACACACAAAGAATGTGCTGGATTAAATAGATATAGGAAGATGTGGTGTGAGTGCCAATGAGACAACTCTCCATCCAAGTCACAATTTATAAAAGTAAACCATTGTAGGTCAAGGTACGGTCTTCAACATTGTTTATTGTTTATTTTTTAAATTTCTGAAATGAATAATTTGTTAAAAGAAAAGTGAAGAAATACTTTGTTTTCATTGAAAATTAGGAGAAATAAATCATGAATTGTGTTTCGAATTAATTTTCTTGTTTCTTATTGAAAATAAGATTGTATTTTTTTTTTAGTTTAAGTAAATTCAATCAATCTTTTTATTACAGGGAAAAAATAATAAAAGACTGTTGCTAAGGCTGTTTGGCCTAAACTTAAATGAGTAGATGGAGGGGTAGTGAAAAGGAGTGTATTCGTCCGAATTTTCATTGTTACAGTAGTACATTTTCATGATTAATATGTATAATAATTCTCAGTAAATTTTATTGTGATATTGTGCCAATTAAAATTATATAATTAATACAAGTAAGACTTGCATTTGCCTTAAAAGATATAGCAGTACGTGATTATTTGTTTTCAAACACACCTTCTCTGTTTTGAAACTTAAAAAGGTATGGATCTCGGCCTATCTGTTTGGTTGAATATAAATGTGAATTCATAGAGTTTCAAAATCAACAGTAAGCCCTATTTGTGTGTGTGTAAATAATCTAATCTTTAGATAGATGCTAAAATTAAAATCATTGTTCTTGATAAGAAGAAAAAAGTGCAACGTAAGCACGCCTTAATGTAAAAAGGTGTACCCGACTTATTCGTTCACGATAAGAATTTACCGATTTCGGTATTTTAACAAAAACTGTTACAAGGGCAAATAAATAAATGAACGTTTAAATTTACATGGATTTTTCCAAAAGAATTTATGAGTATGCACCATCAGGATTAAAAAGTATTTCAACCTGTCCTTATTAGATGTTATTTCATTATAATTCTTTAAACTTACAAGTCGAAGATGCTAGCTTTTGTGAATTGTATTATTAAGTATATAATATTAAGATGACAACAAAAAAAAACTTCATACAAGGTCATCTTTATTCTCAAGTAGAAAGTTTATATAAATAGTTAATGCCGTAGCCACAGCCGGATTTGTATCCCTTGTATCGGATTCTTCTTTCAATCTTTCCAAAAATGATTAATCTAAGGTTAATATTTTTTAAAATTTAAACAGTGTTAGCCACCGAGCTTGTTCATTTCTTACTACATAGAGATGAAGTTTTTTTTTTTGAAAATTAATGTTCTTTATTCTAATATATTCGCTGTATCTGCCTTTTACAAATAAGACAATAACATTAATTGAAAAAGGAGACGTGGAATGGTTTTCACTGAGAGGACTTTCAAACAAAATCCAAATGAAATAGATTTAACCAACTATTGGTTACTATACACTTCACAATGAACAAAACCCATACCGTATCAAAATTGCCTGATTTATGACAAAATCATAAACAAATATGTCAGGCAGCAACTTACTACAGCCGCTATATTACATGTTCCTGACCAGGGACAGACACATATATATTGAGGCGGGCTTAAACATGTTTGTGAGCACTCAAACCTCCCTTAACATGGTGCCGTGGTGTAGCAATACAACAATTTTTTTTGTAGAGAATGATAATTCATTTATATTTCATTTTATCTGAAAGTTGAAAGAGAATTCATTCACTTAATGGTTCTAAATATTCAATGCGGAAAAATTCTCCTGCCATTACCTCCTTCCTTCCCTCCACCCACAACCCATCCCCGAAATGTTCATTACTTATATGCAAATGCTGACTAATATTGTATGGTTAAAACATTTGGTTGAGGCAGAAACGACAGCTTTAGCTTTTTTTCATTTATAAAAAGGCATAACTCAAGAACGGTAACAGTGACGCTACCCAATTTATAACTTGATCTGTGTTTTGTGGTGATAAGCATTTCGTGTAAGTTTTAAAACATTTGGTTAAGGCATACTAAAGTTAGAGAACAGAAACCAATTATTGGGACTTTCTGGACATGGGTAACATTTAACGCTACGTCAGGGCAGAACAACAGGTCAGTAAAACAGTGACATGCCTTTCAGAAAGTTACAACATTTGCCAGCTTTTGTATATGCCGTATTCATATTGTATATGTGAGCCAAAATTTGTTCCTGTGAAAACTTATATCACAGGAAATATGTTCTGGGAGAACTTTTTTCACAGGTAATTTCTATATCATTTGTTCCATCTCTATAAAATAAGTTCCACACTTTACCTGGTGAAATAAGTACCGGGTTGGTGAAATTTGTTCCTTACCTAGTGAAATAAGTTCCGGGTTTATGAGATTTGTTCCTTACGTGGTGAAATAAGTTCTGAGTTTGTGAGATTTGTTCCTCACCTGGTGAAATAAGTTCCTTGTCTGTGAAATATGTTCCACTGGTTAAACAAGTTATCTTATATACTGAGCATTTTTTTGTTACATATACATCAGGTATGTAAAAGTTGTAATAGGACTGTGTGTACCCTAGACTTTATTTTTTATGGTCTATATTCTTTAAAAACGTTCATTTTGACAACAAATTTCAGTAAATATGATGCCACACTATAATAATCTAAAAAAGTGTCTGGAAAAATAATGAAAAACAGTTGAATATCTTGACAATGGGGCGACGGAGGACGATCGACCTCGAAATTTTCAGGTACTAAGTGGCAAGTTCTTGAGTATAACACAAAATCTTGTCTTAATTTTGTACTTATCGGCCTAATAATTTAAAGAATTATATATCAGAAAATCATTTCTTAAGCGGTACCCTCGTCAAATCAGTAGAAATGCTTCAAATTGAATGAATTCTTACCTTGTTTACTTTTTTTTCTATTTCTCTCCGCTTCGTTAGTACCCAATTTCCGGTGGCGATGATACACAGTGTAGATGCTATAAATTCTGTACCATTTACTTTAGTGTGTAACTCTGATATACCAGATATAGATTTTCGTTTAGAGTTTACATATTTCCAAAAAGTTTTGCAGTTAGTTTTGGCGCTTTCTGCTAACTGTTTCTTTCGTTCCTAGTTACTGTTTTAACTTTATTTCTAGCTTTACAATATTCTCTATATCTTGTACTATCTCTAGTCTCTAATTAGCGAGTCCAAAGCCTCTATTTCCTCTTTACACATCTTACTGCTTCACTCGAAAGTGGTGTTTTCCCCTTTTTCTTACTATTTGGTTTGCTTTTAGGGATACATTCATTCATTGTATCAGTTAATTTGTCCATAAAAATACTAATCATGTCCTCTGTACATTTTCCATCTAATAACTCATTCCAGTTTAAATTTAACTTATCTCTCATTTTATCATAGTCACCTTTATAATAGTTGAATTTCTGACTTGCGTTCGAGTAATAATTAATATAACAATATTAGTTAAAATTCAGCACGTAATGATCACTAGATCTAAGTGGATTATCATAGTTAATTTTCGATACTCTATTGCTATCATTTACTTATAATAAATCAAGGGTTGGTGGTTGTTGATTAATCCTATATCTAGTAGGTTTATCGACTAATTGATCAAAATAACAATCTCTAATGCACTCTATAAATTTTAGATCAGTTTCATCGCCAGCTTCCCACTGAGCCCAGTCTATCTTTGGGAAGTTAAAGTCCCCTGCCACAAGTATACGGCTAAATTTTTCCTCGAGTTGACTAACTTTCATCAAAAGTTCATTCAAATTTTCATGGTTAGTTTTATCGGACGACGGGCTTTTATATATACATCCTATCAGTAACTTGTCATTGTGTCTTTTAAGTTTATGTTAACCCATACATGCTCTTTAAGGATGTTCGCTTGTCAAGTTTTGGAATTTTTGTCAGATTTTCGGAATCCTCTGGTTTTATCCATTTGAATGCCTTAAAAAATTTTGCCCACTAACCCCCATTTTTCTTTTTATAAATCTTTTACATGTATAATTATACGCCATCTGTAAAAGTCTTATAAAACCTTTGTTACTTTTTAATAGTTTTTGAGAACTTAAACTTGTCAATGATAAAGCTATGAAAAGTCAAGAGAGAACATTTTCCCACCAAAATTTCAATGGCTAATATCTCGAAAACAAGCACACGGACCTATATTGTTTTTTCGCTCTTTTGGTTCCTTTATTAATCTCCTATCAATATATACTAGTGTTATGAAAAGCTTGTTATTTTGAAACTGAGTAGCAATCTTCCTTAAACTCAGATTCAATATTTACTTCGACTGCTTTAAGTTCTTTTTTTCATATATATATAAGTATTCCACGTCCGCTTTCTGACGAGAAATTATCTGGGAACATATCATAATCACTAAATGAAAACTCAGCCTTATTAAGGTTATATCTAGAGTTCTCTGGTAATACTTCTGTAACTACTTATTCATAAAACTGTCTGCATTTGTATTAATGCATTTTAGTTCATTCAATGTGCATACTTCAGGTTCAAAATTTTTTTTAAAATGCTTATCACCATTAAAATTCTTACCACCATTAACAAACGAAGGAGTATTTACATTTTTCTGTACAAAGTCAGTTTTCTGTTTATTTACGATTTCTTTGGTACCCTCACGGTGCGTCTTGCCCACGGTGGGCCTCTCACCAAGTACTTGTATTTCCCCGACTTATCACTATCGTTTTTAGCCTTCGCTTCCAGAATTTTTTTTCTGTTTTCATCTCTTTCCTCTTTTGTCATATCATGAGTTACACTTCTACCATAGTATGGACTCTCTTCATCAATCCCTTTTAAATGTGATAATTGTTTCATAAATGTGCGTTTGGACTCAGTGTCGGCCCATATTATTTTCAATGGTCTTGGTTTTTTATCCCCTAAATCATCATCTGAATCTTTTTTTTACCTAGCCTTGTGACATTATTAATGCTACTGTTGTCAACTTCAATGAATGATGCAAGACTTTTAACATACTCAGTGTCTCTCTGTTTGCGAACTATACTTTCTTTATCAGTGACCTTATCTATCCTATGTATAATACTGTTTTTCTCTCTAATGCTACTCTCTCGGATGTCTGATACTTATTTATTAAGTGTTTCTTTAATCTCATTCAACTCAGATTGACCTGTATTCTCAGTTTCATTCATAGTTTGTTTAATAATCACCATAACCTGATCAGAATCTACATTCTTAGAGATTTCTGTTTCTAGTTGTATGACTCTTTTGTCCATTACCTGAAGAAATTCTGCACATCTTACTCAACTTCTCTGTCAGTACGAATGTTTTTCATAACTTTGTCTTCACAAGTGTGACAGAACCAGTGCAGAGATGGATTCATAAATACCTGGTATTGTTCTGATGTCAAATCTAGGCAATTACTGCAGTAACAATTTTCACAATATTTACACTGGATTATTTTGTCAGTTTCTTGTGTAAAGTCTTTTTCACATGTTTCACATTTCCAAATCTCTACCTTGTTTTTGTCGGACTTTGACTTGCTTTGTGTATGGGAACCTAATCTTGATCGGCTGGTAGGTTTTGATGTGTTTGTATTTTTTGGCGGCATAATGGTGGGTGACTCTCATGTAAACAATGGGCTACTTGGTACAATCCGATGTAATCCTAACTAACTATTTTGCTTCAACTCCTAGTTATTATCTTTATCGTGTTAAATAATGTCTATTTTCACTATATGTAATGTTATTTTTCTGTTCCTACATTTGTTATTAAAACAAAAACTAATTTATAGTGGGAGCTTTGAAAACTTTCATCCTTCTTCAACCGGAACCGATATACAGTAAAGTTTCTTATCGATATTTTTATACATCGTTTCTTTTTGAGTTTTTTTCCCATTTGATATCCATAGCTCGTTCTGTATTAGTTTTTTTTATGATATTTGTACATTTATTTGCTTATTTATGAATTTTCATGATCATGTAAAACTGCAAAATCTGACTAACATAGCAGTGAAATTGAAGAAAATAGAAGTAATCCAAAACAACTTTGGAATAGTTTTAAAAATTTGGGATACCGAAAAATTCTGAAAATTCCCATTACTTTCTTGATAAATTTATTTATCTCTGAAGGTACGGTACCTGACGATCTGAAAATGGCTAAGGTCAAGCTCCTATTTAAAAAAATGACAAACTGAAGCCTGAACATTACAGGCCGGTTAGCATTTTAAGTATTGTTTCTAAAATTCTAGAAAAAGCTGCCTATAAGCAACTTGAAAAATTTTTGATTTCAAATAATTTATTATTTGAGTTTCAATCAGGATTTATAAGTTCTTATTCAACTAATTCTTGTCTCATTCACTCATTCACTTAATAGATCACATTAAAACTCAAACAGCCAATTTTTTTTTACAGGCATGGTCCTATTAGACCTACAGAAGGCGTTTGACACAGTAGATCACAAGATATTATGTGACAAATTAGAAGTTATTGGTGTTAGATGTATACCTTGGTTTGAATCCTATTTGACAAACAGAAAACAGGTTGTAAGTGTAAATGAGGTAACTTCAGAAGTGTGTAATATTACATGTGGTGTCCCTCAAGGCAGCTTACTGGGTCCACTATTATTTTGATCTATGTCAATGATGTTCAAACTAGCATAGACTCAGATTGTAAAGTTTTGATATATGCAGATGATACTGCAATTTTATTTTCCCATATAGACCCTGGGGTAATCTCGCATAAATTATCCAGAATGCTGGAGTCATGCCATGATTGGTTTACAGGCATGGTCCTATTAGACCTACAGAAGGCGTTTGACACAGTAGATCACAAGATATTATGTGACAAATTAGAAGTTATTGGTGTTAGATGTATACCTTGGTTTGAATCCTATTTGACAAACAGAAAACAGGTTGTTAGTGTAAATGAGGTAACTTCAGAAGTGTGTAATATTACATGTGGTGTCCCTCAAGGAAGCTTACTGGGTCCACTATTATTTTTGATCTATGTCAATGATGTTCAAACTAGCTTTGACTCAGATTGTAAAGTTTTGATATATGCAGATGATACTGCAATTTTATTTTCCCATATAGACCCTGGGGGTAATCTCGCATAAATTATCCAGAATGCTGGAGCCATGCCATGATTGGTTAACTGACAATAAATTGCCCCTACATTTGGGAAAGACGGAGAGTATAATTTTTGGTCCTGGTCAAAAAATTCGGTCTCTAATACCGGGTGATTTTGCTATCTCCTGTAATGGTATTAATATTGAATCCAAAACTTTTGTAAAATATTTAGGAATAATAATTGATCAGTTTCTAACTGGTGATTTTATTGTCAACTCTATAGTGAAAAAATTCAATCAAAGGCTTAAGTTTTTATATAGAAACAAAGAGTGTCTAAATTTTCAATCTAGGAAAACATTGTGCCCTTCTCTGATTCAATGGCATTTTGATTATGCATGTGCATGCTGGTATGAAGGTATATCAAAACAAAGGAAGAATAAACTTCAAGTGGCACAAAATAAGGTTGTGAGATTTATTCTGCAATTACATTCTAGAAAGAGTGTGACATATATTGAATTTGAGAAATTGGATTTTTTAAATATTAGTAATAGAGTCAAACAACTAAGACTCGATCATGTTTTTAACATTTTTAACAATATAAAATTATGCCCAAATTATTTGCATATAAATTTTGTTAGAAATGAAACATCTTTCAATACAAGATCTAGTAAATAAGAATTTTTATATACCAGGAATTAAAGGGTGTGAATCTACCATTTTCTTTTATAATGGAATGAAAGACTGGAACTCATTAACAGAAATAGTTAAAAGTTGCTCAAAGAAATATAATTTTAAAGTACAAGTGAAAAAAATTTTGATGGATAAATTTAAATCCATCTTTAATAGTGAATTTGTTTTTTTATTAATTTTACTGAGGCTTTGACCATTTATCTGTGATAATTTTTATAATGATTTTTTGTTATTTTTTATGTGTCAACCTTTGGTGTGAACTGGAAGTCTCTTCTTAAAAGGACCCCACTGGAAATAAGTTTCAATGACTTTTGTGGGCCATCCTAGGGTATTAGGCTGCAATCTAGTCTATATAATTCACTCATTATAATCTAGTCTTTTTTCAAAATATCATGACAATTTTCATGATTTTATTTTCTAAATTATAATTTTTAGTACACATGTAAATCATTTTAGTGTTTGTAACTATTCATGTCTAGTGCTATATTTGTATGTCATTTTAATTTATTTGTGTATGTCAAATGCATGCCTTTTATCTTGAATAAATATATATTAACTATACGTTGTTTGCTGATTGTACTGATGCACATAATACAGGGTTAATTATTTTCATTTTTCCCTTTTATAAGATTTTTTCATATATCATATAGACATATTTCAAAGTATACTGTCCAAAGTATGACTCCAGAGACGGTGTTTTGAGCATAGGGTTTTGGACACAGGTTTCCGACATTTTGTTGTTTTTCAGGCCTGGCCGGCGTATCGTCAAAGAAGGAGGATTTTTGATAATTTATTATAACTTAGATACAGTTATTTATTTTTGATCGATATATTACACATGATGTTTTTATTTCTTTATTCATAATAAATCCGGTGTCCTCTAGTTTAGGTTGGGCAGTCGGCAAATTGTATTATTTATTTTATTGAGATTTATGGATAAATAAATACGTAACAAGTAAATACGAATCATACTTGTTCTAAAAACTTAACTTGATCACTGAAGCTTTGATATCGGACAAACATATAATCGTCACTACCAATCATTGTATCAAATTTTGTGAATATTACGTAAAAGTACATGGGGCAAAATCTCATCATGATGGAGACAATTTAACCTGACCATGACATCATGAAATGGTAGGCCATGGTCAGGTGACAATGGATGGCTGACAAGACAAGATAACACCACCAAGAAGTTCTGGACACTAAACATTTATTTCCCGTGCCTGAGGGAGATATGAAGATTTGTTCACCCAAGAAAAATTATATTTCACGAGGGCATCGCCCGAGGGAAATATGACTTTTCGAGGGTGAACAAATCTTCATACCTCCCTAAGCAAAGGGAAATGAATGTTTTATTCCACTGCCTATACTTTTTTTCTTCTGAACATAAGATATTAACTTACATAATTGTTTTCTTATCCGTTTGGTTTTTTTTATAACTATAAACACAACGTACACAATGATAATCAGTACCGATTAAAAGTTAATTATTTATTCATTTTTGTTTGTTTTTAGATATGAAATAATTTTTAAAAACGAAATTACTGTACTATCCTTTAAAAAAAACCCGATCAAAACGTTTTAAAACATGAACCGCGGGTAACGTCGCACAAGGCAGTTCCGACGTTCAGAGGGGAATTTGATACTTCGAAGGGAATATGAAGTTTTGTTTGACGTCACGTGGTATAGTTTTAACCAATCAAATGTTGATTTCGCTATAAAAATCAACATGCAGGGGAATACAATGATTTATCTTACTAGGTTGTAGTTGGTTTAAGATATAATTTAAAAATTATTTGCATATTGTTAACGTTATCGTTGCAATCGACACCGCCAAAAAAGTTAATTATTGTACCTTTTATTATATGACTATAATTTTTTGTTTCCTCATTGGCTAAAAACATACGAATTTCTCTTTGATAAAACATTATATTCACCGCGGCAAAAATCACGAGAGGCCGGTACATAAGATTTGGAACAGCGTCCGTGTACCTAAATATAGATATTCCAAGGCAACGTCAATGACGTAGATTTATGACGTCATTCAAATTCCTGTTTTTTCTTTTTCTTCTTGTTTTCGGTGTATTTTTTTTAGTAAAGTTTATTGAATATTTCAACTTAATTATGAAGAAAATAAGCAACTGCAAAATCAGATGATATATTTAGTATAAAAACAGGGAGCAGTTTTAAAAGTATCTTGAGCAAATACTAGAAAATTGGAGATGGATAAAAAGTCATATAATAAAACAATTGTTGACTTTTGATTTCAGTTGATACAGTGATTTATCTACCCCAGAAATATGACATTCAGAGTGGTCCATGATTCTGTGTTGATTGTTTAAGGATGTAATCAAGTCATGTTTAGGAATTTTTGTCCGATGTTTGGACTCCTTGAGTTTTTTCCTAAGATACAGGGTTACATATTTTGCCCCATATCACCCATTTGTTTTTATAGAAGACTTCAATAGCTCATAAAAAGGTCATTACCAAAATCTACGCAGATTCTGGGTTTTTTTCTTACAATTTGAGACCCAAATAATGTCAATGCTAAATATAAGGTAAAAATCCGAGTCAGCCTTTTCCAGCTATTTTTTAAAAATCAAATATCTCAAAAAGGAGTTCCATACCCTACAAATGTATCAATACTTTTAGCTAATTTTGTTCCTCTAATGCTCTTCTGACTTGCATTCTAGATTTTTTTTAATTTCACCTAACTACATCCTTAATAAGGTCAGGTTTGGTCATCTTCGGCAATAAAACACGAGAAGTAATTAGCAGGCCAAGTTTTCAATGAATGAAATATTTTTTGTCGATTATATGTTATCATGGTTATGGATTCGTAATAAATGCAAAAAATTGTACATAGAGGTCTTAGTTAAGTATATATATATAATTACTCTAAATATCAGCACAACAATGTTAAATCTGCAAATTTGCGGAACCAAATTTTTGTTATTCCCTCTCCACAAATTTGCAGATTTATCATTGTTGTTCTGATATTTAGAGTAATTATGAATATAATATGTGTTTTCAGCCGTGTATCATCTTCACTGGTGATCCAATAGAGTTGTCACTTGTTTAGACTTATCAAAATATATATATACATTGGTGTAATAATTTTCTTAACATTATCATTTCAAGAAACTCGGTTCGTACGACTTTAATCCAATAGATCGACACGAAGCATTTTTTTAGTTTTATTTGTTTACCAGCTCGTACGTGCGATTTCGACTGTTTTTTATACTTGTCCACTTTAGTTGCATAGTTAATGTCAACCTTGCAAATAAAACGTTAAACTGTAACAGTTTAGCCCGACTATCTGTATACATTAAGGAACATTAGTCTAATTGACTATTAATTTCATAGCCATTTGAAATTTAATAAATGGATATACAGAGTATTTTGACATAAATACATGTATTCATGTCATGTATTATATTTTGTAATTTGATGTACATCTGATTAAGGTTTGGATGGGATTTAAAAGAAAAGAGAAACTAATCTAAACACAACAAAAACTGAATAAAATCCAACTAAAAAATCAAGAGATGAAAATCAATAAGATACATATTAAACATATATAAAAAAAACACCCTTAAATGGTGGTTTGTTGAAATCAATACGTACATGCATTACGGAAGTACATGTAAAAAATTCACAGAATAAGGACATTTTCCATCTCTCTATCATTATCGAAACTTAAATTATTTGACAATTGATAAAAAGAAAAAAAACAAACTTTTCCTGTTTATCAATAACATTGCAATAAAACAATACTCACAATGCTTGACAGAATATTATTATAATTAATCATAGTACTGACACTCTAGAAAACTTAAAAAGGAAATAGTCTTGATATGGTTATATATTTTGCAGGACATTTAATGCTCAAATAGGTTATTGCAAGGGTTCATTTAAATACAAAGTGCTATAAACTTTTCGAATCATGAATTTTAACTTATTTAATGTCTGTTCCCATTACAATTGGACGTTTCTGTTTATTAAAGCAGCCAAAATGACACCCCTCCCCATAATATGACTCTAGACGTGTAGCCTTTAATATATCTAAACTCAAGCCAGCCTTGCTGACGTCTCAATTCCATAAATAACTCATGATACTCGAGATACATATGCTTTCAGTGTTTTATTGCCAAAAAAGTCTCTAGCGTAATAATACTGTTTTAATTTTTTGTGATTGTTTGCAAAGTCTTTTTTATCTTTAGGTAAGAGTTCGTCTACTTTTTTTCCATTATTCCATATAAGAATGAGCTTCATTAATTTTACAACATTTACATAATAACAATATCCTATTTGTATGAATGAAAAGTTTCAATTAAAGAGGTAATTCACAAATCCCGTTTTTATAAAAAAAAAAAAAAAAATCAAAAAAATGAGGAGATATGGTATGATTGCCAATGAGACAACTATCCACCAAAATTCAAATGAAGTGGATATAAAGCAATTATAGGCAACCGTACGGGCTTCAACAATGAAAAACCCATACCGTACAGTCGGAAATAAAAGACCCCGACATGAAAAATGGGAAACAATTTAATTGAGAATACTAATGGCCTAACTTATAATATCACAATTTACGAAAAATAAATATGACAGACATAAACCAACGACAACCACTAACCTGCAAGCTCCTGACTTGACACAGGCACATAAAGAATGTTGCGGGGTTAAACATGTTTGTGAGCACTCAACCCTTCCCCGATTTAATTTTTCAAAATCAAAATCAACGTTTATACCAATAAAAACAATATTTGTTCGCTTTGCTAAACCGATCGGGCCAAGCTAATATAGGTCAG
This sequence comes from Mytilus californianus, assembly GCF_021869535.1. Classification (NCBI taxonomy): domain Eukaryota; kingdom Metazoa; phylum Mollusca; class Bivalvia; order Mytilida; family Mytilidae; genus Mytilus; species Mytilus californianus. The sequence continues at coordinate 98,535,332 of NW_026262712.1, read as the reverse complement.
ACGAGGAATGGTAAATGTTAATAGAGAATTCTCGATATCTGACTTTACTAACGTCATACATAAAGTATACGTGAGAAATTACAATTAAGACTATATTTGAGATTGAATTGTCTCCCTTTTTCCGAAAAAAATGACATATTAAAATGCATTCAGCTATAATTTCGCCATTATCTTCATATTTTTTCTTAATCTAATTATGATATTTGAATTAAGACAACATTGTTGTAGGGAAAAATGATTTTTTTAGTATTTAGTGATTCTAGTAACTTAAAATTATTGACCGTTAAATCTCAAGAAAAATAATCGTAATTAATGGAAGCAAAGGAAGGTATAAAGAGCTGATATCCAGTTTAGGATTCAATAACTGGAGACACTGCTATACATCTGTTATACTTTGTTTAAAATGCCAAGGGTTAAAAATTAAGTCAAAGCACATTGTAATTATACTATTATAATTGAAATAAAAAATCTCAAAATACAAATATCATCTCACTTTGTTGACCGTCCATCCACGATATTCACACCAAAATAGGTTGTATCTCTAATTTAAAGCTGTGTTTGACGTATAGTTATCATAACTAGTATTTTGAAGGTTTTTTTTCTCCGAAAAAAACCTTCAGATATACCTTATAGTCAAGTCAGAATCAACATGTGTGAAATTATAGAAAATCAAATGATAAATATTTATGGTTGATACAAAACTTCACGCCAACATATAAATATGTCGTATATCTTATTTCAAGATAGTTCTTGTTTGTTTATAGTCGTCAGTACATAATTAAGGCAATCTGAAATTAGGCCTTGAGTCTGGACTAAAGCTCCGTGATGAAGGCCATACGGTAACCAATAGTTGCTTAAAATCAACATTATTCCCCCTGGTAGTTAGTTATCTGATTGTTAATACTGTTAGACATCGACCATTCATCTTTTATGGTTGAATAAAGGATTTTTTAAAAGTTTGATTCTTTATTGCTTCATATATACTTCATCAGATTGTCTGTGCGAAATAAAATGCCCCTCCGCACCAAAGATTTAAAAACATAAAAAGATGGTTCGTTCCTTCTATGATCTTAACATTAGAAAGAAAATTAACGGAACATCTGAGTTGCTATCTCCTTGCCATATTGTATCAAACATCTCTTTAAACGAGTATCCACAGTAAGGTTGAACACATAAATAACGAAGTTATTTTTTGGGAAGAACTTCTTGCAAATACGTTTACGAAATATCGAATGAAACAAGTGTGGACACAGGCAAGCGTGGATAGTATCCAGCATATAAGAGAATTGCACAGTCAAACTCATAAGACCCAAACAAACTCGAACTTGATCTGGATTTTGTCATGGACATTTGCCAGCCAGACAATACCACCAGATAGACCACCAGAAAGACAGATATACAGACAGATAAGACCACCAGACCGACAAGACCATCAGACAGACAGACAGACAAGACAACCAGACAGTCACACAAACAAGACCACCAGACAGACACACAAACAAGACCACCAGACAGACACAGACAGACAAGACAATCAGACAGACAGCCAGCCAGACAAGACCACCAGACAGACAGCCAGCCAGACAAGACCACCAGATAGACAGACAGACAGACAAGACCACCAGACAGACACACAAACAAGACCACCAGACAGACACAGACAGACAAGACAATCAGACAGACAGCCAGCCAGACAAGACCACCAGACAGACAGCCAGCCAGACAAGACCACCAGATAGACAGACAGACAGACAAGACTACCAGACAGACAGAAAATACCACCAGACAGACAGACAGACAGACAGACAAGACCATCAGCCAGACAGACAAGACCACAAAACACACAGACAGACAGACAAGACCACCAGACAGACAGACAGACAAGACCACCAGACAGACAGACACACCAGATAGACAGACAGACAGACAACAACACGAGACAGACAGACAGACAAGAACACGAGACAGACAGACAGACAAGACCACCAGACAGACACAGACAGACAAGACCAGACCACCAAACAGACAGACAAGACAACCAGACCAGACCAGACCAACAAACAGACAGACAGACAGACAGAAAAGACCACCAGAGAGACACACAAACAAGACCACCAGATAGACAGACAGGACCACAAAACAGACAGACAACCAGGACCACAAAACAGACAGACAGACAGGACCACCCGACAGAGAAATAAAACCAAACCACCAGACAGACGGACAGACGAGAACACGAGACAGACAGACAGACAAGACCACCAGACAGACACAGACAGACAAGACCAGACCACCAAACAGACAGACAAGACAACCAGACCAGACCACCAAACAGACAGACAGACAGACAGACAGACAGACAGACAGACAGACAGACAGACAGGACCACCAGACAGACAGACAGGACCACAAAACAGACAGACAGACAGACAGACACAGTCAGGACCACCAGACAGAGAAATAAAACCAAACCACCAGACAGACAGACAGAGACAGACAGACAGACAGACAGAGACAGACAGACAGAAAAGACAGACAGACAGACAGAAAAGACAGACAGACAGACAAAACATTAAGACAGACAGACAAAACATTAAGACAGACAGACAGGCAAGATCTTAAGACAGACAGACAAGACCACCAGACAAACATACAGACAAGACCACCAGACAGACAGACAAACAAATATAATAAAGTCTCCTACAGCTCAACTTCACAGGTCAGGGACTTATATAATAAGTTAACACTAGATGAGTAACGATCTATATCAATCAACAAAATGTTTGATAGCTAATTAGGCACAAGTCCCATACAAATCAATATAGTTTAATTACCAATTAAACTTAACCGAAGTTAAACTTAATCAGCATATCTTTGCGTCTTGGCTTTAAACGCCATATATAAATATTTAACATAACGTTGCTATGAAATAAAGAGAAGAGCAAATATATTTGCTGGTTCCCGCAAGGTACATGAAATACTGTTGAGACCGAATATCTACAGATAAACCTTTTTCAACTGATTTTTACAGTTCGTTCTTATGTTGTACTATTACACCACTGTTCCAGGTTAGGGGGAGGGTTGGGACTCCGCTAACATGTTTAACCCCGCCACATTACGTACATATGTGCCTGTCCCAAGTCAAGATCCTGTAATTCAGTGGTTGTCGTTTGGTGTCGTGTTACATATTTGTTTTTCGTTCATTTTTTTTGTACATTAATTAGGACGTTAGTTTTTTCGTTTGAATTGTAAAACGTTTTTTATTTGTCATTTTGGGGACTTTTATAGCTAACTATGCGGTATGGGCTTTGCTCATTGTTGAAGGCTCTACTGTGACCATTTTTTTTAAATTTTGTGTCATTTGGCCTCCTGTGAAGAGTTGTCTCATTGGCAATCACACCACATCTTTTTTTATATCTACAGATCCTAGGTAAAATGAAGACACAATAAAGTATCAGATTACCTAAAATATCGACACCAGCAAGTCAGACATTTATTAGTCTTGCTTTGTTTAAAAAACACAAGGAAACCCAAAAAGTAACACCCGAGCAGTTCTTGTATAAATCAATGATTTCAGTTCGACAAAACTTATTCATTCTTTTTAGCAAATGCAAATTTTAGTCTTTGGTTAAAATAAAATTGTATTTGAAAATTTAAATTGATGACCGCACAATCAGTCATATCTATTCAAACAAAAGACAGACAGACGAGCACGACGCATATAGATTATTTTTTAAACCCGTTTATCACTATAACATTTAAAATTAAAACAAACTAAAGATAACAATGACGGAATAAGGCATATTAAAGGTGAATAAGCATTTTTTTATATCAGTATACTCCTGTAAAATAATATAGAACATTTATAAAAATTTAGAACATTTATTAAGAAGATAGGTATTTGTCCATACACCTTTCCATTTTGTTTTCTAGAGGTCTAAGTCTGTCAAGGTGGTCTTGGTACGCTTGGTATGTGTCCCTAGCCATTTCCATGGCACCCTTTTTCTTTGGGGGTGGTTGAACTGCTTCCTCCTCATCCTCATCATCGGCAACAGGGATCGCTTGAAATCTGTTTGCTACGCCAGACGGTTCTTGAGGTTCTTCTTGCGATTCTTGCGGTTCTTCAACCTGGTCTTCTTGAGCGTCATCTTGTTCCAATGGCGTGCTTATCCTTGCAACTATATTTGCAACTTCACGCTCCACCTCTTTACTGGCGTTGAGCTGCAAGTACAAAAAGAAAAATAAATATATGATATATTTTAACAAATAAAAATATATTAAATGAAAAACCCAAATTAAGATTGATGTAATAAATTGTTGATATGTTTGATGATCACCTTTTCTTTTGTTCTAAATGTGATGAAGTATAAAACTCTGAGCGGAGTAATCGATTCATTGAGTGTTTGATAGACAATTCCGATTGGTCAACTTAAATCTTTAAATTTCATTGTGAAGGATATATAATGTATCAAATGTCATGATGACCGGATAGAAATTTGCTGTTCACCTGTTGTTTTTTTTTATTTATTGATTTAAATGTCAAATTGAAGGTTTTCATTTTTTTAAAATTCATTATTTACGGAAGCCTTTTAGTACGGAAGCCTTTTAGGGCCATGCTAATTTACATTATTTAATTTGATATAACAAATTAATAATTTGATATAACAATATAACAAATTAATAATTTGATATAACAATATAACAAATTAATAATTTGATATAACAATATAACAAATTAATAATTTGATACAACAAATTAATAATTTCATACAACAAATTAATAATTTGATATAACAAATTAATAATTTGATATAATAAATTAATTATTTGATATGACAGATTATCAATTTGATAAAATAAATTACGATAATTTGATATAACAATTCATTCATTTAATTTATCAAATTATTAATTTAAAATAACAAATTGATTATTTGATATAACAAATTAACAATTTGAAATAACAAATTAATAATTTGATATACAAATAGTCTTCTCAAGTGCATTTTAGCGATAGACTCAAAGAAAGCAAGTCCATAAGTTATTGTGTTAGGCTTATTTCTTATTCAATTAAAAAAAATCTAATCATTTGGGGCTTGGCAGTCAAAGTCCCAGCGCAGTTTTAAAAAAGCTGGAAACTTATTCAAAACCGACTTATTCTTAACTTGCATGTCCGAAGTCATTCAGCAACCTTTAGCTTGAGCGTTTTTCGTCAATTGCAGCCTCTTCATAATCATTTTGTTTTTCGTTTCATCTATAAAGTTAAGGCCATTGATTTTCTCATTTGTAATATCAAATGTTTAATTTGTTATATTGAATTGATAATTTGATAATTTGTTGTGTCAAATTGATAATATGTTATATCAAATTGATAATTTGTTATATCAAATTGATAATCTGTTATAACAAATTGATAATCTGTTATAACAAATTGATAATCTGTTATATCAAATTGATAAATATAGATTATAACATCGTTACAAGTGGATTATCGGATTTATCCAATCGAGATACTATTAGTTAAAGTACCAATTCCATATCAGTCTCGAAAGTTTATAGCCCCGCAGAACAATTTAAGGCTTGTGTGATAGTATCTACTGTAATTTTCAGAAGATGAAAAACAATGCCTTTTATCAACCTTAAATTATTATGCATTCCGTATATGAATATCAATTAAAAATAGCGGACGCATGATTTCTTGGTGCCAATAAAGAGATATTGTCATGAAAACTTGTTTTAATTTACGAAATCCAGGTTTGCCTCAGAACGGAGAATAGAAGCCGAACACGTGAATTTAGTGCACGGTGGTAAACAATCTCCAATTACAATTTTTTATCTCACGTGACCATGAAGTTATGCACTTATATATATTTTTTCGTTCATACTCATATTATTATTTCCGTTTATAAACCGAACACCCCAAAATTAGGATTGGCGCACATACTGCTCTTTTAAGAACGTTTCAGATAATGATGAACAGGAGGAGGGGATGGCTAAAAGTCAATTTATTTGTTGAATATTTAAATCGATCATTTTTTGTTGGACTGAGCACTTAAGTTGTTAACATACCCTTTTCAAGTTTGCCCTTTTTGACGCTGGATCGGACTTTTGGGAATATCGGCTGTCCATAGCCCTAACCTCCTCGACTAGCCTCTTTAACTCCGGATTGCAAATTGTCATCCCATCTTTTGTAAGCTTCCTTACTTGGTCCGTCATTCTTCTTTTCAGTTTTTGGCCTTCTGTGCACCCGTACAACTCCATAGCAGCTTGGGGCAGTTTGTCACGCTGCCTCTTCACCTCCTCTAACACCAAACTCCAATTACATCTGGTTTTGGTGTAGGCTCTTAAGATTATAAGTTGTTCTATGAAGCTCACTTCAGTGTGGGATTTTCTGGTCGGAGTAGCCATGCTCTTAGTGGGTTCGAAACGAAATGGTCAAACCGACACGTGGAAAATAGGTAATATTGTCGCAAAGGTCCATCATTGGTCAGTACAGAAAAAAAACAAAAATCGTCCGTGCATGGTTCGGGTCAAAGGTAAAACAAACTAGGTTTAAGTAAATGATAATTGAATTATTCCCCTTATATATGGTTTCAATGCGCAAATATAATAGATTATTAAAAAAAATATTGTAAGATATTTTGTTAATTTTTTTCGAGTTATTTTTTTTTAATACAGACAAACCTATAGATGTATAGCATAGGTTTGCATGTAGAATTTCTTTGGCCTTCACTAATATACACATGTTCATCTATATGTATTTTGTAATTCCAATCCTTAAAAATGAACGAGAGAGATCAGGTCGTTTTTATTTGCTTACTGTACCTGCAGTACAGAATGATGTTATTGCCACCTCCGCCAGTACCACCTTTTCAGTCGGAAAATGATTCATCTTTTTTTATGATTTTGAACATTCTTATAACATATCTCAGAAGTCTAAAGATGCCGTTACCGTTTTATAATTTTTCAATCAGAAATAGGATTTTAGAACACGAGGTTTCACTACCGCTATCTACTAACGATCCGTACAGAATTTTATCAGACAGACCTTTTGAATTTTGGATTGTTTCTGGGGAAACTGTGGAAACGTTTGAAAATTTATTAACTATTATTTCTCCGAGAGTAAGAAATTTTCGTTATGGGAACAGTTTTATCAGTTTGAGAAATAGACTTTTAATGACATTGATGTGGTTACGGCAATACCCCACATATACCGTTTTATCATTGACTTTTGGTGTGAGCGTTTCCGCTGTTGGTAAAACTGTTAACAAAATGTGGATGATTCTTTGGGAAATTTTGGAGCCACAAATTACATGGCCAAGTGTTATCCAATGGAACCAAATGAGGGGTAATTGGCCAGAAATGCCGAATGTTATTGGAGCCATTGATGGTACATCCCACGAGATTTGGATTCCTTCTACAGAACCACAAGAAGAGTTCTATAGTGGACATAGAAAATTCCATTGCATCCATACTCAGGTACTCTTTTGTAAATTTTAACATGTTTTCGATTGATCGGGATGTATGGACACACAAAAATATGTTTACCTTAAATATTGTTTTCGAGCGACCGATAAATATTTGATATTTTAAACACAGGCGCTTGTTGAGAGGACACTTCCCATTTTCATTTTCTGTGTTTATTTTTAATTTGAAATATATTTTCATTATTTACTTAATTTTTGCTTATTTTCGATTATTTAAAGTGTTCCAACTCACTTTCATGTGATTGAATTTTTTTTTAGGTTGCTCCGCTATTCCTATTGTTGAAAAAAAAACACACACAAAATAAAAAAGGGGGGGGGGCGCTACTCCACATGCTCCTGTGATTTTTGTCTTTTTAAATGTTCAAGTGATGAAGTTGAGGAAGTTTTGTACTTAACTTTCGATCTATTAATGACATTTTTCTTTATTCGTCAGATGATTTAATTTGCATCCGAAGATAATTATAGATTATCCATTAATATTAAATTAAACATCACAAACGCGGACCGCGAAGAGGACACCCATACACAGACCGTTACATGTACACCTTTGTTTCAAATTACGCGGCAAAATGCATATTGATATTGAACTTAACATTATAATTGTGTATTTTTTCGTTTTTCGTTAAATTCCTTTTAATATTTAGTTTTTATAGGCAAAGTTAAATTAATATATATTATTGTTATCGACGATCGAAGCGCATGAATTGTATTATTTGTAAAATTAAGATCAAGATTGCCATATCTTTCAATGTTGAGTTTATTGAACTATATGATCTCATATGTTCAGAGAAATAAAAATTGAACAGCGTATCGCCGAAATTTGTGTATCATTGGTTTTAGAATCCAAATATTGATTTTCGTAACATAAAGCGTTCTTTAATCGACAGTTTTGAGAGCATGATACATTTGTAGACTTTTCACCGTCGAAGACCTATATAAACATCTTTGGTTGATTTTTATCGCTGTTGTGATGTTGTCTTGCTGTCGTATTGTTGATTGATACACACGCACACACTTACATTTTTGAATCCGTCAACATGAAAATTGTGAATATAAAATCGATTAAAGAATTTAAAGTATGAAATTAAAATACTAGTAATTTGCAAAAATACATTTTGATGAAATTGAAAATGGAAATCTTAGTTCTTCGCCTCTCTGTCTTTTTCACATATATATATCTAGCTATTTTGTTTTCTACTTTTTCAGATAGTTATTGATAACCAAAAAAATATATGCTATGTCCATTCCGGATTTCTTGGCCACAATAACGATGCCTTCTGCTATCAGCAAATCCGGCAGATTGGTCCAGGACTGGAAAATGATTTCCCAGCACACTGTTTTATACTGGCTGACAGTATCTACCCAAATGCACCACCTCTTGTAACTCCTTTTAAATCGACGGATATCGTTCGAAGACCAAGACTTGAACAGAAGAGAAAACGGAAGTTTAACCTATTACACAGAAAAAGAAGGGTGTATGTCGAACACGTTATAAAGGAACTAAAGACATTTAGGGTAATTGGTGCGCTTTACAGACACCCGAGATGGGAAATGTCATCTATTGTTGAGCTGTGTGCTGCCCTGGCTAAGAGAAGAGCTGATTTGATTAAAGACGTTTACAGTTAATAAATATACTTGCTATTGAATATGTTTAGATACTGAAATAAATCTTAGTTTATGTAATTAGAGGTTGTATCTGTTTGAATTGTTTTCTCAAAGTTCACAAATGGGTTGGTTTAGATTATAAACTTGTTCAATTAGTATTGTCCATTGACTTTAAAATTCCTATTATTGTTTAAAAAGATATACATCGTTCTACTGTTTAATTGTTCATAAATGTGTCAACAATACCTTAGAGGAAGCGGGGCATCTCAAAATTATCGAATAACTTATAAAAAGTTAGATTATAGAACAAAGAATGGAAACGAGGAATGTGTCCAAGAGACAATAACACTAATGGCTAATAAATAAGAAGATGTGGAAAGAGTGCTAATGAAACAACTCTCCAAGTCACAATGTATAAAAAGTTAACAATTATATGTCAAAATACGTCCTTCAACACGGAGCCTTAGCTCACACCGAACAGCAAGCTATAAAGGGCCCCAAAATGACCATTGTATCACAATTCAAACAGGAAAACCAACGGTCTCGTCTATTTTACAAAACGAGAAACGAGAAACATTTATCAAACATACCAACAAACGACAAGCACTGTTCCTGACTTAGATTCCTGACTTAGGACAGGTGCATATAATATATGCAGCGGGTTTGAACGTTTTAACAGGCGCCAACCTTCACCCTAAACCTGATACAGCAGTCTAACATTACAAACAGAAAAGACGCACTATAAAATATTAATTGAAAATGGCTTTACTCTTTAATTTAGACTATAAAAATAATGAATGTAATATGAAATCGTGTACCAGTGTATGACTGACATTTCTGCAAATTTACTTTTCATATGTTGTAATGGCTCTTGCTCTTTCTGCATGAAAGAAAATAAACTTTCAGAAAGCAAAAAAAATAATAATTTTGCAGCCATCAGCTACATTTTCTTTTATCTGTTTTGACTCCTTATAATTATAAAATCTTGATTTATTTCCTTGCAAAAACTTCTAAGTTTGTTCGATTTCCTGTAGTATGTGCTGCAACGCATTTAAAAAGATTGAAATTGATGACTGGGGACTCTACAAAGATCCTTTAGTAATCTAAATAAATGTTCAACGGTTGACAAATAACATTGCACATTAACGTAACAACTGAAATTGTAAAAATACAAATGTCGTCTTCACCGAAAACTTAAAAAATCAATTTGGAAAAAATGTATCAAATATGTCAACTTTAAATTAAAAGATACTGATATATTTCATTTTATCTATAAAAATCGTATTTTTTAGCTTACTGTCAAACAAATTTAAATCTGTCAAACAATCACCGACTTACCATCTTACGTATGCAAAGTCAGTGATTAAGTTCGTAATACATAAGTTTTCACCTGTTTAACAGTCTAAAAATGATTTTGGGAAAAGAAAGACAATCCAAATTAAAAAATTTCACTTTCATACGTACAATGTATGTTGAAATGACGCTTGAAAGGTATAAATAACATGTAGTTGACGCTTCATACGTACAAATACCATTGTTAAGTAACATTTAATGTATAAAGTAGATACTTATGTCGCTTGTGTTGTTTTCTCTATTAATAAGAGGAGGAAAGCAGCTTTATATTCTCTGATTTTAAGCAATTCAAAAATAGCTCTGAAGGATGATTCTTTTTTTTTGCATGTGAATTTTTCTATATGCAATAAGTGAAAAACCTACTCTATTATTGATTTAATGTTTGATCCATAATGAGTAAGTGTATCTGGACATTGTATACCTATAACATAATACCGTTATAATACAGTGATTTCTGTACTGATATTGTTTTCTTGTGTTCCTTTTGGTTAGTCCTATTGAGAAAAAAAAAGAAGAAAGGGTTGATATTTCAAAAATGAGTTTAATCCTGTCACTGCCTCTCTTGAGTGGTTGTCTTTTTTATATTCGAGATGGTCTTTTGTCATTGTAGAGAATTTTATACCTGAAGACATTTTGAGCTTTACATGTACCTACTGTACAGATGTCTAATTATGAAGACGGTTATATATTATAATTGTTTAAGTCGTTGGTTTGCTGTCTCGTAGATGTATTCCCAACATTTCATTTTACATATTTGTATAAATAACTATAAAGTTCGCTTCGGCAGTACATACCAAAAAGAATTAAAGAAGGATGAATTTATCTTCATTTACAATCAAGTTACAGTAAATGAACTCCGTATAGCGGATTTTGCGAAATGTTGTGACGTTTTTACAGTTACGTTCCTTTGATTTTGAAATGTTGTAACCACGGATTTTTTCAACGGGACAATGGTTAATTTGGTTGGACTTATTTATCTTTTCTGTAAAACTTAAGATAAAGAAATGTTAGATGGTATGGCAAAATAACTATGAAATAATCATGAAAATGATCTTCAAAATGAAAATCACGAATTTAAATGGCACCAGGGACGTATGTGTAGGATTAAATATTGTCCGCCATGAAATTATGGCCACCGGACACTTTTTCACAGCAAATTGTGTCCACGGACATAATATTATTATGAAATATCGTCCGGACGATATTTACCTATGAAATCGTGTCCACAGATGTGAAAAATTGTCCTTCAAAGAAAGGACAATGTTTCATATGAAAAAGAGTCCTTCATAGAAGGGACAGTATTTTACGCGAAAAAGTGTCCACTCTCAATAGTAAATACCTACAAAATGTATACATAGCTTCAGTTCTTGATTTATCTAAATTGAAGTTTTAAAATAACCATGGGGCCGGTACCGGTTTTGTCTTTAATAAAACATATATGGCATGTAAACTGGAGTATTGAATTCATTCAAAATGTGATCACCATCATGTGTAATTAAACAAAAACTATACAATAAAACATGTACTAATACACACAAAAACAGTAATACATTTAATAGAACTTAATATGAACTATAATGTTATAGTTGGATGCTTTTCTCCTGATAGTTCTTTTCTGGTGGATACTTTTTGTCGACATCTTTATAGATAAGATAATTGAAAATGCTTTGGAATTCAACACCTTCCACTTTTGTTTATATCAGTTTGACATAAATACTAAACTTATTAATAAGTCTTAGTAACTTAGATATTCTATATTCTTATATTCTTTTTTACGGGTTCAACCGAACAAAAAAGAGTTCTTTTCTATACAAGGCTTTATGACACAAAACACAAATATTTTATGGGATGTAGGTTTGCAGCAGAACATTTTAACAACATGTGATAAAACATTTGAATGGCAAGTGTTACGCAAACAAACAACCCCCCCCCCCCCCCCAAAAAAAAAAAAAAACAAAAAAAACAGTCCTTATCACATTCTCTTCACTAGAAGTATGATCAACAGCCTGCACACGCTACAAAATACAATTAGAAAGTATTAGAATCAATTTATATGAATTTAAGAAAAATGAAAAAAAAAAGAAAAAAAAACCCTGTAAATTGGACAGTGTACATGTGCATCTATTGAATTGTACAATTCTATAAAAAAAAATAGTCGTATACCTATGAATGAGAGTTCACATAAAAGAAAATTGTTCTTTTACCCCCTAAGACAATGTTTAGCAGTGAACTACAACAAAGGTTTGGATATAAAATCAATCCGCGATACCACTTATTTGCGTAAAAGTAATGGTTAAGTATGGACACTGCAAATGCTGATTGGATTAAAACTTTGAGATACAAGGGAAAAGAAGATACATCCGCAGGCAAAAACTTTTAATTCTACTTTCTGCAACAAATTTTAAATTTCTAAAAATGTAAATCGTATTTCTTGTTTGTGGAATCTGATTTACTCTTTTTAGCCATATACATGTGTATAACTGCAAAAGCGGTATTATGTTACCCAGGTTTGCGCGAGAGTTTGTAGATATCTTTCCATTCCTTACTCAAAGGGATCTGCAAAAGAAATGGAAAGATATGCAATATCCTTTCAAGGACAGAAAAGCACTGCCAGGTCCGTGACACAAGCGGCCAGGTCCGCCTATAAAGCACACATATATACTGTACAATCTACAGTCACAATATAAAAACAAAGTGCGGCAAGGTCCATTTAAAGAAATTTTCACTCAAAAATCATTCATAAATCTTTAGCATCAAGTTTCAAGATTTCAAGATTCTTTATTTCTCTAACATCATATAGTTACAATGGTACAAAGAATTTCATCAAAAGTTATAACATAACATAATCACACATGACAAGATGAGATGAAAAAAAAAAATAAAATAAAATAAACAGTAGTGGCGAAGAGTGGTGATTAACCAGGAAGACTCACTTGAAAAGTTATTACTCTGATAAATTTGCACAGCTTTTTAAAATTATTTTTATATTAACCTTTAGTATAATAATTCTGTGCAAGAAAAAATTATCCAAAAATTGTGCTCGAACATTTGCCAAAGAACTACACTGCAAAATGTAATGAAATTCATAACCAATCTCGTTACATTGACATAAATCACAATGTCTATATAGTTACGTTCAATTTTATTCCATCTACCAGTTTCAATGGGTAACTTGTGGTTTCCCGTTCTAAATCTACAATATGTTCACTTAAAATATTCAGATATTCTTCATATTCAATTTTTTGTTTAAACAATTTGTAGGCCAAACCTTTTGATGAACAGTCAATACCTGCTCTCCATTTCTGTTGAAACTGATCATATAACTTTTGTTTTAAACTAATACCCAACCATTTAGAATTAGAATTTCCTTGTGACAACCATATATTGCTATATCCACATCTATATAATGCATCTTTAACGTATTTCCACCAATCTGACCTAAATTGGTTTTCAGAATTCTTCAAGAACATGTATCTGTATAATATTTTAGCAATCCTGTTATCATCCCCATTTACCATTTTTGACCAAAAATTAACCATACGCAGCTGAATATATAAAGACATGGGATAATTACCAAGTTCACCATAAATCATAAAATTAGGTGTCGACTTCTTAAGATTTAATAATAGTTTACAAAATTTCAAATGCACTTTCTATAATATCAGTATTACTGAAACCCCAAATCTCACATCCATATAGTAGGATTGGCTACACAATTTTATCAAAGAGATCATATTGAGATTTCACTGACAAGTTGTGCAACCTCCCCTTTTTCAATACTTCATACATTGCTTTATTTGCTTTTCGAACTAAACTTTTCTTAGCACTCATAAAGCTACCTGTACTTGAAAAATTCAACCCAAAGTAAGTCAATTCGTTAACTATCTCCAATGCATTTCCATCATATATAAAATTAATATTTTTGAGTAATCTACCACAAGAAAGAAATATGATCTTCGTTTTATTAGTGTTTACTTTCAATTTCCAGGTTGTGCAATAATCACGGAATATATCTAATTGCAACTGTAGATCAGATGCATTATCAGAAAATAACACTGTATCATCTGCGTACAATAACACAAAAAGTTTAGAGTAGATATCAAACTCATCCTCTATTTCACCAGTAATACAATTTAAACCAAATATATTTCTTTCTTCAAAATATTGCTGAAGATTGTTCAAAAATAATGAGAATAAAAATGGAGACATATTTTCACCCTGGTTACACCAATATTGCATGAAATGTATTCTAACATTTCACCATTATATACAACACGAGATTTAATACCAGTGTACATATTAAAAATTACGTTATACATTTTACCGTTAATATCACTTATAAGTAATTTATGCCAAAGACCCTTTCTCCAAACAGTATCATAGGCTTTAGCAAAATCAACGAATGCACAGAATAGTTTCTTTTTCTTATTTTTCATGATACTAATAAGCATTTAAATAACAAATAAGTTATCTGTAGTTGAATAACCTTCTCTGAAACCAGTTTGATTTTGACATAATAAACAAAAATCGTCAGAAAATTTATTCAATCTTGAATTCAAAATAGAAGTGAATAATTTCCAAAAGCAGCTTATAACTGTTATAGGTCTAAAATTGCTAGGATCTTGTTTATCTCCTTTATTCTTATATAAGGGTATTATATTTTCAGACAGCCAAATATCAGGAATAATTCCTCTGTCAAATATGATATTAAAAAGTTTCACATACACCTGTGACATAACACTAAATGAGCGTTTCAAATATTCATTTAAAATCATATCATCACCCGAGGATTTATTATTTTTCAATTTTCTCAAAGATTTTTCAACTTCCTCTCCTGTAATTGGTGAGTTTAATATAACATTTAAATTTTCTACATTGTTCTGATTTTCTAAAACAATCTCATCATCTTCAGAATTTCCTAAATTTAAATTCTTAAAATAATCAAACAAAAATATTAATAGGTATACATGGATTGTTTCCCCTTCTACCACCGTTCAATATCTTCCAGTATTCTTTCGGGTTAATCGATTTTAGGTTGTCTATCTTATTTTGAATTTTCTTTCTAGACAAGACAATATTTTATTTGAGTTTCACCTCTTATAAAACATTTACATAATATTACAACTTCACATATAAAACAAGAGCCACTCTAAAAAATGGTATATACATTTACATATATATATACACATATAAAATATAAAACATAAAACATAATAAAAGTATACATTTTAAGAATATAATAAACATTTTCTTTTCAGTAAAATATCATAGCAGATTTTGGCAGTATAAAAGTAAACATTTTCATCACTAAATAAAAATACAAATTTATCGTCATCTGACATACTATTAAAATCATGACAAAAAGAATTAGCATGACTAAACAAAACAGCACGAAAATCTGCATATAGTGGACATTTCAAAATTACATGTTTCTCATCTTCAATGGTATTGTCATTACAATTGAAACATATTCTTTCATTAATAGGTAAGTTTTGATACCGGTCCGTTTCAATTTTTAGGGGCGCAACACCACAGCGAAATTTTGCAAAAGCACTTCTATATTTCCCTGCAATAGTTTTACAAATATAATGTTCTACCTTAAATTCTGTTTTAAATAATTTATAGGTACGTAATTTGACATATTCATTCGAAACCAACTTATTATGCCATTCAGTTTTATATAAATCAATAGCTAAGCACTCTATATCCTTAATTACATTTTAAGTTAGCAATACATCACAATTACAAAATTGATCAAGATTATACTCTTTAAACTTAGTCATTACTCTGAAGCACCAGTTTTTAATTGGTTTATTTCCATACTTATATGACCACATAAATACTCGTTTGTTCAATCTATCATTGTCCATTTTACAAAATCTGGACCATAATCTAAAAACAGGTGTCCATTGCTTTAGTTTACATGGAATCCAGCCCATATCACCATACAGAGATAAGTTTGGTGTATATTTTCCTACACCCATAAAAAATCTCATCGCTCTGTTTTTAACTGCATTTATGCAAGAGAATTCTCTTGTTCCCCATATTGAAGCACCATAATCGATGACTGACCATATAAGTGTGTCAAAAAGCTTTGTATAAGTAGAGTAACAAAAACCACCATTTGATTTACATTTTGCGATCAATAACCCAAGAGCTCTACTTGCAGACTTGGCAATAGCTTTTGCCATTAAGTCATAATTTAAAAATTCTGTAAGATGTAAACCAAGGTAAGTATATTGTATTACAATTTCAATATTATCATTACCAAGCATAAATGTATTAATAGACCTTGGAGATGAAGGTGTTCTAAAATGAATAATCTTAGATTTATTCAAATTAACACTAATATCATTTTTATGACACCACATATGTAAAACATCTAAGAGCATCTGTAAGTCTGATTCTATGTTTACGAATACTCTTATTCATTATTCTTATATAACGTTTTTCTAGTTTTTTTGTTTCATTTACTGTGACGTCAGTATAATTACGTTTAAGTTTTCGTCTACTAGATCGAAACTTTTTTCTAGCTTCCTTACATTCGCTATCAAACCATGGTTTTGATTTTCTCATATTTTGTGTATTCTTACTTTTTTTAAGGAAATATGCCGAATGTAGACTTTGCCGCATTTGTAAGTAAATGACATACATCTTCAACAACAGTTTTAATAATTGAGTTTTCACATGTATTTTCAACCATTTCCGTTAATTGAGCTAGTATTTCATTCACTTTAAGTCTATCAATGTTACCTATAAAGGTGTTTAATTGTTCATTCTCCCATCTCTTAATCTTCTCCTCAGCCAGGCATGTCATCATCATGGCTGACGTGATTTTGTTTTTCATAGCAATGAATCTTTAACGACAGCGGATTATGAATATCCGAAAATAATACATTAGAATTTAATACTGAAAAATGTTGAACTAGCTTAAGAAAA
The DNA here is from genome assembly GCF_021869535.1 of Mytilus californianus. Taxonomy (NCBI): domain Eukaryota; kingdom Metazoa; phylum Mollusca; class Bivalvia; order Mytilida; family Mytilidae; genus Mytilus; species Mytilus californianus. The sequence goes on along the minus strand of NW_026262712.1, from coordinate 98,517,948 downwards.
CTTGGGGAAGCAATATTGTAATCAACTACACTAGTGTTTTTACATGTAAATTTACCCAGACCTTTCTTCACACATTCTTCCATTTAAGATAAACATATTGTTATTCTTACAAAATTCAAGTAGCAAGTTACCAACATAATTTTTTCTGTGATCCATACGTTTCCTTATTAGATCTATATTTAACTCATCTAAAATACAAATACCCTCATTTTCAATATTTAACATTCCTGAGAATTTTTCAAAATTAACAACATCAAAATCTGACTCCTCTGCAGTTCGAGTATTAAAATCTCCCAAAGGACATAAATTGTCATGATTTATACTAAAATTCAAAAATTCACTTTCAATTTTGTAAACGGATCACCAACACAATATACAGAATATTCAGGCGGAATATATACAATACCACACAAAATATCTTGTTGTAGTTTAACTACACGATTGTCAATTTTAAACCATAAAATATATTTGCTGTCTTTTTCAACAACAGAAATGTAATCAGATAATGATTCTTTAAAACCAAGTACAATTCCACCTGATTTTACTCTGTTAAAATGAAATCTATTTTTCATTACAAACTTATAACCTGGCAAATCTATTTCGTCTAAATTGTCAGTTTTTGTTTCTTCAAAACACAAAATACTAAATTCATTTATCAATTCAAAAAATTCTGGGTATTGTATACGCCTCTTTTAACCACAAACATTAAGGGTAATTATATTCACAACTGTTTTATCTACAAAACATTTATTTACATTACACAAATCATTATTGATTGGTTCATCAATACACTTATGTCTTCCATGGTTATCCTACGTCTCTTCTCGTTCAGGATTAGAGTTCACCCTGAACGTTTATTCGGTCTGGTGGTTGATCGATGAGGCTTTTTATGCTCGGACTTCATCTGGCTTAACAAGTTTGACATTGAAGTAAAATTTGTCTCTTTTCATTACTACTTTTAATTTCTTTTTTCTCGCCTCTTTCGCTATCGGGTACAGTTTACGTCTTTGTTCTTCTATTTCTGGCGGAAACTGCTCATTTACACCGTTATATGTATCTCTTAGATTTCTCCCTGCTTTTTTCTCCATATCAAGATCTGAATAATACAGGAATTTTGCAATAATTGGCCTCGACTTCCATGGCTCACTTTTACCAAATCTATGAATGTTTCCAAATTCTAGCGGTTTTGTGATAAAAGCCTTGTGTCCATTCTAATTAACAGTGTGAAAACATTTTCGAGGACTGTCGCTACTTCGCCTTCATCTCCATATAGCACATGTCTACTCTCTTTCAATATGTCTGCTGTAGACTTTTTATTTTTCTTGTCTCCCATTTTGACCCACTCGCCTAGACCCTCAAGGGTTCTAGCACACCTCAAATATACGTCGATGCGGATCGGACTGGGATCACAGGTAAATAGAAAATTATATGAAAATGTTGAAATGAGTCTTATCTGTGGGAACAGGAGGTCAAAACCAAAACACTGAAAATACTACATACTGTTGAGTGTTCAAAAAAAGAAGCAAATAACTCCAGTATTGCACATATTGCACATATTCAATAGCGAGCGAAAAAAATTCAAACATCCATGTTGTCATGCGCACTCCTCCCCAAAACAAGCACATTAGAAATAAATTTGCTTTCATTAATAACCGAATTCCCTGCAGAACCCCTGTTGAAAAATTTAGAAGGGGTTTCATACAAAATCTTTCGCTCAACTAAAATTACTTGCCGGTATCAAACGGACATCATCATCTGCCAAACAACTACCGATTTCCACTTCGGGATAACCAATATACCCTTTGCTTTACATATTTCAATATGATTAACAGTGTGAGCTATTAAAGGTACAGTTGATATGAGCCAATTATTATCGCTTGACCAATCAAATGTGAAAGCATCGATACCTTTGGTTTAAGGATCAACGAACTTTGAATTATACCTTGGAAGTTTAGCATGGTTACTGTTAGCAAATCGGTCTATGCTAAAAGGTCCCCATATTTTATTAAAGTAATAGAAAATTCTGTCCGACACCGACAAATCGTCAAAATCAAAGATGTTACTATACTGATCGTGGTAGTATTCAAAGTTCTTGGTATTCTTTCAAATTTCAAACATACCGAGTTTTCTATACAAAAATAAAAAATTTCCATAGCTAAAATTTGCAAATCCTGTTTCATACTTCTAACTTCAGATATGTGAGCTACGTTTTGGTTATCAGTGAATAGTTTTTACAATTGTTTTTTTTTTTTAAATGATTCGGAAAACTTTTCAAAGTCAAAATCACTGCTTAAGCTCTTTTGATTTTTTTCTTCATTTGTTATGGAACGGCACTAAGCCGGTCTATTATATGATATGGGTTTGGGATTGTTACATGAGTTTCTGCGGATCTACATTATTATTTTCTGCGGTACATGTATATGAAAATTAAAGATTTAAGGTAATTGAAATAAATATTTTTTTTATTAATCTTTATATAAGAAGAAGAAGATTCCAAATATTTATGACAATGAATGTTCATTGTTTTATTATGCACAGAATGCGTGACCTGTATTTGAGGATTTCCCAAACCAGGCTATTTTTAGAAATGTAAACAAGGTACCATGTTCTTACAAGAACTCGTCGTCGGAACATGGGAAATGATTTATAGTTTGCGTTATTTTCTCAAAATAGTTATTTTATATTCTAAAAATCGTTATTTTATATTCTATTTTGATTATTATATATACAGTTTTCATCATTTAGAAAAATAATCATAATAAAGATATCTTTACTTTCAACGTAAACGATCGCGGGAGTTTTTATAGGTAACTTAAAGAGATTTTCAAACCTCTCAAATATCCATTTGGTGTTTGTTAATACTTTGCAATTTTACTGCAACCAAACAGATTGAAATGCAAACATTTTGTCAAGGATTTGTCAATTGTTACGAAGAGAATAATTTGTTATACTGGCTGAAGCTTTCTGATTTTTTGTTGTAGTATGAAGCAGTTTTTTAGTCTGTCGTATACGCAATGAACATACGAAGGGATATGGATTAAATGTACATGAGACAATATTAATATCAATACATGGTAAAACCCAAATATGTAACGTTTTTATTGTTGTCCTTCATCTTCAAGTCACCACGAGACATTCAACAATGATCAATATTTCTCATAACTAGTAGTAAGTTCAAGTTGACCCTTCGCATCGGTTTGAGCAGAATTCATGGTTAAATATCATACAAAGCTACATTCCTATTTTTATGACTGTTTGTTGATACTTTAAATTTCACCAAAACCGAATAGAAATGAAAACATTATGTCTAGGATTTCTCAACCTTTACTGAGAGGAATTATTTGATATTTGTTTGCTTTAAGATATATTTTTATATCTTTTTTCAAACGAACATGACGAAGTTGGGGAAGGGATATAGTGTTTCATCTGTCTATCACAAAGTTAAAGTCCATCTATCTAGTTTAAACATATTTATTTATAGTGGATTGGGAAACAAGTTATTGCAACTTATATTAATCCCTTTCCACTTTGCGGGTGCGAGTGCTGCCTTGTAGCGGCATTAGCCTTCTCTTTTTCGAAATCTACAAGGGTGTCTTTTACGTGCAAGAGATATGGCTCTCTCTTAACACGGGTCAGCCATTTATCGTCCCCTTCCGACGGACTATCATCGTTTCTCAAGACCACACTCGCAAATAGTGTCAAGGGAGAGCCGAAAATTCAGTCCCTGAAATGTTCTTCCCGTAACGGGGACACCAGGAACCTTTGTGTTAGTAGTCCGATGCACTAACCACTACACCACGGCTCTCCGTCTATCTGTGGAAGTATAAGTCATAGTTCATGAGGTTTTGTTCATAGGTGCGTCTTGAATAACCAAGGGGTTCTGATAAAAATAAGGTTTCTTGACCTACATTTCACATATGAGTGACTAATTAAAGTTTGCGTTAGAGTCTATATTTGAGATACAACTCGTGGAGAAATAATATTTTGTCAGTAGATGCGTCTGTAATAGTCAGAATCGAGGGTCCTAAAAAATATGTCATCTTGACATAAAATTTATTGATGAGTTAATGAGGCGAAAGGCTGCGTTTAAGTCCATATCTGAGATGAGGAATACAAATATTTTGTCAGTAGATGCAACTTTGATAGTCACGAGTTTCAAAATCAAGTCTTGAAAATGAATTACTAGTAGATGATATTCCATTTTACCAACTGCACTTAAAAGATATTCGATTTCATCATCTGCACTATTAAGTTATATTTTATAGCATTATTATAACTAATTGGATTGGACCAGTTCTGGCAATTGAGGATTAAAGTCAACTCAATAATACAGATTGTTTATATAATATTTTGCACTTTTTTTTACACCAAAAATCTCCATATTTCTGGCCGAAAATTTGGTGCGTGCACCAATTAACTCTCTTGTCCACATCTGATGTGCGATTTGATCAGAAAAATGCACAATGTAGCCAGAGCCCGCATATGAACTTGCATTAGTATAAGCTAACCTCTCGGGAAGTCACCGAACTGGTGCTCACACGCAATTAGGTAAATATTTTAGTGAATAATGCCAAAATTCTAACTCTTTAATGAACATATGATCTAACTTCAACTCTTATCAGCCCTTCCTTGCCAGACGAGTTGACCGACACCGATAAAGGATTAACAACAAAATGAACAGTGCTAACTTCCTTAGCGAGACCCGTGCATACCAAATCTGCGATTGCACGTTCAACAAAATCGTTGTTTTCAAAAAGCAGATCTATTGATATTAAAATAAAGAAGGAGGTGTATCGGTAAAATAAAAAAAATAACCAGATTCAAGTACAGGTAAAACTAGATTTTTTAAACTATCAGCCTATTATACAAGTTTTTTTTCTAAAATTTTAAACTATTATATAATGCTGGTGTTGATAGACTTGTTGGCTTTTTATGGACAGTTAGTTGACCAGTGTCATGTGGCACCACAGAAGTAGCAGATGTCTTTTGGGGATAGTCCTTTCCTTGCTTGGAAGTTTGCGGTGCTTGATCTTAAACCATTATATCTTGGTGTTGTTTGTGCATTATTTGTATGACTTCTTGTTTCAGGTGTTTCGCTAAAGCCACGAAAAAGTTTGTCAGCTGTGAATTTCTTCGATTTGTCTTTAGGTGTGACTGCCTTTCTTTTACGTATAGCCCTGGTTTTGGCCTGTCGTAGATGGCGCTCATCTTCAGAATTATCAGCAAAAGGGTTACCTTCATACTCGCTGACGGTGTCCAAACCATGCTATTCACCAATCTTAACAGGTTTGTTGCGAGCAGCGATATCTTGTTGAACTTTTTCATCAGTTTTTAGGGCATAGTCACGATTATCTGCAGAAATGGTTACTTTCAATATATCAATGACCTTGGAAACTTGATCGTTAAATTCACACTGATTTTTGTGGCTTACAAATTTGAATTTTATGTCAGGCTTACTTGCAAGTTGTTTTAAGGCTGGAATTTTAGCTTCATGGACTGCGTATGCAGATCTCCATTTTTTGTTTTTTCTAAAAATGAAAATCACGAGAGAATTAAATATTTCAATAAGACAGCAACCAAACAACAACATTCCCCACAAAAAAAAAAGGAAAAGGAAAAGGAATGTATCTGTACTTCAACAGTAAAAAAAGTGTACCTGTCATGTCTCAACCTCCTTATGATTGTTTTTTTTTTCATTTTTGATAGGCATATTAAACATATTATATATATACATTCTGTTAATACAGACTTAAATAGACAAGTGTTCATGTCATGTATCAACCTCGGTATGATTGGTCTTTTTGGAATTTTTCTAGGACTATACAAACTGTTTATACCAATTCTCTACAGTCGAAATATTTTTCTTTTTTTTTTAAAGAAAAAGGTAATGTGGACTTTTATGGCTTGTCTAGTTTATAGCTTTTGAAAATACCATTGAGAGATTTTTTTCCGATTACAGTCCACTCTGAATTATTGTACTCTTGCCAACTGGTTCCCATGGTAAATTGAACAAGTTTCTATAGTCCAGTAAGTAGAAAATTCTGACGGTGATGCCAATCTCCTCTCTGAGTTTTCGATTTGAAAACTCAGACACAAAATACAGAAAAGGTATTACTTCAATCATATTATTTATTGAATCGCAACATAGGGATGATTTCTTATTAATTGTGTTATTCAACTTAGTATTGTTGTGTTCATTGACTTAGAACATTAAACATATCGTATTTATTAACCGTTATAATTTCACTTAAAATATACGCCCATGAAAGCGAGAAAAGAACCAACCTGCAACGATATATACTTGAAGTTTAAACACATCATCATGTTATGTAAATATGACGACGTCACGAGTTCAGTTTTTTTTTATCTCATCAAAATGTTAAGGTTGTGTCGCTTCTACAGGAACATTTTTGGTATGTTACATAAATAGGAAGAAAAAGTCGATTTAGAAAATCTATGGACTCTATTACACGATTTATATAGGAAACAGAAAAATGTAGAAGAAAAATGCGGATTTCCCCCATATAATCAAAGTATTTTTAATACCCTCTAGGTTCATTCTAAACATGGTTATTTCTTGAAAACGAGGTCGGTGACAAATACTTTTTTTTTTAACATTTTTCGTGGTACATTTTCAATAACTAACTGAGTATTTAATTAAAAAATAAAAAAAATAAATATTTTCAAAATTTTCTATGGATATACTTAATGTAGTCGTTTGCTCATGAAAAAAGCTTCTGTTCAAATTTCATAAAATTCCATAAAGGTTTGAAAAATTATTGATGTCTAAAAATACTTTAACCAAAGACTGAACCAAAATGTTAACGATGACGACGCCGACGCCGACTTTCTTACTTTCGCGACGTAAATGTCGCAGGCTCGACAAAAAATCAAATGACTTGTACTTGAATGTCAAAAAATAAAACACTTTTAATCAAATTACAATAAATGAGTCGGAATAATAAGGAACAAAGCAACAATTCTTTATTATAATAATTATCCGATTTTTTCTAACGTGCATGGTTATTTGAATATAAACGAATATCAATCTTTTATCCTTCTTCCCTTCGCCGGTATCATCATGCTCACTAAAAACTTCACAATACAGACTTTTAACATAAATTCAATCATAAGTAATGCAGGTGAGACATTTCAGTATCTACTCTTGTTAAGAGTTTGCATGCAAGTTTAACATAAAATAAAAGAATATAATTATCATGTAAAATAGGCAGAATGTTATTAGAATTCATTGTTAAAGTTAAGCGGGACATACAGCAGACAATGTCAATACCAACAGTCTTATATGACAGCCTTTAGATTCATGCGTATGCTGGACGTGTGTCGTTAGATTACTGTCGCTTTTATATTTTCTTTTATCGCATGTATATAAGAAACTTACAAAGTCCCTGAAGAAACAATGACTCTTTCTGAACATAGTTATTTATATATATAAAACTCTACTAACAAGCAACCCAGCAGTTTTGCTATAGAAAAAAAAAGTGTAAATTAGCATGGCTTTACTTAAGATATTATCAATATTTTTAATGGAAAACAAAAAAAAAAACGACGAGGTACACTTTGCTGTTTATATAGCCACTAGTATTTAGTAATCAAAACCTATACTGAATGTGTAACCAGGGACCAGGTCAGGTGTAACACAAAAGTCACCATCAGCAAAATCGACATGCACTGAATCTGTAATAGAACAATTATCCCAACACAAATAGTTTATATAAAGAAAAAATAATATGTTGCTTAGTGTTCTATATATCTCGTAATAATAGAGGTAGTAAACATACAACGGATTTTATGTAAAAACATAATAAACAGTTCGAGATAAGCATTTATATCAGTATCAACAAGATTAAGGACTATACGTATTCATAACAGTATACTTTTGTGTCTTTACATGTTAAGCTATGTTTTAATTTAATAAATGTTAGTACCGATGAAGACAGTATTTAAAAATATTTCTATGTACAGTGTTAAATTTATAACCTTTCAGAACTAGTTTATTCAGAAGATCAATAAGTTAACATTAATCGTAATATTTTTTAAACTGATTTTACTTAAATAGAAATAAGAAGATGTGGTATGATTGCCATTGAGTCAACTACTTAATATCCGCCATAGACCAAATAACGCGACCTTCAGCACTGAACAACCTTGTGGCGCAAATGAACTACTGTTTTTAAAAACTTTAATTCGAAAAAAAAAAAATTCCTACAACAAAACTTTTGTCCACACTAAGTATAAATGAAAGGCACTAGCAAAACCCTTCAGGCAAAAAGGACCAGTTGGGTAAACTCATGGAAGACCTACACTAGAGGTCCATAGTTTGGTCTAGCGAGACTATCTGTTCCAACTCTAACTTGTAAAACAATTACCAACGGCAAAACGTGTGTTCGCACTAGGTGCAAGTGTAAAGCACTGGCATAGGGCTTGTCGGGCAAAGGGCCTTATTGGGAAAACTTATGGAAAGTCTACACCAGAGGTCCAAATTTGGGTATGGCGAAACTGTCCCTTAACATAAATTCATAACAACAATCCATATGATAAAACTTTCCTCCACACCAGGTGCAAGTGAAAGACACGGGTACAAATTTTGCCAGGAAAAAAAATGAGTACACTTACTGAAGACCCACGCCAGAATTTGGGTATGATAAGACTACCCATCCTTACATTGATTCTTAAAAAAATCAATATATATATATAATATATATTACAATATATTACAAATCTTGCACTACAATGGTATGTGCAAATGCAAAGGAATTGCCAAACTCTAGCCGGGCTTAAGGACAAAGGAAGGGTAATTACAGAAGATCTACATCATAGGTCCAAAATTTGGATCTGGCGAGACTACACCTCTAAACTTTCATTAGTGAAAAATCCACATGTCAAAACTTTTGCCGGCACTAGATGCAAGTGAAAAGTCACTAGTCTAAGGCTTCCCAGATAAAAGATCACAGTGGATTATATTAAGGGACAACTTTGTTTAACTTTTCAAGTTTAAAAATAGGTAAACAGAGGGGAGAAATCTTCTGTACTTATTTCTTGACATTTACATATGATATTTGCAGAAATTACTCATAATTAACCATGTTAACTTTCAATACAGGAACAATATTTTGTTGAAAGTTAACTTTTAGTTATCGTTGGGATATCTTTTGATTTCCTGTACCGTTGGCTGGCTGTTTCCTTTATGCATATCCGCTTTCTACATGCATATATATAGTTAGTGTTGTTTGTTCCAGAACACCAAAACAGGCTTCGTCATGATAACAAAGACCACTTGACGTGTACTGGTGCTCAAATGTAGTTTATTTTGGATATTAAATCAATTTTATTTTTGGTATGTCGATGAAATGATTCAAACCGTTAAAACTAATCTATTTGTTCCTTAAAAATTGTTAACCTACTAGATTATAAATATTTGAACATTTAGAAGTTATCATATCACATTTAAATGGTCTTACTCAAAGAAAGCTAGTTTTCATTCAACCCGAAGTAATTATTACTTACTAACATAAAAATGTCGAATAATTTGAAAAAAAAATGTTTATGCAAAAAAGCTTGGCCTTAAATAATTGAAAATGCGAAGAACAACTTATGAATATATTCAAACACAATATTTTTTCTTAGAGCCTGAGTTTGTTTGATTATGATGAAACACGTATGAAATATCAGCCAAAACGATATGACTCTATTTTCGTGTATTACCTCATTTATGTAATATTTGTCTGGGTTTCTTTTGTCCTATTAGAAGTGTTATATTCATAAAACTCGGAGCTGTCCATATTTGATATCATATATTAATCATTTAATCATGATGCATTGAGTTACATGTATTGTGTAACATTGTATCAAGCATGAAGCATCGAGTTACATGTATTGTGTAACATTGCATCAAGCTCCTTACGATGAACACAAATCAAAACCAAAACAAAGCTCTAAAGAGACGATTTTTTTTTATTAAAAGCACTTTGTCAAAGTATAACAAATAACAAAAACAGCAAAAGCAATGGCAATACAATATTGAAGTAACGATATTCCTTGTCATGGATCATTGCATGTGATATGAAATGCGTAGAATGTTTAACAAATACAAAATTATATATGAACTACAGGAAGCAACAATCATTGCATACTATTGTAAAAAGGAGGAAAAATGAATTCAAATTTGTGAGAAAACTATATTTTGATTTTTAATATTTAATTCATATCCAAATGATTGTTTGAATTATTTGTCACGACCGTAACTTTAGTGGCCTTAAAACATTTTTATTTAAACGTTCGTTATTTTTGAAATGATTTCAAGTAAAAAAAATAGGAACATTACATAAAAAGATGTAGACGTGACGCAAACATTGATTTGTTACTTCAAATAGAAGTTAAACCGTTTACACATTTAAAGGTCATCATATTACACATGTAAGACCTTTACACCTGGCAAGATATACAATGTAAGACAACTCTAGGTCGTACGGAGTTTTGAGAAGTTGAATAAAAGTGATGAATGTGAAGCATAAATTAACATATCGTTTAAAAAAACCAAATAACCTTTCTACATATTTAAAGATAATTATTAGACCATATAAAAAAGAAGATGTGGTAAGATTGCCAATGAGACAACTCTCCACAAGAGACCAAATGACACAGAAATTAATAGCTATAGGTCACCGTACGGCCTTCAACAATGATCATTGCCCATACCGCATCGTTAGCTATAAAAGGTCTCGAAATTACAAATGGAATACAATTCAAATGAGAAAACTAACGGCCTAATTAATGTACAAAAAAAAAAAATGAACGAAAAACAAATATGTAACATAGCAACAAAAGACAACCACTGAATTACAGGCTCCTGACTTGGAACAGGCACATACATACAGAATGTGGCGGGGTTAAACATGTTAGCGGAATCCCAACCCTCCCCCTAACCTGGGACAGTGGTATAAAATCAGCTGAAAAAGACTAAACTCATCAGATATACATATAACAAGAACATGTGGACGTGACTGGGTACTTGTACATCCCAACAACAAAAAAACACTTAGTACAGATCTGAGAGTACTCGCAGACCATGCACATTTGACAAGGCATACAATGTACGGCAAACTCTTGGTCAAATGGGGCTTTAACAATTTGATTAACAGTGGTAGGTGAAGTATAAATTGGTGATTTACTTAAAAATTAAGTTAAACTATTTACAAATGTAAAGGTCATCATATATCGTGTACTTTTGGCAAGGCAACTATGTATTGCAAACTCTCGGTCATATTGAATTTTGAAAATTTGATAAAAAGAGATAAATTTGCCGCTATTTTTGCTAAAGGGAAGCAATTTGGGTACTCAGCGCAATTTGATTATTGTGACATTAAAGGTAATCATAAGACCATATATTTTTAGCAAGGAATACAATGAACTACAGACTCTAGGTAGTACGGAGTTGAAAAAAGTGATAAATGGGAAGCTTAAATTGGTCATTCAACTATTTACACATTTCAAGGTCATCGTACGACCATGTATATTTAGCAAGGCATACACTATATCGTAAACCCTTGGTTGTCAGGAGATTTGAGAAGATGTGGTTAAAAGCCAGAATATATTTACTAGACACAAACAACAATTCCTATTAAAAATTATAATATGAAGAGTTGATGACATTAACTGAAGATTTTTCAGTACCATAAGATATGTTCACCACTCACAGGACTCTGTGTGCCAAGTTTTCTAAAATAATTGAAATGGAGTTAAACACCCGATAAAAATCATCTACACTAGTCTTGTACTTAAGAAAATTAAAATAACATACCTGTTTTAGATTAAGTCTTTTGTAAGGAATTAAGATTTCCAGTGTAGTTTGCATGATAAAATAAGGAATTGTGGTATGACTGCCAATGAGACAACTATTCACAAAACAAAAAGGTCAAGGATATTACCAACTACAGGTCATCGTACGACCTTCAAAAAGGAGAAAAAATAATACCGCCCATTAATTTTTAAAATTCCCTTTCAAAAACAATGCTAGTGGAAAGCTATTCAAACGAGGAAGATTCCGGCCTGATCTTAGCTTATGACACTAAACGAAGACAGTCGACAACCAGCGATAGCCACAGACCTAGAAAAGATATTTCTCTGGACAGACACAAGTAAATAACGCTTGGGTATAACATTCATAGTTTTGTCAGTAGTATAAAATAAAATAAAAAAAATACCGAACGGATAACATTAAACAAATGAATAAATCTATGTATGCAATGATAACAACAATAAGCAGAATACAAAGTCTGATATTTAAGGTAAAAATGTGCTTTTAAAAATAAATATACACTTAACCAACTATCTAGTTTTATTCTAAATGAATCAGGACATTTTGCAAAAACGCCAATTCCTTATCGCATCAGGATAATTATTGTCATCTGCGTGAAATGATTTTAAAAGAAATCAGATATTTTCGTATACGTTGGAGGACACCAGATAAAAGTTCAATGCTTCATAACAAAGACGGTACTCCTCCTAAAATAAACAAAGAGAATAATTATATATACTGAATTGATTGATGTAAATAACAAGGAGGGCTGTCATCAATAGGAATACTAGTATACTGAGGGGAAGAAACTAAATAAGAATAAGGGGGAAATTTTCATGGCTTAAATGAACATATACAACTAATTTCTTTTTATGTAAAAAAAAAACATTTAATCAAAGTAAACAACTAAAAAAGTTAACAAACGATGATACCAACTTTGCTTTTATAAAAATTGTAATAGTCTGTAACTAAATAAACCGACATGACGGTCATCTATGTTTTAACGCTCTAGAATGATGTTTGATAAAGCAAATACTAGGATTTGACTATAATTATCCTCGGATTGTAAAAAATGCTTTTACCTGTTCACATCTTAATTACTTATAAAGATCGTTAACCTTAATGATCATGATGATACGTACAAAATCAGCAAAGAACTCTGATCTCCTTAACTGCAACAGTCTGGCAAGTTGAAATATGTTTGCATTTCTATCAATTGTCATACTGGAAACAGCGTTTACAAACGCGCAGAAAACCCCACAGATTTTGGCTCCATCACTAGAATATTAAAAAAATCCTAGGGTATTTTTTAATTTTTTTACCAGGAATGTTGTCAGTTTCGACGAATGATTGATTGGTGTTAAACGCCACTTTAAGCACTATTTTGCTATTTCCCTCGCGGTTAATTTGAAGTGGTGGAGGAAGCCGGAGTGCCCGGAAAGGACAATCGACCTTCGGAAGGAACTGACAATCCTTCAAATTAGACGAAATTTGTTCTCCAAAAAAAAATTTACAAAATGACTCGTATTGCATTTTAGCTTGCTGTAATAATGCTGCTTCAAATCAGGGTCTCTTTTTTGTGTGTCAACAAATAAAAGGCAATAATAATATTGAAATAGAATTTTAAATTTACTGATCACATATTAAGTATAAAAAAGAAGATGTGGTATGATTGCCAATGAGACAACTATCAACAAGGGACCAAATGACACAGAAATTAACAGCTATAGGTCACCGTACGGCCTTCAACAACGAGCAAAGATCTGGATTTAGATGAATTGTGTACAACTTAAGGATATTGTTTATGTAACTATGTGGCAGTTCACTGATATTCCATTTGTATGTTTTAGTCCAACAAAAATTTTATATTCAATAAACATCTACTCGCACCATAATTTAGTACACTTTTAGTAACATAGGATTGTAAAGTTCTTCTTACTTTGATCTTAGAAGGAACGAACCTCCACATTGCAAATATTTCAATTGCATCTCAGAACGCTTACGGTGGCGTTAAACGCTTACAAACTATAAAATGTTATTACATACAAATGTACGATCTGCTTGTCAAACTTAAACATACTAGGAATTATAATAGGTTGTTCTCGAAAAAAAAAGTTTTATATCAAACGGGAGTGTCATTTATAACTTGAAGTATATTTTTATTTGATACTTACCCGCTGACAACGGTCACTGGATCATTTGACATGCTGACACGAGTTGATATACGATTAACAAGTTTGCACAAAACCTGTGGATCAGGAAGGCCCTTGGTCACTGCAAAATACAGGGCTATTTCTCTCGCTTTGTCATCCTTCAATGTTTAAGATAAGTGAAATCAATTTATGTTTAACAAGTTTTTTCTATAATAAATTCAAAGGATAAAATTAATTAAGGTTTTTGTAAAAGACATTGTGAATTTACAGTGGACTTTTTAACAACTTTCACCATACATCTTTAAATTTTGTGTAAATATGTTTTTCAATTAGAACCCTTAACCTACAATAAAGCAAACCGTTGAACATCTTGGTTTGTACGGTATAAATTTGGAAAAAAATATTTAAAGTAGTATAACATGTATAAGCAATTTTAATAATTACCTTCTTGGATAGAATGACTTTACAACTTGTAACATCGAGATCTTCTTGTTCTCTGCTTGTTAATCTCAAGCTATATTTACCACATGTAAAGGAGTCTTTTGAAGTTGAGTATACTAAGTCAGCCTGCATAAATATATTTCATATAATCAGAATGCAATGCTCTTGTAGGAATTTAAACTTACGCGAAAAAAAGCACCAACTGTTCTACACGTTAATTTGTTTATGTTTGAATGGAGGGACAGGTTTGGGCTCTAAGACTAACCCTACCAGATGCTATGTTTCTGTTCCTGATGAAAAGCCTGTAATTCAGTGTTGGTTATGTTTTGCTGTATATCATTGTTGTTTTCAATTAATAGTTTTTTCATTAATCAGAATGTAAGGTTTTTATCGTTTGATTACTGTTTCATATTTTGTAATGGACATTTTATTAGTAAATATGCGGTATGTGTTTTGCTAATTGTTGAAGACCATACGGTATCCTACCAGTATATTTATCTACATCAAAGTAATTTTGACTTTAAGGACGATAATTGTTTTATTGGCAATCATACCCTTTTTCCTTATTTGTTATATTAGATAATTATTAAACAATGCCAAACAAGCTCACGAATTTATAATTTAACAAAGAGTGCACAAAAGCAACATTAACATTTAAAACTGGGTCTGTAGAAATTCTTAAAAATTAAAGCAATGGTTGCGGGTAGATGCAGTTACACGATAACTAAAAATTACAAATAAAATTTATTTTTAATGATGTCACAGTGAAAGAAATCTAAATACATGTAACTGAAATTAAATATGGATTCATAATGCAGAAATAATTGGATAAACAGAAACAATATTATATACCTCAGCTGGGTCATTTAGAAACACGACAATTGTAGACGAATTGTGATCTCCAACCATAGTCCAAAAGTCAACCTTCGTGTCCGGTAGTGGTAGCTGTGTCGTTAAATATCCAACGAATTTTGTATATGACTAAAGATTCAAAACATAATAGGTTAAGTTAATAAAAATCGAACCTTCATAATAAAAAGATGAAAATTGTTGATCTAAGAGAAAGGCGAAAGATACCGAAGGGACATTAAAATTATTGTTGTCTTGAAAATTTTATATCTACATGTAAATGTTTGGTAAAAAGTAATAACATAGCATTACTGCATTAAATGAACATTTCTACAATTGGTTTCTTTGTAGTAATGCCAGAGGCCACGAAAATCAAAAAGATAATACAAAAGATAATGAGCTGATGTACTGCCATGGACTATCTAGACATGTAAAAAGAGCTTTGCATGAGGGAGATACACTCATTGATTTTAAAGTGTTCATTAATTTACAGCCGTAAATGTCAATAAAACATGTCCGAGTTTGTATGCCATCACGACGTACTGAGCTCGGGTAATAAGAGTCAAACCTTCTAATACAGCCATTTATCTATACATACTGGAGCTTGTACAGCGTTGATATAATCAGTTCGTCCTTTTTTGTATGAAATAAGAAACAGTCTGTTTTTGTCCGCTACAAAAAAAAAATGCCATGATTTGTTTATTAGTATTAGTACAGTTAAACATCTATTTTGGATGCTCGAGTTAACCACCGGTTTTATGATGGGATCTTGTTGCACACATTGTTACGTTATGTTTAAAGGAAAAGGAAACCTAATTACAATGTTATTATTTCTAGAATCTAAGGCTTACGATAACACATGTATAAATAAAAGAATGTCAGAAAGTCATTTTTTTGAAAAATCTAAATAAATCTTTTAACATTTTTCGCTACAAAGACACCTTCCATATTACTTGAACTTGTGACGTTACTACTATCATTCTGTTTCATTCGGTATCAGTTTAAACACAACTCGCATATTCATCAGTTGAACAAAAAAAAACTTCGACTTTAAAACAAGATAAATATTGGACATGTTCCGACCAAACAATTCGGCGGAGGAATATAAGTCGAAAATTTGTAGCCGAGTTAGTATCACTGTCATCATATCAATGAGCTTATCAAGTTTTATCTTTGAAAGAATATTACGATTGTTGAAATTGTCCGTTAATACCGATGAATGATTTGGAAACATTATTAAAATTTTTATTAATTGCATTATCGAAATGATCGAAATTAAAGTAAAAGATAAACATTTTGACTACGACGTTATGAAATCATGAATATTCTGATGAACGCTTTCACGTAGAAATGAAGACTTTTAATGTTCTTCAATGTAAAATAGTTCCACAAAATGGTGGTATAAACAGAATTGAAAACTATCTTATGCGACATTGTTTTGGTTACTTTCTCCTCTAATGTTTAGGAGACTGTTATTTATCTTTTCGACGTTTTTGTTTGAAGCGAAACTTTCTGATATAGACTTTCGCGGAGTCACATATTGTGAAAGTTTGCGACAAGGCCAAAACAGTGGAGATATATTGTTTCCACTGTATTCCTTTAGCCATAATGCTGTCATTTTTTAGACTTGTATGTATTGCCAACTTTGCATTTTCGCCCACTATCTATAGCAGTAATACAAATTCTTACTTACCCATGCTTGATGTACAAATGTAATCAAGTAAAAGAAATGACAAATAAACCTTGTACGAATTAAGACGAATGCAAAAATACGAAAGTCGAAATGTCTTAATGAATTGCAGTATATATAGTTTAATGTATCGTATCAAACTTTACAATGACTACACATGCTCTAATATATTTTTATGGATTAAGTTTAAATGATTCAATTTAATTTTCGATAATAAATGTTGACATTATACTAAGTAGGTAAATAACAATTTATAATTTAAACAAAACAGATTTATCTATTTTACACAAGAAAGCCACGAAAACAGATACGATTGTGAAATCCTGTACAATCGATACTGACCATTAGATAATTACATTTGGCACCCTTAAAGAGTAATACCCCCTATCAACCTTTGTTAAATTGGCACTTTTCAAAATAATTGTTCAGAATTTATCTTTATTTCAAATAAGGAAATATTTAGCATGAGTATAGTTTTATCTTTTCCAGTGCTTAAAACAAAATTTCACATACCATTAAATTGCATATAAGATAATAACAATCACTGGAAATTAACCAATTAAATTTTCACACCGTTTTTCCTGTTTACAAGCTTTAGTAACCTTATAACCTCAAGTTTCCAAAGTATTTTATAGAAACACCAAATAATCAAAGACGTGCTATAAAACACCAACGATATATATTTATGACAATCATATACAGGGTTAAATTCCTACAACTGTCAAATCAAAGGGGATTAATTTTTTCGACCCTTTTTCATTTGAAACTGGGTGTGGCGTACCATGTGTTGATGATATTACACATTACTAACTGTTATTTGTTAAAAATATAGTCTTCTTTTATCTTCGTGCAGATCTACTCAAAAAACGACTTTACTATCTAATACATATGTTTAATCATCAACATCGGAAATAAGATTAACTCTGAACTGAGGGAACATATACTTTAATTATATCTTCGGTTCTGACATGATTTACAACAAACCTTTCTGAAATGGTCCGTTTATAAATTTTGAAATTATAAGGTTTCAACTCCCACAGGCAAAGTTGACCTCAGATGAATTTGGCTTTTTTCGGGTACTTTTTGGTCATAAAGCTGCTCACATGTTTCGGTTCATGTACATCATAGGTATCAAATATTCGATTTTGAGTCGTCCTGATGACCTTTATGCAGAAACTTCAAATCAAAATAGTAATAAATCATATTTTAAAATGCAAAAACTTTGAAATATTAATCTTAATTGGCAGCTTACAAGGAATAATACTCTTATTTCTGTTCTTTTCTACATTTTCTGGGCTTTTAGCAGCAACATATTCAGCTTTCTCTTGCTCAGATTTCTTAGCCTTAAGCATCTACAATATACCAGTATAATTTGAATGCTTATATTAGTGTATACTTGTATTTAGATGTATTACATTTCATGCATTATAATATTTGAAATTGAAATATTCAGAATTACATATGCATCAAATTTGCATTTTAAAAAGGAACATAAAAATACCGTGTCGAGATGAAGGCTTACTTAAAGAGAAAAATGTATTACTTAAAATAAAAAAAAGTAATTCAAAAAGGTAAAGAAGTGCAGACATTTTGCCATCTAGAACAAGCATTGTTGTTTTCAAATTTGGGAATGGGTCTTTTGAACGCAGTTCCAGGACACACCCACATATATGTAAATCTTAAAAAAGCTTTATCCAAATATTACTGCACCTCGAACTCTTCATGAAGTCGGCGTCTGTTAACAGGGCCTTTATCTTCTAAAATTTCCTGCCAGATAGTTCCAAATTTCTTCTTTCCAACGTTTGTATCCTCCATTGTGAAAGCCTCAAGTAAGGCATAATGAAGGCAAACATATTGTCCCTACAATATGAAACACTTAATTGTATATTGGTTTCTCGAATGAAAATAACACTTTATAATTACGTGCGTCCGAGACGCTTTGCTGGACTAACCTGCATCAGAAACACTGACATCTAAACATTTGAAAGCAAGTATTGTATACATAGGTAGAAAAATGCACATTGTCTTATTTCAGGTATAAGACTTCTCTTCTTTTTTCTCATACGCGTGGGCCCTCAACATTGAGAAAAACTAAAACCTTATAGTCTGATATAAAAGGCATCAGAAATTAAAAATATGAAACAATACCAATGAGAAAACGAACAGCCTAATATATAACAAAATAATTTACAAAAAACAAATATGACACACATGAACCAACGGCAACCACTGACTTGTGACAAGAAAACAAAGACTGTAGGGTGTTTAACATGATTGTGTGCGCTTAACACCCTTCAATGAATATTTATTTTTGTGTTAACATTTCAAAAAGTACTTTAATTAAGTAAGTAGTTTTTTTTTCAATTTTTGCTATAGCTATTATAATCTGTGCAGGTACCCTATTTAAATTCTAGATTTGACTCTCTAGTGTGACAAACGTAGTAATAAAACTTACAGGTGTTTGAACCATGTTCATCCTGCTGTACCTCATTTTCTCTACAAACTTAACGACATCCACGAACCCAGTATCACGTCCTTCTTCATATAAAGCATCAAGTCCGATATATGTCCCAGTTCTGCCTATACCAGCACTGTTGTGAAAAAAAGTGATATCATCACTGTAAATTTACGTAAAAAAAAGCATGAGAATCCTATTCTTTGTACTCATTAAGGATAATGAAAAAAAGTTCTTTGAAAAGATAAGACAAGAAATCCTACTAATCGTAATTTGTTAGGGTAAAAAAAATCACATAATATAATTAAATACTGATTTCTGGAATTTTCATGTTTTCCTGTAAACATTATTCGATATTCATTCTAGTCATTTTGTTGAACGACGTTTAGTGTTTCTGTATTAGCAATATTTAAATATTGTGCTGTTTATTAATGTAGTCACATACATTTGATTTAAAGGCGAATGTCATGGCACACGCATATATAGCGGGAAACAAAGTCAATATTTGAATTTTCAAATTTCAATACCTGCAATGAACAAGAATTGGTCCATTATTTTCAGTACTTGTATGATCAGATATGACATGTTTGTGAAACAATACAAGGTACAGAGGATCTGGTGTTCCATGATCAGGCCAGGCAGTAAAATGGTACTGTGTGATACATCTCTTCTCTTTTGTCTGTTATTATTATCCCATACAATGAAGAAAAGGAGCATGACATAGTAGACATAAGACTATTTTTTGTAAGAAAACCAAAAACAAAAACATCAATACAATTTCGACACTAATAGTGTATTTATGACTTTTGAACAGCGGTATACTACTGTAGCCCTTATTTACACAAATAATTTTTTTAGTTATATGACATTAACCGTGGATACAAAAAAAAAAAAATAAATAGAGATATTTATCCTGATCTTACTATTGTATGTAACTAAATATTGATTTAAGTTTGCAATCTCAAATGTAGTATTTGTTTGCGCATCAAACACAGTTTTTTTTTTCTGTACAAATTTCGTTTGTTTCGTACTTCTAATTATATGTGATCATCTATCCAAATAAAACATTAATATTCACGGTACCAATTTTGCTGCACCAGCTCATTTCGACAATAAATGTCTGTTAAGTGATGATTGAGGAGGCCGAAATATTTGAAAATCCAAAACTTTTTCAAAGATCGAAGAGCTGATAAACCAAATAAAGTTGCAATACAATATATAGCATTTGAGTCAGCATCCGGAGACTAAAATAGATAACTTACTGACGAACTAAGTGACTGTCATAAAAATATACACCCACTTCTTCGTAGCTAAGATAATCATTTTTCTTTTTAACTAGAAGAAAAAAATTGAAGGCCTATCACTTTTCCCGCTAGCTTTACTAATAACTTTACAAACCAACGTTGATGCGGACTATAACGTTTTGTTGAATCAATTTTGTTGTATCATAAATTAATAATATGTATTCATATCTGTACAACTGTAATACAAATTATTGATGAATCTACACTATCCCCATGGTAATCTTCATTGTTATCCAAGACGATACTCCAATGCTATTGTAAATAAGAGCAGATGCGGTTACGATTCGCAATTTTTAATTTCAATTCCTAAATTATTTTCTGTCTGCCATACCGTTTGATCTTCAACCTCTATCTCCCTCGTGATATATGCAGCCCGTTCCTTTTCTGTTAGTAAGGTGAGAACAAGGTAACCATACGTCATCGGCTTTCCTCCTGGCCAGTATCTTTCACATTTCCTCTAAAACGTGTAACAAGTATGTCTATGAGTAAATATCTTTATTCTTTTGTGAATTTTATGGATTTCAACAACTGTTTTCACTTACATTGTCATTCTGAAAATCATTGAATGATGTCATCATGTCGGGGCCTTTAATAGCGTATTATAAATTATGGGATTTAGTCATTGTTGAAAGCCGTCTATATGTATCAGCCGTTAGATCTTATCGTATTGACAAATGCCTTATTAGCAATCATACTGCATCTTCTTATTTTAATATTGATAACTATAAGTATGATTGGATCTCAAACTACATAATATAACATAATGGGATCATCACAACAATGTCTTTTATATGTGACGTCTAATTTTTTCCTGTTGCAAAGCATCAAATTTAGAGGAAACAACCATAAATCAACGCAACCAATATAAATACGTTAACCTTAAGGTAAAATATCACAAGACTCCTTGTTTATTTTTGATGAAAATTGTCCAGCGTTAATGACAAATAATTAGGACAAATGTACTACTGTTGAATAATTGTCTTCTTGTACTCTAATTCGCAGATAATTTCACGTATGCAGTGACCTTCACTAAAAGACGTCTAGTTGGAATTTCGGCAAAAAACTCTAAAATGTATTAGCTTGCGACCGACAATCGCTGAACGTATTTGTCGATAATACGTTATAGATTCGTAAAAAATGAAAAACAAAAACGTACATACAGGACTTAGTTTTGTTTATATGCATGCATTGGTTCAATAATTCCGATAACATTTTGATTACAAGAAACTCGTAACATATGATTTTAATTTTTTTTCCTTTTTAAGCTCAGAGGCTCAAAAAGAAAACCAGGTGAATTATTTTCTTCAATTTTGATATAGTGCTGTCAAAGTTGGAGCAAACCGGATAGTTTGAAATGGCACTAAATTAAAGTCGAGACTTGAGTGACGAGATGGTAATTTTTACTAGGAACAACTTAAGTTTTTCGGTTCCTTTATTTTAAAATGGAACTAAGAGGTCTACATAACTGTTGTGTTGAGTTTTTATTCATAGTAAATTAATATCAACTTAATTTAGAAGCCAATGTGGGGAACCAATACTTCATTACTCATAAGAAAGAGAGCGGATGTTAGTTAGGATGACGCAGATATGTATTTTCATAAATAATAAGATAGAATACCCACATCTTACCCGAGTTTATCCCAGATTTGTGGTGGGGTTCGTGTTGCTCAATCTGTAATTTTCTGTGTTCTATTTTGATTTTGTTGTGTTTCTGGGTTTTTTTCCTGGTGATTGCGATTAGAATAAAATCTCTTATATTGCTATATAATTAACTATATAAAATGATAGTGAACTATATGTACCTTTGTGCCTTCTACCAGATTTGTCAGCATTATAATCTTTCTTGTATTATTTTGCCAAATCATTCTCCAGTGGTCATTTATAGTATTCTTTAGTGGTCCTGAAACATGTGAATAAATCTAAATTGTTAATGCCATACATTTTATGGCTCAGGATCATGGCATTTCATAACTAAATAAAATTTTGAGGTCTGTTATACATATAAACTAACAAATATCTTGGTTGATATTGCTGTTTACAAATGAAAATTATAAATCAACAAAATGAATTGAATTTAGACAAAAAGTTATTGAGCCTTAATTTCGATTATGTTTATGAATTTGGGTATATTGTGTTTGAAATTCCTGGTGTACTATTCACTTGTGTAACTGTAGACACTTATCTTTTGTCTTTTGTACGACTTTTTTAAGATACTTTTTGTTTTGGTTTCCGATTTTGTAGCTCTATAGTTTTTAGGGGTGTTGTAGCCTAATGTACACCAAAACAGGTGCAGAAACAAATATAAATGCTGAATTCATTGTTTGCTATAGGCATCGGAGTATCAGCTGTAGATAAAATATCCTAAACAGAGTTGTTAATGGTGGACTAGGAATTTGGTATATGTATTGTGACATATATTGAAACATGAATAAACATGAATTATAACTATCATACCTTGAGATGCTATATGACACTTTTCCTTTTTGAAACCCTGCAATTAAAAGGTGTTTACATAAAAGTTTCCACAAATATATTTGATAAAAAATAAGACGTGGTTGTATGATGGCAAATGAGATAACTATAAACGAATATTCGAAATAATATGGATGTAAACGACTATCATAGATCACCGTATGGCTTTCGACAATGAGCAAAATTAATACCATATAGCCCGTTAAAGAAGGCTTCGATATGACAACATGTGAAACAATTCACACGAGAAAAACCAACGGCCTGATTTTTGAAAACCGTCCGTTAAACATGGAAAAGTTGTGTTAAATCACACAATAAGAATAAACTTTAAAGATTAGTTGAAAATGGCTTCATTCATAACATTGGTACGAGGCACAAACATAACTAACAAAAAGGCAAAAGATACAAAGTACCGATCCAATAAGACTTACAGATACTGAAAGCTAACTCAAGGGCAATGACAACCAAGAAATAAATCATGTTATACTAAACAAAACTATCAATCGGTTCACATTACAAGGATTTAGTGTGAATACGTCATCAACCGTCTTGGTAGAGTTTGACCTTGTGCAATACTAAAATGTAAGTACATTGTATCGACAGAATGTAGGACCATAATATTTCATAACTGTATAGTTGATAATTTCAAATAATAAAAAAAAAATATGTTAATACCTACAGACTATTAAAATATCTTACTACTGTTGTAAATGGATAATAATTAAGAATATTACACGTCTAGTCTGTTCATTTATATCAATATTTATGTTAATATCGGGTCACATGACTGTCTTCTGAATTCATCTCGATAATGGATTAGAGGGTGTCCATTCCTAAAATTAGCACGAAATACAAGCTGATACTTTATTTCGATTTCATGCATTGCTTATTATTTCCTAAGAAACCTTTGTAATTCACGTAAATATTTAAGTAAATTATAGATCAAATTAAAGATTTTTGTCAATTTGGTGGTAATGAATTTAAGCAGCTAATGCCCTTTAATCAAATAATATAGATTACTGTAAGTTGGCATTGACGAAAGTTTGCTTTATTACAGATTGAAACACGTTAAAACGTTATTTAGCGCTCGTTTCTGTTGTAAATTCTGAACACACGTTGTCGTTGGGCTGAGCTCAGGATCACGGATTATTTATCTGTATGTTTAATTTTTGATTTGGTTATTTTGTTTAAGCAATTTCAATTTTTCAACTTCGTATTGATAAATGAAAAAGTACTTGAATTGGAAATTGAAAATAGAAATAATAAATAGAAATTTGAAACAAACCTGTTATCATCACCCGCGATACATAATGATATTTTATATAAAACAAATATTTAGTAAGCTATCTTCATCAGAAACATCTTCATTATGCATGTTCCACCTTTATGACGCACAATTGTCTGAAGTGATGTCACGTGGTATGATACTACTTTAAAATCACTCAATACATTCTGCGTTTTAAGTTTTATTAACAAATTCAAAATGTTAATAACATTTATATGTTTTTTCGTTGATCTGTTAATATAGTAATTGCTTTCCTTATATATTTCGAATACATTGAAAAAAAAACCAACAGTCTTTTCTATATCAAATAACTACATTTCAGATTAATATTTCATTTTAACTTAAAATTGTTGCGTACACGGATATTAAATGATACATGTTACAACTTACATCTACATAGTTAGCATTTATATAATCTGAGGACATCCCATGACCTGGTTCCAACACAACCCTTGTATGGTCATCTACAAGAGAATGGTGATTACTGCAGTGTAGTCGTGACTGTACGAATACGATGTTAATACTGTTATCATTTGTGTTATTTTTGTTATAATTTTTTTAAATTTTCACATGGACGTTAGAAAATAATCTTCAAAACTTTATATTAGATATGAAAATGCTGTGATATGAATTCATTTAAACGTACCAAATTAATAGTTTATAAGCATAAAAAGTCATTGTTAGTTGAAGATCTCTCAAATACTCACATGGAAATATTTCTTTAAATCTGTTCTTTGGTTGATTTTCCTTTAGCTGAGCCTTTGTAGTGGGATGTAGAACTCCATATTTTATTTTCTAAGGTGTAAATATTGAAAGGATATTCTGGCTTGCTACGGTTATCGTATTAAGAATAAAGCAAACGCTCGAGATGGAAAACAAAGGAATTTAATATCTATGTAAAATATACACTAAGGAAATAAAAATGATGTTTCATCTTCAATTAATTTTTTTTCAGTACCTGTAGAAGAAACTGGCATATATACTGCAGCTGTGATATTTTACATTGACCGTATAATCATTTGTGATATACAGTCACTGACCGTATATCGCCTTCTTTACGACGTTGACAATGCGTTTCCGTAGAGTTTATTTATGACATGTAGTCTTTTCAGTATTAATTTTAATAGTAGTCATGATAAACATTCACCTTAATACATTCAGATAAAGTTATTAATTTGCCACACATTGACAGTCTTTTGATTAACACAACAGATACATCAACGACATGTAATACTTCAAAATTTAGTAATATGTAAATTAATATTTAGGGATACATCAAATTTCGATCATGAAGCATCTAACAACTCCTTACCTTAAATTCATCTTCTAATGTGTCATTCAGTTGTTTTTTAAAAATATATTCTTTTAGCTCATGGACTTTTATACTGATATGGTCATCTCTTGGTGGGTTTAGATTCATCAGTATTGAAGATGGAGCTTCATCCTCATCAGTACCTGTAGAGGAAACTGGCATATATACTGCAGCTGTGATATTTTACATTGACCGTTTAATCATTTGTGATATACAGTCACTGACCGTATATCGCCTTCTTTACGACGTTGACAATGCGTTTCCGTAGAGTTTATTTATGACATTATTAAAAGTATAGGTTCAAATTAAAAAATGACGGTTTTTACTCAAATGTTTCATTTTAAACAGTTGTAGGAGTTACAGTATATAAAGAATAGCCATAATGTGTCTCGAAATATAATTTATATTTGTACTCGGCCCAAAACAGGATAGAAATGCTCGGCAAAGAAAGCCTCACCTTTTACCTGTTTCTAACCCTTGTACAAATAATGTATATTGCGAGACAGACAATGTATGGTTATTCTATATTTATCCATGTACATTAGTCCTTGTTTATTTGTTTGCAAAGATACAGTACATACATTCAGATTATAAAACGTAAAAATAAATACAAAAAATGCAAACATAATTTACAATCATAAGGTGCCAGCTTGCATTTAAATTTCATATCTGCAAACAATTGTTTAAATTACAGCAACAAATAAATTGTTATAAATCACAGTCCACTGTATGACCATTATCGCAACTTAAGGTACACATAACGAAAATGATTGTCATCTGATATGTTATTATTGAAATAGAAATATGTTTTCATATCGAAGAAAAAACCCAAATAAACTTAACCTGTCAAGTCGAGATATTTTACGGCTTGATATGAAATGTGGGTTTTCTCTCATTGTAGACGACCGTAAGATGACAAATAAAGTAGTTGCTAACGTTTACGTCATTTGGTATCTTGAGGAAGGTCATCTCATTAGCAATCATATTTTTTTCTATAGTTTGCTAATACATGTGATTTTACAAGGAAATAGAGCACTGTAACCCTCTAAAATGTAATAATGAAAGATCTCTGTATCATCGGTTAAAAAAATTCCCTTACCTGACAAGATGTGGAACTATATGGTTTAAAAACTGACAATATGATCTCCTGGGTTCAATTAAAATATTTTTTTTTTTAGATTTAAACACAATAGTACGTCTGCATGTTATGAGCGGTAAATTATTGCCATGAAAATTATCTTTTCAATTGTGATCTATGTGTGATAGAAAATACTAAATGTATTGAAGTCCAGCTAGAGTAAAGGAGAAAGAGATATTTGCTCGCTAAAATTAGTCGTTTTGTGATATCGTTCAGATGCGGACTTCGTGGATGAGTAGAGTACCCTAAATAAGAAACTCGGCAGATATGACCAATAACAGGTAGCTCAATATCGGATTGATTTGCCAGTAACAGTCTTACCCATGTTAACGTTAATTTCCTAAGATAATTAAGTCGTTTATGTAATAAATAATCCAAGTTAATATAATCGAAATAAAACGAAAACCTGAAATG
The DNA here is from genome assembly GCF_021869535.1 of Mytilus californianus. NCBI lineage: Eukaryota > Metazoa > Mollusca > Bivalvia > Mytilida > Mytilidae > Mytilus > Mytilus californianus. Next base: position 98,490,620 of record NW_026262712.1, on the reverse strand, counting down.
TATCATATATAATTTATATCATACCTAGTCTAAACTGAACGGCCTGAGCAGCGGTTATACGGTTGGTGTTCACTTTCTGTCCCTTTGAATCTTTCTTGTGTGAATTTCGTCTTCTTATGAATTAGAAAATCATAATAGCAGTTGAAATGAATTAAACATGTAATGCTGGATAAAGCTAAATGATAATATATGCAGTGGGAATTAATTTGCTATATTTTTTTTATAGTTTGTATGATTTCTAAATGAATATAATAATATTCGAAAAAATTGAACTATAAAATTACAGATTGGCTTCCCAAAAACATTTGCTAAAGAAGAGATAGGCTTTTACTTTTCTGAATTATTCAATTCATAATTTACTTATATAACTAAAATAATTACCGTCGGAATACAACACAAATTATAATAACAAGTACTATTGCTCCTATCGCGCCACCAACAATTGGGACTAAAGCACCACTTATCTGTTCTGGATCTATAAATGATTAGAAGAGCCTAAACTATGATTTAGACATAAAATTAAAATATGATTTTATTTTGTTGAAGCGTATAAAAAAAAAAAATATTTTGTTATAGTCAGTCAATTTGTATTAATTTGTCATGATGAGCTCAAAAACATTGCTGGTGTATTATTGGCTTGCAAGTCAGTTAGTCAACCTGTTGATCAGATTTCCTGTGACCTTCAATTTGAGACTAATCTTAAGGTGGATTACGAATGTGTAAAGCATGTACAGTAATTATAAAAAATATAATGTCAACAATAAAAAGTGAAACAACGGAGCCACCGGGGAACGATTTCGCTGACTGATTCTACTAACAAGAAATCATTCTGTTACATGGAAACGATTATTAAGATATTGTTTAATTTATGACATGAAATCCATCAGACCTAGAATGATCTTCGTAATACGATTGCACATGCTTGTGTGTATTTATATTTATTTGAAGTATTTAAATCAATCATACACTATCGCCATTTTTCGTTCATCTTGATATTTAATTATATGGCGTTTAGTCTAAAATACAAGAAATGATTATACATTACAGAAAATTCATGCATTGTTAAAGAGGGGCGAAAGATACCAGAGGGACATTCAAACTCATAAATCGAAAATAAACTGACAACGCCATGGCTAAAAAAGAAAAAGACAACAGACAAACAATAGTACACAAAACACAACATAGAAAACTAAAGACTAAGCAAAACGAACCCCACCAACACCTGGGGGAGATCTCAGGTGCTCCGGAAGGGTAAGCAGATCCTGATCCAAATGTGGCACCCGTCGTGTTGCTTATATAAGTACAACCCCGGTAAAGTCTAATTCGGTAGGTCACATTCGTGAAAAGGGGACGGGATTGCAGTTACGACATAAGGAAAATATCCGCTATTATCTGTGAAACGGATATTTCATAACGGTCAACCAACTCGTGATGGCGTCCGTAAAATTTACGAAGGGATGATTTCAACTTCACCATTTGGAATTCTTGGTTTTATAGCTTCCTTTTGAGCAGCAACCGTCTATCAAGGAAATCATGATAGAAAATACAAGCCCTGGAATATCGTATCAAATGGGAGATGTATACGCCGTAAGCAGGCGCTGCTGGAACGTTGCTACATAGAAATGGAAAGTTCACAATTAGGAAGCTGAAATCATATCTTTTGTAGTAAAATTTTGTTTTCAACCGACCCTCATTGTTAATTTCTAGATGTAAGTCAAGATATGAGGCAGACTTAACTGTATCTGTAGTATCCTTTATCTTAAGTTCGATGGGGTAGATGCGTTCAACATAGTCACAAAAGTTTGAATTATTTAGTGAGAGAACATCATCTGTATAGCGGAAAGGAAAGTTCTTTTCTTTCTTCCTAAGAAGTTCCTGTATGAAGTCAGCATCATAAGAATAAAGGAACAAGTCGGCAAAAAGAGGGGCACAGTTGGTTCCCATGGGTATGCCGATAATTTGTTGAAAAACACGTCCTCCCAACGTAACAAATATGATGTTAATCAAGAAATCAAGCATCTTGATAATGTCAGTTTCAGAGAATTTTTTGTTTGAATCAGAGTGATTTTTTACAAAGTAGGATTTATCCCTCCCTAAGACAAGATACTTTTTTTACGTTGGCCATTCTTTTTTATAAAACAAAGCAATGTCAACTCTTTCAATTTGTTTTTAAGTTTGGAATGGGGAATTCTTTCGTAAAGTGTTGACAGGTCAAATGTTTTAATTTTATTCCAAGATGAATGAGTTTTAGATTATATGTACTCTAAAAGATCTTTGGAATTTTTCAGTATCCACATCTGATTCATGCCACCTCTAGAATATGCAGTTTCACAATAACTTTAATTGATCCTTTAGGGGTTTTTGTAATTTGGATCTATTTGTATGTTATAAATCAAATGTGAGAGTTTGAGTCAATTTGGTGAACATTACTTTGAAAACTAGTGTCCCTTTAACGCTTGAAATATACATATAGATTGTCAAATTAAGACATTAGTGTTTTTGCCTCGTAGTGAATATATAGCATGACAGATGTTTGGTAGTCCACGATGATTTTATTCAAAAACCTTTCAAAAGTCTTGACAATTTAAATCCTGGAATCTTGTCGGAATTCTCTTTTATTTCAGGAGACAATATGCTATCATTAGACAATGTAAATTGCCTATTGGCCTTTTGTGTCGTTGTTGATAAGCTTTATTATTGAGTTTATACAAAATGTATGATCACATGCGAAAAGTTTTTTAATTACTAAGTAAATAAAGCACCTTTAGTCTTTAATATTTTACCTTTTATCATGAGTAGGATCTTGCTACTGTATCCGGTTCCTATAGCATTGACTACGGCACACACATAAGTGCCTGCATCGAATTGATCAGTGTTGACAATGGTTAGAGATGGTTCATTAATTGTACTTCCGTTATATTTTGAAACTGATACATTCAGAATTTCACCATCTCTTTTCCAGAATACCGCGGACGGTTCAGGGTATGACTCGTGAACGCATTTTAGTTGAATAGTATCACCAGTAGAAGCTTTGATATTATCTGATGGTTGATATACTAATGGAGTATCTGTGGAAAAAGAAAAAAAAATGTTTATCACTTTGTTTTAAATGCTTAGCACCCTACTTTGTTTTTATGTACAAACATGATACCAAATGTCAGATACAAACCAACTATCATAATTCAGTGCTGAATTATTTGTTGTTATCAATTTTTGTTGAATGACTGTATAGATAATGAAAAAAAATAATGGAATTATCCTTTTAACATGTGAGTTGAAAATTTGTAATTAAATCATTTAAAATGAAAACAACATTTGTTAAGAAGCATTTCATTACCTTTCACAAACAGTTGAATTGCTTTCTTGCTGGTCACTTTAACAAGATCGTAAGATGTTTCACATGTGTAGTTCCCCGTGTGGTTCCTGGTTACATTTGAGATGGTTAGTGATGGCATGTTCAAAGTACCTCCACTGTATCTCACACTACCGGCCGTATCAATGATCTGATTGTTTCGTCGCCATGCTACACTATTACCACCAGTGACATCACACTGTAATGCAACAGTTTCATTTGCCCTAATATTCATGTATACTGGGTCATAAACGTGTACAGCTGAAATATGTAACAAGTACTTATCACCAGTTAGTAAATTTTCCAAAAAACTCCAACATAACTTGATCTAATACATTGAAACATGACAACATGGTTCACAAACTGCATGCAAGTTTTTTTTAATTGTTTGAAAACTCAATGCATAGAAGTTTGTTTATTAACATCTTAAAACATTTGTTTAAATTAAGAAAAAAAATTTATCACGATTTCCCGCACTCGTAATACATTATGTAATATGGAAGTTGTTCCGTTATCACAAATTATAGCAATACGTTATAACGTTTTAAATCTGAGATCAAGAATTACAAAAACATGCTAATATCTTATTACTTAGATTCTTTATGCAGAAGCTGGATACTTCCAAACTTGATAACATAAGGTACCTACGATATATGCAGATGTATTTACGAATGTATTTTACAAATGTAAGTCCTTAGGGAATATGAAATATCATGACAGTTAAGTCTGTACCAGTCATGACCATAATGGATAATTAAATGTGAATTTACTCATAACGATTCTTAACCAAAGACAATCCAGAGTTTGCTATAACGCATTGAAGTTTGTCCAATAATTAAGGTTTATTGACTTCTAGTTGTTTTGGTTTTGTGTATCTGTCTTACTGACCTTTACCGAAATATCCTTTTATCCAATTTGGTTCATTGGAGAGCATGTAAAAGCTGTTATATTACTCCAGTCCTCCTCCCAAAAAAATATAACAGACAAACAAACAAACAAACGTAATGCCTTACATTGATTTACACTTAATATTGAATGAATTATGGACATACCACCTCTACCATGCGTTATAACTATGAATGCCTACAAATGCTAATTCATAATAACTCCGTATGAGGTTTTTATTTTTCCACTATAAAAGAAATTAAACCATAAGATAACTACAGAACGTATCAAATTATAAAATTATAAGAATGGGAAAATAAAATTGGTTTATGATTGAAAAGAAAAAAAAACACAATGTCAAACTATACATGTTCAAATTTAGATTAAACGGTAAATTAGTCGATATTATCACCTTGCATCATATTGTCATGCAATTATGATTACAACTTTCTGAAAACCAGCTTACAAAAATGTATCAATATAGAGGGTTCCAAAAGTAAAATAACTAGGAAAAAAGCTAAGAGCACACAGGATGTTAAAGTGTCTTGTTTTCAGTTTGAAACGTGTCTGAAATACAGAAATTATATATATGGACCTTTTATGTCTGACATAGAGATTCTTGTATCTTATGTTATATTATTGTATCTTTTCAGAAACTGGAAATAAAAGAAATGATATGTGATCTTTGCCCTTTTGCACTCGAGGACGACGATTATGTTGTGTTTGAATATTCTTTTCTTCATAATATATGAAATTTAAAGGGATAGTAGCTACGATTTTGAAAAAATTATGACCTAGTTTTAAAGCTGCTAAAATCAAAGATATGTACTAAAAATTAACATTAAGATCGCTAGAATGGTTATATAAATCTCAGAAGTGTTAATTATTGATAATTAATATCACGTTGCGTGCCTATTCATCTCATTAATTATGCATCGGGTTTAGTTCCCGAACGTTGCCGACACAGCGAGTGAAATGATCCAAATATAAATAGATATGAACATGTGCTTTTTGTTTTCTTACGTATTTGATAATTTCTTTAAATTAAACGTACATATTTGACACCATTTATCAAATTATGTAAATAACGAAATATAACAAAAGCCTGCATATTATTCGAACCCAAGGTTCTCAAACAATGGCGATATTATACACTTGTTTTTACATTTGTATGACAAGACAATGCCCATAATGTATACACGTGTTTGTGAATTGAATTTGGACCATAATGAAGGATACACCGGAAGAATAATATTAATTGTAAGAAGTTGAATTTTAATTTCTGCTAAGTTGGGTGATCATTGCCCGAAAATTTATAAACATATTTTGGACATTAACGATTTGAACACGTCGCGATTTGTTTTCGTGTGATCTGGAATAGTTAGTAGACAAAAATTAAATTCAGGTGAAAAACGTTAAAACTCTTCTAAATGCTAAGTGGAAAGTAAATAGTGATGGTTTTATTTGTACTTAAATTAAAATTTGTACAAAATCCGGCATATAGATTAAAAAATTAAATTTTAATGAAAATCGTAGCTACTATCCGTTTAAGCTACATTTGAGCAAAAATGGTAAAAAAGTATTTAGTTTTTTTCTCTTATAATTAATTCTGTTGCTATCGAGTAATGAAGATACAAATATTACATCAAAATTATGTTGTATGTTTCAAACTTAATAGGATAAGAGAGAGGGGGGAAATATTAACAAATAAGTGCATAGATTACCCATCTGTACAATTATCCTTCTATTATCAAGAGCTTTTTCTTATGCCAGGTAGAGGTGCCCAGAACTAGCATTCAACATGTATTTTATTTATATATATTTTTCTTTGTGTCCAATTATTCAAAATAAAATTCTTATTATGTGTATTTTTCAAGTCGTTTATTTAGTCACGTCGACTATTTTAGAGCATCATGATTGGAATGATAAAATATGCCCAACTGCTTTCTTTATATAATTTTTGTAGGTTGCAACTGATTGCTTAAGAACATTACATAACAGTAATAAATACGACAGATTGTGTAAAACTCACAGCCTAGTAGCAAAAAGTAAGCATTAACTTTAAAATTTGAAACTTTTCCTGCTGTGTCATTTCATTTTGACTCTCACAATTTGTTTACAACCTTATAAAACATAGCTAGAAATGATCCAGCCAGTACTTATAAAGTTGCCAGTATTTGTGAGCTTTGATAATCTCATTCCTAAAAAACATTTTCTTCAGATAAGTTTTGGTCATTGTTTGTTCCGTATCCCCCTGACTATTTTATGCTACTAAAACTTTCTAACTTCAAACCACACCCAAAGATCATGTTACGAAAATGAACGTTTACTGGTTAAACGGAACCTTCATTTGGGATTAAACTCAATCTTATTTGATAAGTTTCATTATGTCTACTTACAAAGAACTTTCAATTCAGTAACGTCCTCAGAAGTTCCAAAATTATTTTCCAATTTACATGTGTAATTACCGGCATCATTGTTGTCAACATTCTTGAGAGTCAGTGACTGTTCGCCACCACTGTATTTACTTCTCAAATACGGCCTCAGATCTTGTCCATTTTTGAGCCAGTATAGCTCTTTATTTGACGGTTCAGCGTTTATCAGACATTCCAGAGTTATATTTTGTTCATCTATGGCGACATAATAGTCTTTCAATATGGTTGTCTGAGTTATATCTACGAAGTTATGATAAATACTAAAAACCTCAGATAGTTTAATACATTTCCTAGTCTTTACTTCAAAACATATATAAAAAAGAAGATGTGGTATGATTGCCAAATGAGACAACTCTTCACAAGACACCAAATGACACAGAAGTTAACAACTATAGATCACCGTACGGCCTTCAACAATCAGCAAAGCCCATACCGCATAGTCAGCTATAAAAGGCCCCGAAAGGACAAATGTAAAACATACATATATACTACATGTATAATGTCATGTTGGGTTGTTCCTGTTTTTATGATTGTAGACCAGTTTTTTTTTCGAGTAAAATTACATGCGATCAAACTGATTTACCGTTGATACACAACAATTATCTGTTTTATTCAAACTATCAAACCTATCTCAGTTAAAAACCAGTTTGGAGTACAACATAAGAGGTTATTCCCTTTTATCTTACATTTAGCCTTTTTCCGACCACTACACATAAAATAATCATTTCTTTTCAAAACTGTTCAGAATTTTGATGGATTTTGTAAAAAAATAAAATGAAATGGAATGCGTTTGGGACCCTTAAAACTAAATTGTTTTATTTCATTATTAAAAAAAAATGTGAATGATAATAACACATATTCATAATAGATATATAAAAAAAACTCTGTTGATCAAATGACCAATTTTTAATTATTACAATTCTCAATTCTATGTTAATTTTTCTCTTCTATCTATATTTTACCATAAAATCAATAACATTTAATAAATGTCCTACATTGTACTTCATAAGAGCTTTTCTAGAGAATCAAAGTTTTAAATCCAAAGATGTAAATAGGAACTTTAATACGCGATGAGCTATATGACCAACAGGGACCTTAAATACAAAGCCAAATATTTTGCCTTAGGGAGTTGAAACCTTTATTTTTTGACAGTGTCTTATCTATCAACGAAACATTTAACAAAAACATGTGATATAAATCATGTCAGTAATAAGCACTATTTACTGAGCAGATGATACCCTCAGTGACTGGCAATCCACCAACAGCGGTATAGACCATTCCAAGAAAAAGAAAGGCGAAAGATACCAAAGGGATATTCAAACTCATAAGTCGCTAATAGACTGAAAATGTCATGACAAAAAATGAAAAAAAACAAAAAAAAACAACAGTATATAAAACATAACATTGAAAACTAGAGACTGAGCAACACGTACTCCACCAAAAATCGGGGGTGATCTCAGGTGCTCCGGAAGGGTAGGCAGATCCTGCTCCACATGAAGCACCAGTTGTGTTACCATGTTAGTACAAACCCGGTGATAAGACTAATCCTGTAGTTCAAATTCGGGTAAACCAACTCGTTATGGCCTTCGTACACTTTTCGAAGGGATGATTGAAACTTCGCCACTTGAAACTCTTGATTTAATAGAAATGACGAATAACACTGTATACATTTGCTATGTCTGAATCGCGTGTCTAGATTTACCATCAACACGAACACTCAAAACCAAAAAATTAAATATAACCTCGCAGTGTTTTGGCAAAATAGCAATCACTGGAGCATAGATACAACGTTCAATAGAACTGAAAAAAGAAGGACTCATATTTTTTTAAATATAAGTTCATATATTTTCGTTCATTATTTTGTACATAAATCAGGCCGTTGTTTTTCTCGTTTGAATTATTTTACATTTGTCATTTCGGGGTCTTTAACAGCTGACTATTTAATATGGGTTTTGCTCCTTCTTGAAGGCCGTACGGTGACATATAGTTGTTAACTTCTATGTCATTTGGTCTATTGTGGAGACTTGTTTCATTGGCAGTCATACCACATCTTCTCATTTTTATATTGATTAGTTTAAAGTCTGTAATATTTAATGGTTTTGTATGCTCTGTGTAAACTTCTTTTCTTAAGTCAACGAAAAATGAGAAAAATTGGACTAAGGAAGAAACTGAAAAATGTGACTATTTGCCTAGCCTAGTCGAGATGATACTTACCACTAGAAAGTTAACATGAAAAATTATTAAACAAAATCAGGGAAAAGGTCTTCCCGGATACTTCACAAATGCGATGACAAGTAACTTGAAACTAGAAACTGGAAAACTTTGAATATAAACAAATACCGCTAAAATCACAGCTGGTTTCATAGTAGAGGAAAGTACAAAATCTGCCGAGTAAAAATGTTGCAAAAAAATATCATTTGGAGAACATAAACCCTTGGACCTCAAACAGATAATAAGTGCGATAGTTTTTCTTTTCTAAATATCTGGAATCTGCTTACACTTCTGGGGCGCCTGATATCACTCCCGGTTTTCGATTGGTTTTGTGTTTTGATCAATTTTTAGATTTCGATCATGTGTCTTGTACATGTATGTAGACTGCTGTTAGTCTTTTTTCTATTTATTTTTTTTGCAGCAACATTGTCCGTTAGTTTTCAACTTATGAGTTTTACTATCACTTTGGTATCTTTCACTGCTATCTTTCCCTACATGAAAATTACTGATGTATTCAATCTAGTGTGCACATTTTCCAAAAACCTCTTTCAACAACAGAACATAATCTAAAACATTTAACAGTGTAAGGTCATAAAAAGCATCCATGAAACTAATTTGTCAAAACAATTTCGATCATGTTGAAGAATTGTGTCTGATTAATAATGTTAATCATTATGCGTAGCAAACTTAAAGTGTGTTGGCAATACAATCTAAATTAAGTTGTTTATCATTTTACAATAAAATAAATAACTTATAAACTTTAATGTCATTCGTAGTTATCAACGAATGACGAAAATAACAACACAGTGAGATTTAAATATGCATACAAAACGCTTATTTCGTTACGTAAATGTGCTATGCCACATTTCTTATATATACATCTTTATATTTTGAAAAAAATACAGAACACCTGTTTGACCGGTAAAATGGATACACTACAACTTTCACGGATCATTTATTAAACCATCAAACAGAGTTTTACAAACTAGCAAAATAATAAATGAAAGTCTATGTAAATAAGAAATGTAAATAAAGATTATTATTCTATCAATGCATTTACCATGTGCATTTGTAGTGCATATAAAAGGTTTTATTCTAAAATTTTGAATAGAATCATTGAAAGTGTATATCTAACTTTTATAATTCAAAATAATGTATGGTAGATGGTAATTTTTATCACATACATGTACACTCACGTACAGTTTGTATATTTTTTTCATGATATAGTTTCATGTCGTACTAGAAAATACGTTTTTTGTTTACATTTAACATTATATTCACAAGAGAAAAAAAAAACAATTCAAATTGATCGAAACACACAAACCCCAGCATGCAACTTTTACCTTCTGTGTAACAGCTTGAGTATATCATACAGGCAACCTAATACACGATTCTAATGTATATATAATTAAAGGGTATCGTCTTACTTTTCTACTTATTTTACTTCAAAACAATGTATTTATAGTAAATACACCTGCGAAGACATTTTGGTGACAAGGATTGTGTTTATAGCAGTTAACATTATTTGAAAATATTATTTTGGTAGGTCTCGGCAACACCAATATTTTTCTGCCGTTAAACTTTTCCGATGATAACATCATTAAATGATTAGGAGTCTATGCATGATCTGCCAAAGTATGTTTGTGCGCATGTTCTCAATAGTAATAGCCAAGAAAGTGAGATGAAAGATACCTAAAGAAAAGTGTAACTCATAAGTTGACAAGGAACTGACAATGCCATGGTATCAAACGAAAAACAATGACAAGGTTAACAACAATGTACACTACACAACACAGAAAACTAAAGATAGAACAACACACATCCCATAAAAAAATACGGGGGAATCTCACTGAAGCATGACTGTTTAAATGCATTTTAGAAACACATTTTGACATAAATCAGAAAAGACATGGTAGTATTTATAATCTGAATGTCAGTTTCGACATAAATATTTCCGACATCGTTGTGACATCACCGTCAAAAGTATTTTCTACACTAAATTGTGCAGATTATATCATCGATCTGTGCATTTATCAAATCAATACATACGATTTAAAAGCTTGACTCATTTTACTTGGAGAGTTCCTGATGAAGGTTACTCCAGAAAAGCGCTTCAGATCCTCGAACATTTAAAGTGTTATCGTCACTTCAAGCGTCTGCGTGCGCTTTAGGTGTTCATGTATTATAAGGATATAATTGAATTTCAAATATTTGGATGTGAGCGTTACTGATGAAAGTAAATTCAGAAAACCGATTCGGACGCACTAAATTAATAAAGAGTTATTTTCATTTAAGTGTTGTCGCTCCTCTGCTTCAAAATAAAAAGCTTTTAAAAAGACTGTTATACATTAGTAAATAAATAACGGAACTTTAAAAGCAGAAAACATGAAAGGTCTGTGTACCTGTCTTCGAGACATAATAAATTGGAAATTTGGCGGGAAATGATTCTCTTTAGATTTTTTATACATTTAATGTTGGCACCTTTTTTGCTTCAAAAACTATATAAGATTATATTAGATTTTCAAAAATGACTTTTTAAACTATACGTAATAAAATTATGAAAAGAAAAGTAGGGGTTCGCGGGAAATTTTTTTATTTGCACTACATGGATTAAACTAGAGGTTTTCGAATATATAAATAAAGTTAAAAGCAAGAACAGCGAACATCTTTAAGTCAGTTTCTTAGTTATTATATTAAGGTATTATAACTGTTTCTAGTCTAACAGATGTTTGTAAGGTGTATATGATAGAAAGACTCTCAATCAATTTCCATTGTTCAATAGTTGAAGTTATGTTTTTTTCTGCATACAATAAGATATTCACCTAAACTATTGTCAATATATAATTCAGTTATGATATTCAATATTAAAAACCTCCAGCGTGTGCATTCATTTACACATAAACTGCATTGAAAATACTCCAACAATAATTGTAACGTAATCTTATATGGCCTTCAAAAAAAAAAGATTTAAACAAATGTTTCAACGAAAATGTCCTTTTCATTTCTGACATGCAATACTGTGCATCCATTTAAACTATTTAACGAAACATTTTATTAGAACTGAAAACCTTGATGAATATTTGATGTCATTCTACCCCTTTAAGTGTTTGAACTCATTCTCTTCCTTTTATAAAAGGAGAAAATAGTACAAATACATTTTGATGTTGCAAGAACATTTGATTTAAAGACCAGGAAATGTGGAATGATTTCAAACAAGATAACCATTCATTAGAAAACCAAATATGAAAGATGAAGATAAAAACAACAGCATGTCACAATACAACCTTCAATTATAAACGAAACTAACTAGTATGCCGTATGTAAGCTATAAAAGACCCCTGCATATCAAATTGTGAAGCTATTCCAAAAAAAAATCAACTGTCTTATTTATACTGAAAACAATAAATGAAAAACAGTTATTATAAATAGTAACATTAAGAATTTGACAAGTTCATTGTCTCTTTTTTGGTGTGAAACTCAGTCATCCTTATAACCGTTTTAAAGGAATAGCATTATTAGTTGTTTTAAAATATACATACAAACTATACTCACTACCAGTTATCAACGTGGTAGTTGCACTTGATGTACCTTCTGTGTTCTTTGCATTACATGTATATAGACCACTGTCGGAATCCTTCACACTTATAATGCTGAGATTGTGGTTATGTATATTTCCACCATTGTATCTTTGTGTGTCAGTGATAACTTGTGCTTGGTTATCAGTCCACCATAACTCACTAACTGCTGGGTTACTTTGAACAATGCAGACAAATGTGGCTGTTGTTCCGATTTGAAAATAGTGTGATTGACGAAATATTGTAACCTGTGGTGTACCTAACAAAACCATTAAACACATTTTCGTATCCGTTAAAGCATGACAAATGCAGTGATATGATTCACGAAAATAAAATATTAATAAGAAAAACAATATAAAATAAAGTATGAGCTACAGATACCTTTTGCGATATTCCTTTTTTTTTTATACCAGCCCGTTAGACATGTTAGAGATGATACTTGTAAAACATAAAGTCTTCATATGGAACATTTTTAAACAGTTCAAACTTTATTTTGTCGTTTCTCTATGAATAGTGTATTATATTTCAGTTCAACCAAATCCGACAGTGCAGATTGCGATTAGGTTATGGGAATAAAGAGTAATCATGTTTTCGTACAACAAGGCTAATAGAAAAACAAAATATTAACAGAACTGTTATGATATCTGCACCACAAATCCTGCAAAAATCATCATTGTTGCGTTCAATAATAATCGAGGCAAGACATGAGAGGATGGGCTACGAATAATGCAATACACCAACGATCAATTATGAGATTCAATTCAAATAACATTTACCAAGTGTTTATAGTATTTTAAAAACAATGAAGGGATGTCATTCAGGTTACAATGACGAATCTGCGTTCATTAGTTTGCTTATACGGAAAATGATTTTTCCATTCCGATGTTGGTCTCAAACACACCCTTTTTTTTGTAAGTCAAAGGAAATAATGAAAGCACTGCGTGTGCTGTAGGCAGTTAATAGAAAACCAAGGCAATAGTGATGCTGAAAATTGTGGAAGAGTTGGCTTACCTATTTATCAAAGCTTATAATAGAATGCTTCGCGGGGAACAGCTTGATACAACCGCAGAGGTCGAACCCTGAACAGTTGGGGCAAGTAATTTTGAACACTACATTCAAGCTTGGTACAGCTCTTAATTTGGAATGTGATTACATATCTGACACAGCATAGGTTTCTGACATAGGTATGAATGTGGTCAAAGAACTGAAAAATTTGAAATTAGACTTTTACCCATTATTGTCCAATATCAAAAATTTAAATACAATGTTAGATTCAGCGTATTCAAGTACACCAAGCATCTAATTTTTGTTGAAATCAAACAAAGTTTTATTTTTGACACTTTTGACAACAATTTGGACCAACTTGAAAACGGGTCTCAAATTTGAAAAATCTGAATATAGGGTTACAATCAGTGTTTAAAAAAACACCAATAATTAAATTTTTGTTGGGATAAAACAAAGTTTAATTTTGGACCCTTTGGACCTCAAGGTGAAACAATTTGAAAATGGGACCCAAAATTAAAAATCTAAATACACGGTTAGAATAAAAAAACCAAGAATTCTATGTTTGACTTCAATTCAAACGAAGTTTAATTTTGGACCCCAATTTGGACCAACTTGAAAACGGGGACCAAAATAAAAAAAAAATATCGAAAAACACAGTTAGATTCAGCATATTATAGAACCCCATTGAAATTGGTCAAGAAATGAGCAATTTATACAAAGTTCTATAAAATGATTGTTTTCGGCCTAAACGGTTTGGGCCATAACCCTCAAAATCAATCCAAACCTTCCTTTTGTGGTATGGCACCATGTGCTACAATTTCATAGAGATCCATACACTTATGCTCAAGATATTGTCAGGAAACCAAATGTCTTCGGAGGACGACACCACTATACTATTTTACCAATTGTTGTGCGATCGTATAACATAATCTCAAGTATCAACACTTTTTTGTACTGTTCTGTTTTCCACTATCATACACTTTTCTCATCAACTATACCATTTGTTTTCAAAAATTGATACCAGGTTTTAAGTTACTTTAAGATATCTTTTTTTAAAGTATCAATTTCTGAGAAGATGTATGTATATGTAAGTGTAAGCATGTCTCCATTGAATAATTGAAGAAAGCAAATGCATCTATAATGGGAATTTATGAAAAGGTGATTTAGTGAGTTTTATGGGAAGCTTCAATCTTAGATCATCTTAGGATGTATTTTTTACACAAAATATTATGTTCATGATTATAAACTTGCTTTGTTCATGACCAACAAGCTGAATAAATGTTTTAATGTGCTAGTTTACAAGCTTACAACTTAGACTTATCATACAGACCTCATCAGGTACATCAATTACAATCAAGGTGTTGGTTAAATTTCACCTTGAATTTTAAACTACACGGATAAGATTTAACAAGTCGGGTAAATTTTACCGATATACGATTTTCAGACTGAAATTTATATCACCATGGGCCAGAAATAAAGGACAGCCCTAAGACTGATAGGTTTAAGGACCACTCTCCAATATTATATTGGCCTGGGGAGAACACTGAGTTTGGTCGACGTAAGTTCTACAGTACAAAATTTATACTTTTCTTCCTTTCTATGAAAAAAAATAACAAGTTCACTGACACTGCTGTCTGAAGATGTGGAACTATAGCCAAATATGGATAATTTTTTTTTAAACTTTGACCAAGGATGTATAAGTAACAATATACGCCATTGCTTTGACCAAACCGAATTTGAAGAAAAAACAATTCACTTCCCTATTCATAAAGATTTGAGGAGTAACCATTATTTCTTGGCAGCAGTAGTGTTGATTTCGGTTACTTACATTGCCAATTTTTGAACGCGAAAACGGTATGCAGTTGATATCCGAAATCTGAAATTACGGGGTCAAACACGATCAGAAGACAGGAAACCCCCGAAAAAGGATGGAAAGCTATGTTCGATATTTCAGTGTCACAGTGTTAAATTCAATAAAATATAGTTGTTTCATATGTTATTGTTTTAATGTTTTCAATGAAGATTATAAACAACGATCGGTCTGTTTTTATGTGTTGTTTTCCGGCGCATCTTTTTTGTCTCCATGACAAAAGAAATTATATATAAAATAGAATGTTATCGATCTATTAATATAATATTCAATGACCCGTATGTAAAATATTTATAGCTGATTTCGTATATATGCAAAGTAGTAAAGGAGCCCTTTACAGGTTTTTGTTTGATGCGAGTGTCGTACGTGAAAAAATTTAAGAATTAGAATTAATTAATTGTTCACCAATAACAAAATTAAAACGTTAAACGTATAAAAGTAAAAATAAGACGATACGATGTAAAAAAAAAAAACAAAAACAACCGAAAACAATGCATACACGATAAACTCTGACCTTTTGTCACGTGACCAAAATCTTGAACTTAGACGCCATTAAAACATGTGTCGTCCAACTATAACAACTTCATGTGATTTGATAAGGGCCAGTTATGTAATAAAACGGAATAATATAATAGAAAGGAACGAAAGCGAGTATAACTGCCACAAGACTGTCACGTGACTGCTACGTTAAAACAACACTGTAATAGGTACGATTCATGTAAACAAAGTTGCAATATAGTATCGATCACAACTAAACGTTTGAAATAAATCCTTGAAATCTACTTTTCGTCTACTGGTTTGAAATTACTGCCTAACGATATCCATGCACAATTTGTCATTTGGTAAATGTAAACGACTTGTATGTAGAAATTTTCGGCGATGAAATATTTCATACAATTGTTCTTTAAATAAAGGCAACAGTAGTATACCGCTGTTCAAAATTCATAAATCGATTGAGAGAAAACAAATCCGGGTTACAAACTAAAACCGAGGGAAACATATCAACTATAAGAGGAAAACAACGGAACAACAGAAACACTGAAGTGCAACAAATACAAACGTCAACATACATTGAAACGAACTATTTGATAATAACTGCCATATTCCTGACTTGGTACAGGACATATTAAGAAAAAATGGTAAGTTGAACCTGGTTTTATGGCTGGGCAAACCTCCCGCTTATATGGCAATGTTAAAACATAGCGCTAAAATGACAACACTACGTGACAGAAATACAGCACAAAAAAACGCACAAATAAATAATATAATAGTGGTTACAACATGTAAACTTTAACATCGTTATCAAAAGCACAGAAGATAAAACTCTTTGTAACACTTTCAAATAAGCACTATTTCCAATGTGCAACGTCATTGATTTTTGGTTGTTCGACGATCATTTAAGGTTATATTAGACATATATTTTTGTATTCAAGAACTAAAAGCATGAAAAAAGTGTCCAATTAGTTATACATGAACTACCAGCCTGCTAGATAAGGACAATGATACCTATTTCAGTATTCCCGGGGGAAAATACAAATCTTTAGTGCTAGCAAAAGGCAGCTTAACTGCCTAAAAACGCGTAGCCGTTCATCAGAAAATGCTATAACTTATGACCGCTAAACACTGCTACAGACCTTCTAAAATTCAAACTTACCACACGCACTATACACGCACGGACGATACACGCACGGTGAATGCACGATGAATGCACGGTGAATGAACGATCCACGATCCACGCACGATGAGTGATGAGCGTTACACGGAGGATTAACGAAAACTGAATGATGAATGATGAACCCACGATACACGCACGGTGAATGATGAATGATGAACGCATGATAAACGCGCGGTGAATGATTCATTGACGAATGAACGATAAGCACTTCACACACGATTCGAAATCCATTTTATTTAGAATGACATTTAAAATTGACATGTCACAATTAAAATGTATAAGGGTATACAAATTTTAGATATCGCGCTTTCAGTGTTGATTGGTCGGCAATTTTACTGAACATTCAATGTGGTACATATATTAATTGTTGTATATTTTTTAGTGTATTTCCAATATCAATGATTGTTGTCAAATTATAAAACTCATCGATATTTATAATTTAACTTAATATTAAATAAGATAAATAATTTATTTATACATTTTTACATTTGAAAGAGGGGCGGCTCCAGCCATTTTTAAAAAGAGGGTTCTCAACCCAGGATAAAATGGGGTGGTTCCAACCATATTTCCCCATTCAAAAGCATTGATCGTCAAAATAAAAGGGGGTTCCAATCCCCGGAACCCACTGGATCCACCTTAATTTGTAACCATACCCTTTTATTTGATCATTTGTTTTCGTCTAGAAATGTATGAAATATTTGCCACTGGACATTACTCAAACATCAATTAATCACCTAACACATATCCGAGGGATGCCTTATATGCATTTACATGTTTAAAGATTGAATAATCAAATAATTATTGTGTTGACTTTCAATAATGAAAAATACGGAAACCGTAAAGTCGGCTATAAAAGGCCCCGCCCCGACATGAAAATTATGAAACAATTCAATTGAGAAAACTAATGGCCTTATTTATAAACACATATAACAGACTTGAAGTAACGACAACCACTGAACTACATGCTTCTGACTTTGGACAGGCACATAAAGAATGTAGCGAATGTGCAAGTCCTTAATTGGTCATATACATGTAGCTCTTCACTCCTATTTTTTTATACATTTTTTGGCTTTCAAATTTGTAGCTTTGAGCGTTCCTGGTTAAAGTAAATCCAGGAAAGCGTTACGGATGCATGTAATTTATAAAGTGTTGTTTTGTGATGGGATCAAGACGTAGGGATGATAATGAGTGGTTTATGTGTGTAATAATTTCGGCCTCCTAACTATAATGTATACAAATTATCACAAACCTAAAAGGATAAGATGGATGAATTAATAGTTGGTTGTTTAACGTCCAGTGGCAACTATAAGATGCATTATAAGGGGGAGAACAATATTTATGATATAATTATGAACACTGGCAATCATACAACAACTTTTTTTTTATTAGGATATACATGTGTAGATTTTCGTCTTTTGCTGTAAACGACAGTGTCCCCGGGCGTCAAAACCGAATTTAGACTTGTGTAAATTTCTAAAACATACATTTCGTTATTTAACCAATGTAAAGTGTTCCGAATTCAGTCAACATTTCTGAATTTATCCTCATTATAAAATCAAGAAAAAAGAATCATCAAATGCTTAGGAAAAACAAATAATACCGTTTTGAGCTATAAAGCCAAAACGATCCTTATGTCAATATACACACAAGAGCTAACAGTTCACCTTTTATCATGTTGAACCAATTTGAGAGTCAAACGTAACGTACTTCATGTATATTTGATGGATGAATCATGTATTCTGTATTATTCCCCAACAATGAAAGCTCGGATGAAAAGGAATTGGAATGATTTAAAAACCAAAGTTATAAATGTACACGAACAGGCAAAAAATGAACCCCATCTCATTCATTGGTGATTAATGATTAAGTTGCATAACATATAGTTTGACAATTATCGTTTTGAATTTGCAAATAATACACAGCACTTTGCAGCAAGCAAACAATATTCAATCTTATTCATAATATGACTTGCATGTTCAGTGAGAGAGCACACTGATACACACTGACATTGTGCGTATTACTAGACAACATTTCTGGACGAGATTGTTTTTTATCTCGATAGATGCATACAAAACTTCAATGAATTATTTGTATTTATCAAAATAACTATTATATCCGATAAAAATGAAAAAAATCTTTCGGATAAAAACTACTGTGTTTTCCTATGAGACAACATATATCCTATTTAATAAATAAACTCATCCTAGATACCAGGATTGAAATTTTGTATTTGCGCCAGACGCGTGTTTCGTCTACAAAAGACTCAGTCAAATTTCTACTATTGATTCGTGAAGGACAAACATATCCTCAGTAACGGAACAAAAAATACCCCCATGGTAGAAAAAAAATCCGTCATTTTTTAATAATCCTACAGTGTTAACAAAGCTCTAATGTAAATTTGTTTTCGGAATTAATCTTTTAGACATACATTAAAACAGTGTGCCGGATTTGCAATCATGAACACCATGAAAAGTGCAAGTTAATCCGAGAAAGTGTTTAATGTTTATAAAATAAAATCAAGAATTGTTATGATAATACCCTAGATTTAACTATTTTATCAGAAAATAAATAACTATATTTTAAACTCGTAAACACAATTTTTAGTAAAAAAAAAGTTCTGATATTAGAATCGTTCTTAAGGAATACTTGATATATTTGCCTGATCTTATAAGTTTATTTACAAAATGCCTTCAAATACATCTGATTTTTTTTTTTAATTTTATTTGCCACAAAACGTATTTAGCTTAGTTTAAATGAAAATAAAGAACAGAGAATAAAAATATTGTTAAAGAGAAATTACATATCCGTGTTAACTGGTATTTATCAATGGTACGTCTAAACACTGCTAAGGACTCCTTAGTGCACTAAGGACTTATAATATGCCACTAAGGACTAGAAGGGGCGCTGTTACATGTACATTGTTTTCCTATTATGGAAGAGATTGATATCTAATACATAAATTCCAAACTTTATAGAAAAGGAACCACAAATAAATGAGTAATTGAATGATAATAATGCACGTGCCGTTTTTTCTTTGATGTTGCCGAAAATCAGTGAGCCGATTGACACGAGCCAACTTACATAACAACTCTGATTAAACAATCATAATCTTTTTTTTATTTTAGGTAATTAACAATTGTAAAGACTAGTGCTAAATATGTATAATCAAATGTTTTGTTCTTATTTACAAAGATTAAAAGGACAAATCATTTTGCTTCTGTTTTATTTCTCTTCCGATAAAGTTATTTGCGTGCATGGATTTGATGTGCGTCAACAAATAAGTTAGAATATTGTCAGCTTGTTAAAATGTTTTATTTATTAAAGAGTTATCAAGACAAAAGGAATAAAAATGTCGACAATAATGAAATTTGATATTCTATGATCAAAATAGATATTAATAGATGTGGTATATATGAGTGCTAATGAGACAAGCTATAAAAAGCCTCAAAATGACTAGTGCAAAACCATTCAAACAGGAAAACCAACGGTCTAATCTATATAAGAAATACGAGAAACGAGAAACACTTCTGATCAACAAACGACAACCACTGAACAACAGGGGCCGTGTCAACGAAGCTGTCTTAGGACTAGGACGTGTCAACGAAGCTGTCTTAGGACTAGGACGTGTCTTAGAATGGTCTTAGGGCACGTCTTAGTCCTAAGTCAGGTTAACGAAAGTCTCCTAAGTTAAGATATGTCCTAAATTTGGTCTTAAAATTTGGATATATACAAAGGTGTCTTAGGATGGTATTAGGATAGTCCAAAAAGTTACGATGTCCTACCTCGAAATAAAATCAACAAATATGGCCTTCAGTAGTATTAGAAAAAAAATTATCTTTGTGTATATACTACCCCATGTCTTCTTAAAATTATGCATCCTTCGCAGCTATCCAAAAAATATGTCTGAAGATGCCATATTATTACGCTCATTTAAAATAATTCTTGCTGCCCGTTTTTGAAGCTTAAAAATACTATTAATATTAGCAACATTGTTTGCACCTGACCAAATGATATAACTTAAATTGCAACATATAAAACATTTGAATTTCGGTTTTAGAAAAAATGGACTTCTTTTCTTACTAAAGGCTGATTCAATACATTTAATGAAATTGAGTGGACATAAGGACAAAACTAGTTTATATAGCTTAAATTGCAGCACGATAATAGCCTCTAACAAACTTTTGTGACAATTTAGTTTAATTGTTGTATGAAATTTATTTATCATTTTTAAAAGTATTTAATCATGTATCTATTAGTATTACGTTAAAACTTTATTAAGCGTTATTTTTGTTTTCATAAAAAATGCTACCTCCCGACCTTTACATATATACTGAAATACATTAAAATAAATGTCATTTCATTCTCTACATATTTATATTAATTAAATAAATGTGTTAGGATGGTCCTATGACCATCGTAGTTAGGACTGTCCTAAGATAGTTTTGTTTTACATCCTAGTACATGTCTCAGACACGTCCTATGACCAACTTAATAATGTCCTAAGACATATCTTAGGACATATCCTGGGATAATTTCACTGACATGGCCCCAGGTACCTGAATTAGCACAGTTGCAAACAAATGCAGGGTTTAAATATTCAAAAGCCTTAATAAACAAATAATTTCCGAGACTTAAGTTACAACGTTCTTAATATTATCAGAATCGTATGTGTTAATTTAGAGCAAAAGATATAATTTTGTCAGAAAAAATAATATGATTCGTACAAATTCAAATAGCTCAGAAAATATCTTTTTACCAAATGATTAGACAATTTTAACATTTGTAATACTTAATACCTCATAATATAATTTTGAAACGACTGTTCGTCCTGAATATGCATGAAATGTTTGCCACTGGACGTTAAGCAACCACCAATCAATCAATCAAATTTTGCTCTAAAAATGAATTAAACAATATAAGCCACAATTGTGTCCATCACTTGGTGTCTGTTGTTACAGTAAACATGCTGAATTCGTTTTTGTCCAGAAATATATTCCTTAGACGAGTTCAAGTATGTAAATAAATTCATAGGGTATCAAGTGGTACATGGTAGTTAAACTTATTCAGAGCAATCATTTTGTGTACGTCGTCGTCTTTCATACATATCAAATGTTGTATCCACTGTTTGCTGTTCGTCGTCTGTTGTTTATGGCAGTCAGGCCTTGGTCTCCAAATTTAGCCCCCACTTAGGTTATGACCATTCATAAGGTGGGTGCGGGGGTGCTTTTTATTCTCGGGACAAACATTTTTTCTTTACATAAAAAACGCTTAACAATTTTCTAGATTTTATTATTAAATTAACCGATGTACATACTTTAGATTTTAAACTGTAGATGTTGAATACAAAAAAAAGATTCAAAAACAATAATAAATCCCTTAGTAGTTTTATGGTAAACATATCTAATGTCTGGGTTATTTTCTAATGTAAACAATTAATTTTTCATTTTTTTTTCAGGATAATAGTGTAATCAGTTATGTAATTTAACACTGTCTTACGGTTCACGGATTTTCGGCGAAATCAAAGAAAAACCGGCACGTGCCTCAATATTGTTCAATTATTCATTTATTTGTGATTCTTTTCCGATACAATTTGGAATTTATGCATTAAATATCAATCTCTACCATAATATGAAATTTGTTTACATGTAATAGCACTCTCTTCTAGTCCTTAGTGGCATATTAAAAGTCCTTATGGGGGGAGGGGGTACACCAAAAATTGGTCACAAACATCGATGGCATATTCAGTTTTTAAAAAAATGTGTTCGATGACCACGCTTGCCGACAAGCATGGTTTAAAATAAAACATTTTTTGTAAATTGTATATTATTTTAAACTCCACTATAGTTAGCGAAAATGGCAGGGGCGAAAATATTTAGAGCGATGCATGAAATCTGCGTCATGACTATTGACATCTAAACTATAAGACGACTTTTTGTAGGAGTTATTGAATTAAAACGAAGATTTTTTAGCACGTTTGCCAAATGTTTCGAATATTAGTGCACCAAGGAGTCCTTAGCAGTGTTTAGACGCACGCATTTATCAAAACCTAAATGATTGAAAATATCTGAGTAGAATATGAATTTGCCTAATAAGCGAAGAATTATAATCTAGCATAGTTCAACATTGGAAAAATGACTCAAAATGAACGTTATTAATAAGATGTCCAAATATATATGCATGTATATTGCGATTGGTGCTGTAGTGTATCAAAGGTGTGTGTTCAAATCCCGGTGAGGGACAGAAATTCTAACACTGTTGGGTTTAATTTTCAGACTCAATTATAGACTTAAGTAAAGTTTTTAAGACAAAATCGAGAACAAGAGATTTGATATTTGCTGTTTCAAAAATAATGCAATTAAATAAAGATAAAGTTAAAAATCAGAATACACATAAAAGTTAACCCATTTTTATAACATCATGATATACATGAAGATAAGAAAATGAGTATCTCGCAACTAAAAAAAATGTTTTCTAATTAGTACGTAGTGGTTATACAAGACTATAAAGTCATCTTACAAAATGAATCAAAGACTGAATGAATATCATCCGATTTAGAATTAACACACGTTGAGTGCACATTACACGATCAAGAATGAATGAACGTTGAGTGCACTTTACACGATTAAGAATGACTGGACGTTGAGCGCACTTTACACGATTAAGAATGAATGAACGTTGAACGCACTTTACACGATTAAGAATGAATGAAGACGGTTACGGCCCTTGACTACGGTAGCGGGTTGTAATCAGGCAAGGAAAAAATTGTGAAATTCGAAGAAAAATCCAACTTAGCTGTAATATATTGTTGTGTAAGGTTTACCATAAACATTTCTTTTGACAATTTACACGATCTTAACACACCAGAACATTCTTAAATTCTTGTAAAAAAATGGCAAAATCTAACGAAGAAAGCCAAAGTGAAGAAAAAATGGCGTCGTATGCCGACGCAACAAAAACAGATCCAAAGACAATAGACCCTTCAACAATGGCCGGTGTTAAGCCAGTCTTTGTTCAAGAAATAGATGTATTTGGTTCACTCACAGATCGAGTAACAACAAAAACACTTTACCTAACAAATATTGAGATGTATCAAACTCTGGGTTATTCAGTTGAAGCAAGAACCATCATAGGACTTCAACGTATAAGAGGTCTCTGGAGAATATACCTGGATTGTGAGTCTGAAAGAGATCACCTTATCTCTAAGGGGGTAGAAATTCGTGGTAAAAAAGTCAACGTTTACTCAAGGAACCCTCGGGTGACCATACATGAGAACATAGACAATGTAAGAATTAGAGTTAAAGATGTCCCACTCTCTGCCGATGACGGCCAAATCTTAAGAGCACTAGAAGAACGAAGCTGTATAATCTTTAACCACTTTAGAGAACGTCTGAGGTATGAAAATAAGCTCACTAACTGTTTCACTGGTGATAGAATTGTTATATGTGAGGGTCCCTTACCCCAACACATTCCTCGCTCTATTGCAATAGGAAAATACAGAGCCACAGTTATGTACCGCGATCAACCAGTGACAAACAGTCGTCCAAAAAAGTGCTCAAAATGTCTAGCTGATGGCCACAATATAAGCAATTGCCCTAATGACTGGGTTTGTAAATCATGTGGTAAGGAAGGTCATAAACAAATGGACTGTATGGAAAATGATCTTTCTGATACCAATCAACAATCTGATGTACATCAAAGCACAAATGATGCAAATGAAAACACACATGCTGATGATGACACTTCTGTAGATACTGATGCTACACAACAACCAAGTCACACAGATGATCCACCAACAATTAGTGAACATGAATCTACGAGCGTACATGAAGACGACAGTGATATGCCCCAGTCTGTACCAACTCAGGAGGAAAGGAAAAGAAAAACAAAAAAAGAGAAAAAAGGGAAAAAGACAACACAAACTCAAATTACATCATTTGTATCAGAACAACAGGAGTCTGTATCAACTCCTGCAAAACTAAAAGCTAACAGAAACGTGGAACGGTCTCCGGTTACCCCGACCCATGTTCTGCACGATAATGAGGGTGATACCACAGTAAAACGGTCAAAAACTTTGGCAACTTAATCATATCAACTGAAACCCAATGGTATTTATCAGTACTGTAAAAACAAACAGTTTGCAGAAACTTTATATGAAAACAAATAAATGCAACACTAATTTAATATTATACTGTAATACATGTGCAGTGATATTTATTTTTTTATGATCATGATGACACTTGTAACAAAACTCATTCACAGCAAAGTTGAACAAAGTACCACTCTATATACATGTAGTAGTAAGTCCACATACATTCCACAATTAGTATCTCTGGTGAATTACATATTTTATTTAAAGTTTGCTTTTTCCTCACCACAGCTCCAATTGATCCAGATGTGCCTTAAAATGATTCTTCTTAGATCACAAAATAATTACATATATCACTTTTCAATACTGTACACAGAT
This sequence comes from Mytilus californianus, assembly GCF_021869535.1. NCBI lineage: Eukaryota > Metazoa > Mollusca > Bivalvia > Mytilida > Mytilidae > Mytilus > Mytilus californianus. Next base: position 98,465,148 of record NW_026262712.1, on the reverse strand, counting down.
ATGCAAAGAACACACTTTTGTACACCAAAAATGAATAGTAAATTGACAACCGGTGTACAAATCCAGAATCACGCATGCAGCTGCACATATGCTCATATTTTGTATTTAAATGATGTGCATAGTTTTGAGTCCAAATTGGAAAATAACATATATTTCCTGAAAAAAATAATAACTCTTTTAGCATTCAATAGTTACAAAAAACAATATACCAAAATAAAAGCAAAGAAGTATGAGGATAACAAACCATTACGATCTAGTCCTGACAAATGCAACACATATAGTACTGATAAAAAAAAATGTACATATTTATGTAAATTACTCATTATGTTAATCTACTGTAAACTTTGTAAATATAACTTTTGTATAATATATTCATGTAAATATTTTTCTCAACAGAAGCATTGCAATTTATGTATATTTTTTGTTTTGAGTAAAATTTATTTCTCAATTATTGTATTCACAAGCTGTGTGTGGTATACGTTTGTCACAGCTCAGTTTGTAAACAAAGTCACGCTGTTGACCCAAATAATGACCCGTAAGGCGAGGTCATTCTGTGTAAAAATTGTATGCATTGTTAACTTGAAAACAACACTGTGTAATATTGTTTTACATAATACCGTTACGTTATATATTAATGATACTGTATATCTAAATAATGTGATAAAATGTGAACACTATTTAATATGTTTTTATATAGGATCACTACGTATAGTAAAACATTGTGCACTATGTAGAAAATATAAAGAATACATTGTTAAAAACACAACAAAACAGCCGATAATTTTTCACCTGTTAGTTAAAGTAAACCTGCGTGAAACAGTAGCAGAAGGCACAACATCGATAATTGATACTATAAATAGATGGGGGTTTCCCAAACATAAAGCTAAATTAATTCTTACCTTTTAATAATAACAATCATGGCTGATCCAAAACTTCACATCTGTACAATCAATTCTAAGGGACTACAGCAAACTGAAAAAAGAAAACGTCTAATTGAATGGACAAAACAACAAAAATGTGATATCCTTCTTATACAAGAAACACATTTTACTGACAGCTTAGAAGAATCTTTAAAAAAAGAATTTGAAGGGGAATTGTTCTTCAGCAATGGTCAGAGCAATGCTAGAGGGGTATCCATATGGTTAAAAAGTAGGCTTAATTACAAATTTATTGACTATTATAAGGATAAAGACGGGAGACTTCTTCTGATAAATATAGAAATTGATGAAAACATACTTACAATTGCAAACGTTTATGCACCAAATAACAATAAACTAAGAAACACCTTTTTTAAATCAGTTAAAACTTTTATAGACAAATATAGTCTTGGACAATTAATAATAGGAGGAGATTTTAACGATATCTTATCTGAAAAAGATACAAAAAATAAAAATAAAAGAACAAAATTTGATAAACCAGTATCCGGACTTAAAACTTTAATTAAATCTCTTAAAATAACAGATATTTGGCGTGAAAAAAACCGAGATAAAACTCATTTCACCTGGAGTAAAAGAAATAAAACAGAAGCCACAAGAATTGACTACTTCCTTGTTAGTACTGAAATTAAAAAAAATTGCTCCTCTTGTGATATTAGACCAATTGTTATTCAATACACTGACCACAATAGTGTATCTTTAAAATTACAAATGTCAAGAAATAATAAAGGACGTGGTTACTGGAAATTAAATAGTAGTGTTTTAAACAATGAAATTTACCTAAAAATAATATACAATCTCATTAACAACTATAAAATTAAAGCAAATGATTCAAAAAATCTAGCTATTCTATGGGACAATTTTAAAATAGAGGTTCGAGATTGTACAATTCAGTTCTGTAAATTGAAAGCCCTAAACAAAAAAGATTCAATCAATGTATTAGAAAATCAACTAATACAACTAAATAATGCAATTCATACAAATAACATCAGAGTTAATGAAACAAATACCTACCTGATTGAAAAAATAGAGAAAGTAGAACAAGAATTAGGAAATCTGTACAATGAAAAAATAAAAGGCAATCAAATAAGATCAAGGGTGAAATGGATTGAAGAGGGAGAAAAAAATACCTCATACTTCTTAGGTCTTGAAAAAGCCAGGCAGTGCAAAAAAACCATTACTAGATTATATGATGTAAACAATAATATAATTACTGATCAAGAAAAAATACTTGACCTTGAAGTTAATTATTATAAAAATTTATATTCCTCTACTAATCCAGATGTTGAAGATACCAAAAAGTACTTAAACGATATTAAAAAATGTCCAAAATTAAGTGATAGTGAAAGTACTTTATGTGAAGGAAAAATCACAGTGCAGGAATGTACAGATGCTATATTCAAAATGAAACTAAATAAAGCTCCAGGTTTAGATGGACTTAATGTTGAATTTTACAGAAGATTTTGGGAAAAAATAAAAGAATTAATTGTATCTGTATTCAATTTTTGCCATGAAAAAGGAGAATTGTCAAATTCACAAAAAGTTGGGGCAATATCATTAATATATAAAAAAGAAGATCCACTTTCTTTAAATAATTATCGTCCAATAACTCTGTTAAATTATGATGTAAAATTGTTAGCTTATGCACTTGCTCAAAGATTAAAACTAGTATTACCAAAAATAATTCATACTGACCAAAAAGGTTACATAAAAAATAGATACATAGGCTTCAATATCAGGCAAATACAAGATATTATTGATTACTCAGAGAACTTTAAAGTAGATGGAGCTATACTTTTTGTTGATTTTTCAAAGGCATTTGACTCCCTTGAATGGAACTTTATGTCAGAAACCTTGGAAAAATTTGGCTTCAAAAGTAGTTTTATAAGATGGATTCAAACAATGTACACAGACATAAAAGGCTGTATACTCAACAATGGTTGGGTGTCCAGCAGTTTTAATATTTTTCGCGGAATTCGACAAGGATGTCCAATTTCTTCGTTAGCTTTCGTATTGGTAGTTGAAATTATGGCAATTAAACTAAGACAAAATAATAGCCTCAAGGGTTTAGAGGTGAAATTAGATGGTAAAAACTGCTCACTGAAAATATGTCAACTCGCAGATGATACAACCCTATTTCTCAAATCACCAAAAGATGTTAGTTTAGCAATGAATATAATTGAAACTTTTGGAAGCTTCTCAGGATTACAGTTAAACAGAAATAAAACAGAGGGATTTTGGTTAGGAAAACTCAAACATAGTAGAGACAAATTTGAAAACATAAATTGGAAAACAGATAACATTAAAAGTCTTGGCTTTTACTTTGGTTATAACAATCAAGACTGTCAAAAACTAAACACTGATAAACAGCTAAAAAAATGTGAAAAGATACTATCAAATTGGATGAAAAGAAACTTAACATTAATAGGCAAAATAATAGTAGTAAAATCATTAATTCTTCCAAATTTAACTTATATTGCATCAAACATGTACATACCAAAGGAAATTATACAAAAGTTTAAAACTCTAGTCTATAATTTCATATGGAATGGGAAAAAAGATAAAGTTAAACGTGCAACCCTTTGTAAAGACTATTTGGAAGGTGGGTTAAAAATGATCGACATAGACTTGTATCTCAAAGCACTTCAATTACGGTGGATTTTAAAACTTAAACAAAACTCTGGCGATAATTGGTCAATCATACCCCAATTTTATCTAAACAAATTTGGTAAAAACCTTTTGATATTCCAGATGAACATTAAAAATGTTAATATGTTAGACAAAAAATCATTTAAATCCATCCCTGAGTTCTATCAGCAATTGATTAAAACTTGGATTAATGTAAAGGGTGGACAGACAAAGATCCCACAAACTTTTCTAGATATAAGAAAGCAGATCTTATGGGGCAATTATAATATACAAACAAAAGGAAAACACTTATTGTTTACTAAATGGATTGAACATAATATTCTGTATGTAAATGACATACTAGATGAAAGAGGTTATATATCAGAAAATAAAATATTACTTAAACTAAAAGATAAACGAGATTGGATTAGAGAATTATCCTTAATAAAGAAAGCTATTCCAAAACATTGGCAGAATATTTTAAAGCAAGAAAGCTCATTTAAAACAAAAGTACATATAAAGAATACCAAAAATCTGCAAATACTACTCAATCATAATATCTATCCAGAAATGAGTAATAAAGAAATATATTCAATATTATTTGCCCCTCATAAACAAGAAAAACCTGTAGGTTATCTTAAGTGGGAAAGAATTTTCAAAGAAAATTTTAACATAAAATTAAAAAGCACTCTTAATTTTATATTTAAATACCTAGATAACAACAAATTTAAAATGTTTAAATGGAAATTACTCCATTTCATCCTTCCATGCAATGAATTATTAGTTCAGTGGAAAGTATTAGAAAACAGTTCATGCAATTTCTGCAAAGAAATTGAAAACTATAAACATTTTTTCATAACATGCCCTTATAATACTAAATACTGGCATGAAATATATAAACTACTACTTTATCTTCAAATAAACAGACACATTCTAAGGCTAGAAAATTTAATAACTGGCTATAAAATATCAGATATAAAATATTTTGATATAAACACCCTTATAACAGTTATATTTTTCTCTATATATAAAGCACATTTTATTTCAAACAAAAAAGAAACAAAGATAGATATCTTCAAAATTTTCAAAACGGAAATATACGACATTATAAAATTAAATGCGATAAGAAATATCGAAACCGGAAAAATGTTATTAAAGACATCGACATATTGTAACTTGTAAGTGATATCTGTAGGTAATGAGTATGTTTGACAAATCAACACATGCTACTTCCAGTCTATAATATACCACGAGGAGCCAAAAAAAAAAATGCATCGCAAATAACCTATTGATTTGTATTTAACATAACTATATACACCTACCTATATATGTATTTCCATTAACATGGTCAAGCATGTAAGTTTGAAAAATAAATCCTTCAAATTATAAAAGAATAAGTAAATTCCAATTACACAGGTATCCTGTGAGAAAGTAAATACACATAATAATCACAAAATGTAACGGTGAAGATCCGTTATTTTTTCCGATTTGTAAGCAGACAAAAAATCAATGAATCAGTTTATATTGACGTTTATTTATATTATGTATTATGTTTAATTGTATAATACTAACATTTATATATATTTTATTATATATTCTCCCTGGATATATAATAATTTTAAATACACAGGGAAACTTAGCCCAATGCTGTAAGCTAAGTAAATTGTTAAACAGCATTTAGTGCAATAAAGATGATTTAATTGTTAAAAAAAAAAAAAAAAAAAAAATGAATGAACGTTGAGCGCATGTTGAATGAAAAACACACGGAATGATGAACGATGAACGCACGCACGTTAAATGCACGATGAATGAATGGAACACGATGGCAGAACGGACGATGAACGATGAATGCACGGAAAAAAGGTCAGTTTGAATTTTAGAAGGTCTGTAACATTCAACAGAATGTCTTCACATGTATTTTTGATTTCTTAGATGGCAACAAGGTTTCTCTGTTAAAGGATAAACAGTGATGTTATTATTTGGAGATAGTTCCCTGGGAACATACGCAATATTAAATTTAACTTTCGTTTGTGTTAACCTAAGATTGCAAAAACGCCTTGTGGTATACAAACATATAACACTATATTTTTAGCGGTTCGACAGATAATAATTGAAGAAGAGTCATCCATTTTCATGTCGTATTCAAGTGACACCTGATAACTTGACCACTAGACGTGGGACTAAGAGTACAACCTTGGAACAATGCACTATTTACTGAAGTGTAGCATTGTTATGATTGACTTTTTGACTCTCTGTGGGGTACATGGCCTAGTATGTAGAAGAAAACATTCTTAAAAACTTCCGTGTAGTATTTACACATTTGTCCCATTAATTTGATTTGAAATAAAAATAAAATTTGTGTATATTCAGTACATGTATTCAACAATAGTTCTATAACTAGAAGCTTTGCATTGTTGAACAGTATTTGAACATTAATGTCATATGAAACGAGTTTCTTGTAATTTTAATGATATCGACATTATTGAATCAACGCATGCAAATACATTAAACTTAGTCCGGTATGCACGTTTTTTATATATTTATTACAAATCTATTACGCACTATCGACAAATAATGTTTCATTTAGTGATTGTTGATTGCAAGCTAACTTTCTGGTTAGATTGTTGCCGAAATTTACCGGATCGTGACATTGATAAATGATCAACACAAAGCACGTGGAGCACGCGACACATACGTGAATTGATAGAGCCAAGATATTTGTTTTTAGATTTGCTTATGGCAGAAATACAGCACAAATGTTGTTAAACGATTTGTTAAATTAAATGTGTTCTTTACGAATAAGTTGCACTTACGCTATGCGGTGGATGAGGTTCTAACGAGAGGTCGTAGTTAAGGTCACTGCGTACGGGAAAATATCGGCGAATAGTGAACGGGAAAAAAATGATCCTATAGCAATATATTGATGAAGATTTTGATAAAATATAGGATTTACTTTCACAAGAAAGTTCAAGTAATTTGTTTTATAGAAAAACTTAGCCATTCCAGTATATAAAATATATATAGCTCTGATATAAAGGAATAATGGGAAGATGCTTATATACAAGTGTTACATATCAATTGAATATAACGTTTTCTTAATTGTTTTGATGAAGTATTTTACTGACTAAACCAGTTTTAAGTTTTGTAGGCAACATCAAATGACGTAGTCTCATAGGTTTAGCCTAATCCCCGAACGTATTGTTTTGGAACAGTGTTATGACACAAACTACTGATTTGTTGATATAAATGTTCAGTTTGATAGCTACCATCTTTGAAATTTAGCATATAAGTGTGTTTAAGTATTGTTTATTTGAATTTAGTTTTTGTTTACATTGTCTTAACATGATTTATTTATTTGAAAATAACATACTAAGTATTAGTAACGTCTACAAGTGAATACTGTGGTAAAACAGCAAATATATCCTGAAGGATTAACGTAAAATGATAAAACGCAGTATCATTTTTCGTTTTGACATTCGAAATTTTAATTGCTCTTAAACAATAATGTCAAACTTCTTTGTTATGTCTTTTCTGATCATTTGTATGTAGCCGACTTTAAGCGATTGAGCGTAATGATATAAACCGTATAAAAACAGTTCAAACATCGTTTGCATTTGTGATATTGCATTGTAGTTTCAAAATAGAACCAACACTATTTTTATTTTCTATACCAGGTTTACTTCATTTACATTTTCGAGATCTGCAGTTTTTTCCAAATTATTTTCTTTATTAGTGTTACAGTAAAAAAGGAATGTAATAACAAATTATGTCAATCATTTTGTTTTTGGCTGGATTTTGAATATTCTTTGTCCAGTCGCTGCTGTCCGATTATGATATTTTGTCGGTATGATATATCGGAAGCCTGGTTAACTTACTGTTACATTAATTAATGAAGAAAATTACTGAGGTAAACCAATTCAAAAGTAATAAACACAATGCAAAAGTGTCATTATTTCATTTAGCTGCAGTCGAAAAAAAATGACAAAGATTGTTAATTTCAGTATATTGAATACTATTGTTTTTTATTCTTTATGAGTTAAAAGTAAAACACATATAGGTTTCCCCCTTCGACATCTCATAAGTAATTAGACATCAAATAAAAATGAAAAGAAATCATAACACTGGTAGTTTGAAACAACTATATCTGCTTTGAATTCTATACATAACAGGATCAAATAAAACAGTGGCTGTATGACATATGTATATTTTAAACAACAAAAAATTAAAAAAATTACTACAGATTGTGTTTTGTTTTATCTTAAGAAATGAGTTTTTCATGCTGTTGTGTTTGACAGGAAGGGAACAGAAAAATATAGTTTAATAAACACTTTTTTCTGGACTGATGGCTGATATAACTGACGTATATGATTAAGAATAACACCGTTATGGCCCGAGAACACAGTTATTTCGTAGTGCATTTCTTTTAGACAATAAATTTAAATTAAAAAAATCGCACCTGCTGTATCTCAAAAAGATTTTTACAGTGTAGTGTACTACTATTGATACAAATAATATAAAAATTATAGAAACTTCTACCAGCTCTAACTCAAAATATTGACAATTCTGTGTTAAGGGGGGCTAAAATTCAGTTTGACAGCTTCAGACATTCTAATTTTTGACCTTTTTTAACTGGACCAAATCACTACTTAACATAAAGATTCAGCACCCAATTTTTTTTAACATGTAATTTCATCCCCTAACTTAATATTTCATGCATAAAATATCAAGAAATAAATTTGGAAAGTGTATCAAAAAAAAATGCAAGTTATACACTGTTCACACTAGGGACTATATTCGTAGACAACGAAAACCAAAGGACGATAACTGTGTCCTTGGACCTTATGGTTATTTTAAAAGCGTAAAAATATGTGGTGCTATTTTATCAAAATCAGAAAGATTAAGTTTTGAAGGGTAAAGCCTTTTATTATACTATCTAACAAGTTCCATACCTTTGTTAATGTAATTCATTTCTAGAAAATGTCTTTTACGACCTTCAGTTTTATCAGTACGAGGGAACAGCATACGGTATGTTATCACAATTTCGGAAAATATTAACTTATTTACTATTTAATATTTTAGCCAGTTTGTATAAGAATAATGCCCACAAATTTTAACTCTTGGAGTGTAAGATAAGTATGATACTGAATAAATTGATTATTATCACCATGTCTTTTATCAACAACATTCAGCTAAAGCGATTCTACCTGACGATATCGGGATATGGGTACTTAGTAAAATCTTGATAAAAATTGTATAAAGTTATGTGTAAACACGTTAGTTATAAGCTAATAACATAAAGTAGTCCACGCATTTGTCTGAGTAGGATTGAACAATTCCCAAAAAATATACTGTACTGTGGGTAAAGATAGATGTCGACTGTTGGTTATATTGATAGTTTTAAAATCTTTATAGCATGTGGAACATAAATGCAGTGTTAATTCATTTTTTAGATGTGTCTTTGTATTCAAGAGTGACATCCCTTTGTACTATTCTCCAATTCTTACAAGTCTGGCGAAGATGAATTGAACAAGTTTATTATTTGACTTTACATTATTATATAGCTATTGGATTATTTTTGAATCATAACAAAATCGGTAAAATCTAATTGATTTCTGTATTTATAATTCGTTTGGTTAAAAACATTTATTAAAATAGCTATTTGATTTTTCTTGAAACGTTTAAAAATATTATCTCCCAAAATAAAGAACTTTTCATTATTCTATATATATTATTAGTCGCGCATAGGTACTTTTGTTATTTTACTTTGTACAGTATTTTAAAATTAACGCATCTGCCATACACTTATCATGTAATTAAAAAACCACACTAATCATAGGTCTAATAATTTGGAATTGTTTGCCAAATGTTATAAAGGATTCAAGTTATATCGAAAGCTTTAAGGTGAAATGTGCTAATCTTTTTTTCACAAAACAAAATGAGTAGACAAACTTTTTTTTTCTTAGGACATTCTTGCCATGATAGTTCTTCAGTCTGTTTTCATGCTTGTGTATATAAATTTGTAATTGTGTACATCTCTATTGATTATTGTGTTATATGCATTGATTGTTATATGTATTAATTGTTCATTTTAATGTGTGAAGGCCTCGTGTGAGATTAACAATTGTATGCTAAATGAGTTACCTTCGTTAAATAAATAATTTATTATTATTATTATTATTATTATTATTATTATTATTAATATAATTATAAAAAGTAATTTTTTTTATTTCGAGTATTAACCTGTATTGCACATGTTACATTTGTGATCTGTAATCATTCTGTCCGCCAGGCATATACTGATTTGTGATGTTGTACGCATCTGTGAATTGTCAGCAGAATTGACCCTGCTACAAATTGTTTTTTAAGATTGTGCAAATGCGTATAGCAATGTCAGAATTCAAATGTAGCAGAAAGAGTATCTTGATTCAGTTGCTAGCCTTTATTCCCTAAATACATGTACATGTACATATATGCTTTGTTTACCCATCCCCCCCCCCCCCCTTTTCCCCCTCAACATACACTCACTAACATATACATACAAACGCATATACACAACACCAAAACCAAATCAAATTTATGTCAAATGTTTTAGTGTTTTAGTGAGAACTTCCGAATGTTTACATCGAGCATTCGAAAAAAAGCAGTATATGTGTAGTCAAATTTGATTATCTCCACATAGTGATAAAATGTTGAAAAAAATAACCAGGGTGTAACTTTATTCGATTATGCGGTCTTAGTTTTACAAATCTATTAATGTTTACGAATATAGTGAATTTTTGTGACAATAGATATATGCTACATGATATCAACACAACTTTTAGAAATATAAGTCATTCCCTGTCGCATGATCTTGCATTAAGTATGAGAGGATAATAGAATAGAATAGAAAACTTTATTTTGATTCGGCATAGCATATAACATACAAACATAATCTCTGATGAGCTTTTTACCGAATATAAAAACGTATACAAAACAAATAAAACAAAGTTTCATGCACATACAAAACATACAACAAAATAAAGCCAAGCAACACTCATAATTTCAGTTTTCTAGCAATCTTATATAAAGATATAAGCGTCTCTATGGGTCACCTGACAGCGAGTCAGCAGCGGTAAAAGAGATTTAAAATTTAAATATGTTCTTAAATTGAGAAAAACTGTTTTCTGTCATGAAATGGTCCGGAAAACTGTTCCACAGTGTAACTACAGCAAATTTAAACGATTTTTTACCATAAGTAGATGTTTTTACCCGGGGAACATCTAATATATTACTATATCTAAAAGAGTATTTTGTAGATTTAGTTCAAACATGAAGGAGCAATATTATTTAAAATCTTAAAAGTTTCTAGAACCATAGTCCGGATTCTGCGCACCAGAAGAGTTGACACCTTAGCCTTCTCCACAAGTTGTAAATATGTGGAGTTGCAGTCACCATACACAAATCGGATAATGCTGTATGTATGTCGTATAATCAAAATTGCTCTAAAATTTAAGGGATTCTTTTAATTGTTTATATAATTGTCCTGACTGTTTCTGGAATTTTATGAAATCAATATTAATATGTTTGTCTCAATTTTTTCAAGTTCTTTGGTCTGCCAAAATGGTAAAAATGGTAAAACTTCACGTCGTATTTGTCATCTATTTTAAAAACTGTAACATATTTAAATTTTGTTCATTTTACTTGTTATACAATGTTTTGAGTTTAACAAATAATATAATATAAAACAGAAAGCGAAAAGATCTCTCGTTCTCTGATGATTGAACATCACTATTGAAAGATAATCTTGCTCATGCCTGTGATTTTATTGCATGCAAAAAAGAAACGTTGATTTCAACGTTCATGTCCGCTGACAATCGGGCTGCAGAAGCGTTGGTTTCTGTGTGAGGTTGTGGAAGTACTTACGGCATTCGAATTAAAAACACCTTGCGTATTATTAATTTAAGGAGAACAAAAGTCTTTTCGTCCCGTTTCGCAATTATCATGATTAATGGGACATCAGTTTGTTAAAATTGAAAGACATGCATGTAAATGTATCATTGAAATAGGATCACAATTAGGAATTAGTTAACAATACGTGGTCGAAGAACTCTTATGAAAGCTGTCAACAAAGTGCACGACGTTCAGAGGTTATACACATTATACATTTCAGAACAGAACTATGTCAATGCCATCGGATATGATAACAAGGACAACTAAAGCTCCCATTCGAATAGGTTCTGCGAAGCAGTTTTTCCCCATTTGATGTAAGCGGGTTAGCAGGAGAGAGAAAACATATAACAAAAAAAAAAAAAAATAAAAAAAATGACCAAACTGACATATGCGTACATTTTTTGCAACACATCGAAGAGGTTGTCAAGCAATGCATTAACATTTTCCTATTCTACGTGTTATTTTCCAATGCCTTCTTCCATCCTTTTGTCTTATTTTCAACATCTCTATCGTTATTTCCATGCTACACCATTTTGAAAGTCTTTTAATAAATCATTTGTACTGGTGCTTTATTGAACAAAATAAAAAAAAAATATCCTAACCTTCTTTTTTTACACTTACCATAAACTGTAATATGTGTGTAATGTCCAGTAACGGAACTATAACTCGACAATTCACATCTGTAACGGTCATCATCGTTGTACTGCAAATTTAGTATTTTCAGGTTTCGGGAGTTCGTTCCAGTAAATTTATTTCTGTCATATGTTATAACATTTCGATTTCCAAATTTTCGCCAGTAAATCGTTCTACTTGTAGGTACCAAATCACATCCAATAGTTATAGAACCAAATAATCTAACTATAAACGAAATAAAATATGATATATTTGTCATCATATGAATAAAAAAAAGTTCAAAAGAAGGAGAACTGTGAGTGAATGATATATTCCGACCCAAAATATCAAATATTCCGTTTAACATGATGGACTGGGAAGTACATTTAAATATATATATATATTTCAGTAATCTAAATTAACGAACTTTTATCTATATCCGTAGAGCTGTTTAGGAGAAGGTTGTGCTTATTAGAGAATTTATAACCAAAATTTGCAACAATAAAATAATAATTACGTTCCAGTTTGACCAACATCCGTTTAGTTGTTAAAGGGGATCAAAGTAATCACGAAGACGGACATACCAAACAGACATAAGACAGGGTGATTCCTATATACCCCAACAATATTGTTTGACGGAGGGTAGGCAAATACGTGTATTGCTTCTCACTGTTTGTTTGTCTGCTTTTCAGCTCGCTTGATCCGAAGGGTCAACCAGCTGTTCTCATCACTTGGTGTTAGTCGTCTGTCTTCGTCCGTCGTCGTCCGTTAACTTTGAAACTTTCGTCCTCTGAAACTACTGAGCTTATTGGAACCAAAGTTTGCCACAATCAGCATTTGGTATCTAGTTCAAAATATGTATCCGGTGATCCCGTCTACCAACCAACATGACCAACATGGCTTAACATAGAACATACATGTATACATGTAGGAAAATGCGACTTTTGTCTATTATCTTGAAAACCGTTATACATAGAGAAAATATGACAGAAATGTTCAAATTCTGAAACCTACCTACTATCTATTTATACGAATACTGCCAAACGACTCCTTATAGGAGTTAATGTCCTTCATTGACGATTTTACCTTTTTTCCATCATGACTTCTTTAATAGATTGAGAGAAACTTTAATTTCCAAATATGATCAGCAAGACAAGATCTACAAATTAAGCAATGAAGCTGAAATCGAAGAGTTATTGTCCCTAAATGATGATTTATACTAATTTTTACATTTTTGGCCGAAAATATATATCATAAAGATAAAGTTATGTAAACAGCAAAATGATTAATCAAGATTATAGAAAGCTTCAGTTGAGTACTCATTGTAGTTATTGCCCTTTAATGATGATTTTTATCCATTTTTGTATATTTGGCCAAAACTTTAGACGATTAAGCCAAAATGTAGTACGTAAACAGTAAAATTGATCCACAAGACAAGTTCTGCATATATCAACAAGATCGAAAATGACAGTCGTCTTATAGGAGTCAATGTCCTTTAATGATATTTTACCCAACGTTTGCATAATATGCAAAAATGTAATAGATTGAGAAAACTTTAATTGAATGTACATTACCAACACATGCTCCTTGGGGCTTCTAGTTAGGAGGCGTCATTCATAAGTTTGTTGGACTGGGTGACATTCTTGTAGATTCTTGTTATCTATTTTTAATTCTGATGGCTAATATTTAGAACGTAGGTATCGTAGTATCTTTAAAACTTGTTGTTAAATATGAAAAGTACTAAATTTTCAAATCCCGTACCTATCAAATCCTCTACGACATGTAGGATCGCAGACATTACCGTTGAAAGACGACTTATATATTTTTGGCTATCAAAAAATCCATGCAAAAGACATTAAATTCCACAGCAAACTACTTTTGTGGCTTCATTACCTTCAGTGAGTTCCGACTTATTAAAAAAATATTGGATTATATTCCTTTACTTATATCCTCAGATAGTGTTCTACAATTGTTTGGAAGAGTTGGGCTGACGAGTGATATCTTCTACATTTAACAAGTTCGACTATCTTCTTTTTCACATTTAAAGAACCAGAATTATGTTCTGTTATGCATTTCCTCGGGTGTTCTACAACTGTATAAAGTGTCACCAATTCAAATTTAATCGTTTAGATGAAGTTGTGTTTACAAGGCACACGGACAAACAGAGCGAGAGACGGATAAACGGACGGCCAGGGTGATTCCTACATACGTCTTATTTCTTTATGACGGTTTAATAAATACTTAGAGGCGGTCGACAAATACCGGACAACATCTTACTCAAAAAGAAAAAGGACAAACATTCAGTTTAAAAAACCCACTGCACTGAAAACTAAGAATGGTTCAACACCATCCCCACCAAAAGCTAAAATTGATCGCAGCCGTTTGCCATTTGACCCAACAAATACAAAATGTTCATGAAGTCTAGAAAGGCAAGGAGGGAGTTTTGTGTGCAGGTAAAACTGTTCCAGTCCTACCACATGTTGTGCCTGTACAATGTCAGGCTATCTGGACTGTGCGATGCGTGGCTTTGGTTGTATTGCATTTTTTTTTTAGAGAAGTCGATGTTTGTGGATGATATGGTCTATTGTACAGTGGATTATCTTTATCGATTTGTGTACTTTTTTTTATGTATTTTGGCTAATCTCAGAGGCAAAAATGTATCATAGTATCTTTCAATTTCGTATTTTGGAATAGAAAATTTCAAAATCCTGTACAACACATGCGATCGCAGGTTTTACTGATATGTTGAAATAAAATTGAGAATGGAAATGGGGAATGTGTCAAAGAGACAACAACCCTACCATAGAACAGACAACAGCAGAAGGTCACCAACAGGTCTTCAATGCAGCGAGAAATTCCCGCACCCGGAGGCGTCCTTCAGCTGGCCCCTAAACAAATATATATACTAGTTCAGTGATAATGAACGCCATACTAAACTCCAAATTGTACACAAGAAACTAAAATTAAAAATAATACAAGACTAACAAAGGCTAGAGGCTCCTGCCTTGGGACAGGCGCAAAAATGCGGCGGGGTTAAACATGTTTATGAGATCTCAACCCTCCCCCTATACCTCTAGCCAATGTAGAAAAGTAAACGCATAACAATACGCACATTAAAATTCAGGTCAAGAGAAGTCTGAGTCTGATGTCAGAAGATGGTACCAAAGAAAATAAACAAAATGACAATAATACATATATAACAACAGACTACTAACAGTTAACTGACATGCCAGCTCCAGACTTCAATTAAACTGATTGAAAGATTATGTCTTCATCATATGAATATCAGGCACAATCCTTCTCGTTAGGGGTTTAGTATTATACCATCATAACATATATGAGAAGAACATAACCCGTGTCATGCCAACAACTGGTTTTTAAATAAATGTGTTTAGTGCCGATGCAAAGTGAATCAATATTTACGCCAAAATGTGCAATCTATAATGACCTGACAACAGTATCGTAACTATATCCCTTCTAAATAAGTCTATTTAAAGGTTTTGTTAGCTTCAGAGGTGAATACTGACATTTTTTTGCTTTATAAAGAATATTTCCATAAAAAATTGGATGTGAAATACCTGAACGTATAAGAAGTCTGCATGATGAGCTATATTTACGAATGATGTCCTTATACCGATGATAAAATTTAGTAAATGTTTTGACTAGTTTGTGATATCGAAAACCCTGGTGTAATAATTTTTCAGTAATACATAAATTTCTCTCGTTAAAATCGAAAACATTGTTACATACACGAGCGAATCGTACAAGTTGAGATATATAAACACCGTAAGATGGTGACAAGGGAACTTCACCATCTAAAAATGGATAATTAACGATAGGAAATGAAAAATCATCTCTTTTATCATATATTTTAGTATTAAGCTTTCCGTTAATGATATAGATATCACGATCGAGGAAAGGGAAGTGGTCATTGATAGTATTAGCTTTATTTAAAGTAAGTTCAACAGGATAAATTTCTTTAGTATACATACTGAAGTCGTCATTATTGAGAGCCAAAATATCATCCAAATATCTAAAAGTATTATTAAATTTGTGTATCAGATGATGTTTCGATGGGTCTTTGCTGATTTTTGTCATAGCAATACAAAAAAAGGTCCGCAATAAGTGGTGCACAGTTAGTCCCCATTGGAATTCCGATAACCTGACGATATACGGAATCTCCAAAGCGAACAAAAATGTTATCTAGTAAAAATTCAAGGGCATATATAGTATCAAAGCATGTCCAATTGACATAGTTTTTTTGTTTATTGCTACTAAAAAATGACCTAAAAGAGTTTGAACATAATTATATATTCACATTCTGACTTTTTAAATGCCCATTTAATTAGGTGTGTGAATTTTTTCTTAATGAGAATGTGAGGCAATGTGGTACATTGTATATAGGGTAGAAAAATCAAAACTTTGAACAGATTCAAAATCACCAATATATGCATGCAATTTATCAAGTACTTCCAACGAGTTCTTGACACTCCAAAAGTAATTAATTCCACTATTTTCGAAGGCCTTATTTGAACAATTTATTATCAGGTTTTTGATTGTACCAAGTGTACTGGTAAGAAGAATAGACAATTTAGTAGTGGAACAATGGCTTGAAGACGAAATGAATCTATATTTGTAGGGTGTTTTGTGTAGCTTCGGAAGCCAATACATAGTTGGGACTTTCATTGTATTTGGTTCTGCTTGTAGAGCGGTAGCTAAAAGTTTATGTTTGTTACAGATGTCGTTTTTTGAAAATGGAGTCAGTTGGAATGTTGGTGAATTGGTGATTTCTTTTTTCAGAACCTCAACGTAAAATTTACGTCAAACAATAATAATATTATTAGCAGCTTTATCGGCCGGGACAAAAACAAATTCCTTGGCTAGTTCTTTTACTTTATGTTTAATACGAGAAATAGGTTTATTGTGGTTATTGTTAAGAGTAAAATGTTCTTTAAAATGTTGAATACGTATATCAACTATGTTCATTACTGATTTAAAAAAAGAGTCCAAAGATTTTTTGTCAGCTTTTTCCCGTTTTATCCATTTCAAACAGTAAGTATGGAGTGAGTCGTGGATGATATTACGACACTCATTCCAATTAATAATTGACGGGGGACGATATTTAGGTCCTTTACTGAGGAATGATTTTAACTCTCGGTCTTGAACGATGTTAAGATCTCCTGTTATAACATGGGAAATGGGTCCATAAATGTATTCGGAATTACTGCAATTACATGAAGTAGGTGTATTTTCACTGATATTAACATCTTTACACAATTGGCTATAATTAAACACAAATTTCCGGGTAGATTTCTTGTAAATATAACAAATAAGAGGGAGCTCAGTATTATCAAAATATCCCGGAATTTGTTCTTTAACAGAATGGTCGTTAAAAATACCGGCAATATTTACAAAATCGAAACCTTTATTGACATACTTTATTTTAATAAACTGTTTTTTATGATCTTCAGGGCGATCAATTTTGGGAAACAGTTTAGAATAACAATATGCCATTATAATTTGAACGATTTCATACTTAGGACTGCTATATGAAATTGTGTTGCAATCCTCTAAAATTTTATTTAACTTATTAACCGGTAATGAACAGAACTTTGTTACCAGATAATATCTGCCGTTGTTTTTTGAAATAGAAATTAGGTCCGAAATATTGGTATGATTGGTCCGAAATTTTCTTTGATTGCGATTTTTTCTACGACCATGAGAACGGTTTTTACGAACAGTTTTAGAAACTATATCCAAAATGTTAACAGAATCGGTTCTTGATATATTACCAATTCCCATGATATTATCATTAAGACCGAGAGGGTAGACTGTCTGTAATTTTTTAATCCAATTTAATTCAATTATTTTCCGCGATCGTACAAACTTTGAATGAGATTCACCAGGCTGCTTATTTACTACTTCTAAAGGTTGAACTGCTAAATATCTAATAGGATGATTGTGCTTCTTAAGGTGTTGATTAATGATACTTTTGAATTTATTGGGTCTTTTAAAACGATACAGATGTTCTTGAGTGCGTTTAGATAAATATCGTCCAGTTTCACCTACGTACTGAATACCGCATCCCGGTTTAAGACTGCTTTATTTTTTCAAATTATCAAAAAGCTATGCAAAGTAATGAATTACAACAGCAAACTCCTTTTTGACTGCATTTCTTTTAGTTAGACGCAACTGATTTTAAAACTATAATGGAGAATCATTGACTTGGAAACTATTTTTATGTCGTTTTATTATTTGTCAAGCGATTTATTATAGGTAGCATTTCTATGCATAGACCATGTATACCTAATCATATTACCCATTCCTTTCGTGGAACCCTATAAATCGACCTTTGAGTTTTAAACACTAAATCAAAATGGTGGGATGATCCTGGAATTCTATTTACGGTTTTCAAAATGTAAGACGATAACCCTTTTGTTCCATATCATAGCTATTACGACCATGTTTTTGTGCTCCGGGCATAATCGTCAATTTTTTTAAAGAAAGGATGAGTGTTATCAATTTTAGTCCAGGTTTGCATTGTACAAGGTCATGTTTTCCTCTGACTTGTTATGACGTCTTTACACTAAATCCATTGGAGGTTGGATGTGTACTGATTGATATTTTAGTCATAGATGCAGGATTTTTTTTTCATTAGTTGTTATTGGCTTTGAACTAGCTGTCAGTAACTGCGAGTACTCTCAGATCTGTACTTAGTGTCTTTAAATTATGCCGTTAGTTTTCTCGTTTGAATTGTTTTACATTTGTCATTTTGGTGCCTTTTATAGCTAACTATGCGGTATGGGATTTGCTCATTGTTAATAACCGTACGGTGATCTATAGTTGTTGATTTCTGTGTCATTTTGGTCTCTTGTTGAGAGTTGTCTCATTGACAATCATACCACATCTTATTTTTTATATTTGTGTTATCAAGACGAAAGGTCTCACTCAAACTGTAACTTCTATGATTAAATAGGCAATACAGAAAAAAATGGAAGCTTAGATTTCCATGAAATTTTCTATTCCCCAGGGTCAACATTTTGGAGGGAGTTATAGTAATAGTCTTAATCCGCCCGTCCGTCCGTCCGTTAGAAACACATCAAAACTTAGAGAACGTTTGATACAGCTTAAATACCAACAAGAATTATTTGTTATCGTTTTTTCTTGCACGTGCTATATCGTCTGTTTTATTGGTCATTTTGACGGGAGTTATGGGACTTTGAGATTTTTTTAAGTATTGTAACAACAACACCTTGTGAACGCGACTCTGCTGAGATAGTTTTATAGAACACTCACACAATTGGTAGGATTGTATGCCTCCATGTGTAGTTGACGATAAAGTACCCATACGGCCCTTAGTTTACCTTGTCCTTTAGGGTTCTTTGCTAATTTGCATAGCGGCCATGTTGCCTTATCATGACGACATCCATTACAATAGGATTATACAGGCCCCTCAAATAAAAATGCAAATATGTCAATTCTCAAGTCGAATCAACAATTTGTCCGCATATAGCTGAATTGTACATGTTGTTTGCATTCTGTTCGTGTACAAATGAACAGTGTCTACTTTGGAAAGTTTCGCCCTTTTAAGTTTGAAAATCGGAAACGTAACCGTAGTACAATTGCTATATAAAATAACGAAAAATCGTAAAAAAGCAAGATTAAAAAAAGAAATAAGGATACAAGAAGAGATTGTTCATGATTTGTTTGCATGTAGGGAAATAAATACCTTGCAGGTTGAATTTTCAGGCTAAATAACTTTTATCTTACTTGCTTTCTTAAATTTGCAGCCAAATTGTTTTAAAAACATGATGATTTCATCCTTCCCATTTCATGAATAGTCAAATTTAACCATTTTCCCTTTGGATTACACATCATATTTGTAAATATCCGTCAAAGGAAGTTTTAGATCCAGACAGAAAAAGACTGGATTATCCGCAAATTCGTTTAAAATTTATATTTTCGATCTTCAAATACGGGAAGTAACGTAATCAAAAGGACCAAAGTCACGTGGTACAAATCATATGAATAAAGTACATATGTACCTAGGATTTTGCCATATGCGCCATTTTAGTTCAATCATTTTTTACGGGACTTCTTTATTGGACTTTGGCTGTTTTTGAAGTATTGCAACAAAGACACCTTGTGACCGCAACTCTTCTGAGACCATTCGACAGAAAGCTCTCATACTAGGAACTATATTTTCCATTATGGTTAATTGACCTTATTTTACCGGCATTTTGATTTTACCTTTTGTACGGGAGTTATGGGACTGAGCATTTGATGGAGTATAGTAATTATGGTACATTTTGAACGCAAATATTCTGTGACCGTTAGACAGAAAGTTCTTATACTTGGTAATACTGTTGGCTATCATATATATAGTTGACCATATAACACCGCCATTTTGATTTCACCATTATTTGCGGGAGGTTTGGAACTTTGACCATTTGTTGGAGTATTTAACATTAATTCATTCTGAAGGCAAATCCTTTGACACCAGACATACGAATGCTCTCATACTCGACCGATTTATTTGTTCTAATGTGTGGTTGACTTTACTATACAGTCAATCGAATATGACATTTTTTAAAGGATTTATGGGATTAAGACTTTTATTTTCTTCTGCACGAATGTGACATTTTGTGAATGTAACTCCTTTAAAACTATGTGGCAGAAATTTTTCGACTTGGTAGGTTTATTTGCCATCAAGTATTGTGAAAATATATTATATATACCGTCATTGTGATTTAACTATTTCAACGGGAGTTATTGGAATTTTACCATATTTTGACCATCGTATCTAAATGACACATTGTGACACACAATTTAATTCCTCATTTATACAACAGCGGGGAATATTTCGCTACGGTGTACATTGTAGCAATCGTGTATACATTGATATAAAATTTTATAATCTTTTACGTTTATTCTATTCAGAATATAATAAATTTAAACATCTTTGTTATTTTTGATACTTGACAGAAACAAAAACAGGGGGAGGAAATCATAAGTCTTAATTCATTTTGGTTAATGAAAGAACGTTTAATTTTGGTGCGTCCGAAGCGCTTTTCTGGATAAATCTTTATCAAAATCAAAGAAACCCAGAAAAGTGAAAGCCAAGCATATGTAGAAATATTTGAGTACATGATAATTCATTAGGACCAAAAGTGACCTAAAAGAATAGCCAAATCCATGTTAAATCATGGAATATCTTTGTCACATATGACTACGGATATGTTACACTTGTCATAACCACGATTCCGTCTTCTTTTTTTCGAGTATGTCTTGACATTACCAAAAGCAATTTATCATAGGATTTTTACTTGCTTGAACAACACGACGGGAGCTTAAAGAGTTTACCCTTCCGGAGTACCTGACTAAGGCACTGGTCTTCTGTGTGGTTCGTATTGCTCAGTATTTGGTTTGCTCTGTAATATTATTTTGTTTTTTGTTTGTCCTTATGTCAGTTTCTTTGAATGCCCCCTTGGTAACTTCTTTCTCTTTTTTATTTTTTTAATAGAAAAGTACCTAGTAATTATATACACTATTCTTGAAATTATTATTTTGGAAACATCAAATTTCGATGTGACATTATATTTACTGTAAATATCCATTCCACGCATCTAAAACTAATTCCCTTTAGAATCAGGGTTTTTACATTTTGCTTTAAGTTACTTTCATCTTTACATGTACTTTTGCTGAAATATACCCAGCAAACATATTTCCATTATTCAGTATAATAATCGTCATCCCTTTAAAATCAGTTGGCACTTTATATGGACTGAAACTATGTTTGTCTTTTTACTTAAAAGAAATTTACATTCAACATGTATTAGTGCGTTATATGTTTTGAGATTGTATAGCAACATAACAATTTCATTTGCACACATACTTGTAAGCAAATATCAAAGATTTGTCTTTTGTCAAATTGTTAATGTTAGATGTTCGTTTCTGTGTATGCATGACTCAATTCAGAAATTTCTTGATATAATATCTTAGTAATTCTATAGAGTTCCAAGAGAGACGTTTAACCAAGTTAAATAAATAAATCCTTTTAAGATCATGTTGTTGTCATAAAATACCAATCGTTTAAATCTTCTTTTTTTTTATTTCAAGATTAATTTCCCTGTTGGGAGTTCATCAGTGATAACGAATTTAAAAGCAAAGATCTTTTAATATTTACCTTTACATGGGTTGAATGAACATTTGTCAGTTTCATATGATAAACCATCACACTGTGTGCTATAAAACCACCTACGAAGATTGCCCTTCTGGCAATAACGTCTACGTGATCTCGTCCCGTATCCACAGTTAACAGAGCAAGAGATCCACGATATCCATGTGGTCCATTCTAAAATCGAGAATTATAGGAAGATAATTGAGAACGTAAAACAATTGCAGAACTTATCAGATATACACCAAATCAAAATTTAAAAATATGAAATTGACGTCTCTATCATATGTATATCTTGTACATATCGGAGGTAAAACAATTGCAGAACTTATCAGATATACATCAAATCAAAATTTAAAGATATGAAATTTACGTCTCTATCATATGTATAACTTGTACATATTTAGCAAAACATATTTAAAGCAAAATGCTAAAAAAATAAATATTATACTACTACACCGCATTAATAAGGGAGATTACTACTGATAAGAACACTAGCCTTGTAGAGAAAACAGATCGATTACCAGATCAATACTATTAGAATCAGAGATAAAAGGGGGATACTCGTATAATCAATACAATTAGGGCGCCGGCTATAGATATAAGATGTGGTATGAGTGCCAATGAGACAACTCTCATTCCAAGTCAAAATTTATTAAAGTAAACCATTATAGGTCACAGTACGGTCTTCAACACGAAGCCTTGGTTCACACCGAACAGCAAGCTATAAAGGGCCCCAAAAATTACTAGTGTAAAACCATTTAGACGGGAAAACCAACGGTCTAATCTATATAAAAAACGAGAAACGAGAAACATTTATGAACCACAACAACAAACGACAACTACTGAACATCAGATTCCTGACTTAGGACAGGTGCAAACAATTGCAGCGGGTTTAAACGTTTTAATGGTACCAAACCTTCACATTTATCTGAAACAATAGTGTAACATCTCAACATAGAATGACACACTATAAAATATCAATTGACATGAAAAATGTTAACTTTTGATTGGGAAGAAATTTAAGATGACAAAAATTAACGACTTACGTCCAGCAGTAAATATTCCATACATATTTAGGACGAAAATGTTTTATGTTCTATAGATAAATTCCTACTATACTGCACAACTTGGTAATTTCAGTGAAGTTAAGCAGACTATCTTATGAGTCACCAGGAAACTGTCCAATAGAAAATTAGTAAACATACTCTGGTACAGTATTATATATCCACCCTACTTAGTAATATAAAAATAAGGAGATGTGGTATGATTGCAAAAACGAGATAATTATCCACTAGAGACTAAATGACCTGGATAAAAGCAACTATGTCATTTTCAATAATGAACAAACGCCATACCGTATAGCAAGTTTAAAAAGGCTCCGACATGACATTATTATAGTTTGCCAAATTGTCAAAATTTCCAGGAACTGAAAGTCTAAATCTTTTTGATATGTTTTTTTGTTTTTAATTTTCTGACAACGCTTATTAATGTTTTTGATCTGCAACTTTTAACTGACGCATACAAGTTTCTTTTGGTAAATTACAATTGTTGAATATGATTTTTAAAGTAATTGAAATACTATATCATTAGGTCAATAAAAATATACAGGCTTATAGTGTAATACGTAAAACGTACTTTTCGTCTACAAAACACTCGCCGTTGACACTCGAATAAAAACAGATGGACGATCGAATGAACTTCAAACATGCAGAACACTGCAACAAAAAACCTGACAAATGTCATCTACACGTAGGCTAGACATTCAGACATCTTATACGTTCGGGTATTTCACATCCAATCTTTTATGGAAATATTCTTTACAAAGCACAAAAATGTCAGTATTCACCTCAAAAGCTAACAAAACCTTTAAACAGACTTATTAAGAAGGGATATAGTTACAATACTGTTGTCAGGTAATTAAAGATTGCATATTTTGGCTTTAATATTGATTCACTTATAGGGTCTTTGCATCGGAATTAAACATATCTATTCTAAAACCAGTTGTTGGCATGACACGGATAATGTTCTTCTCATATAATTTATGATGGTATAATACTAAACCCCTAACAGGAGGGATTGTGCCTGATATTCATATGATGAAGACATAATCTTTCAATCAGTTTAATTAAGGTCTGGAGCGTGCATGTCAGTAACTGCTAGTAGTCTGTTGTTATTTATGTATTATTGTCATTCTGTTTATTTTTCTTTTGTTTCCTATTCTGACATCGGACTCGGACTTCTCTTAAACTGAGTTTTACTGTGCGTACTGTTGTGCGCTTGTTTTTTCTACATTGGCTAGAGGTATAGGGGGATGGTTGGGATCTCAAAAAACATGTTTAACCCCGCCGCATTTTTGCGCCTGTCCCAAGTCAGGAGCCTCTGGCCTTTGTTAGTCTTGTATCATTTAAAATTTTAGTTTCTTGTATATAATTTGGAGTTAAGTATGACGTCCTTTATCACTGAACTAGTATACATATTTGTTTAGGGGCCAGCTGAAGGACGCCTCCGGGTGCGGGAGTTTCTCGCTGCATGGAAGACCCATTGGTGGCCTTCGGCTGTTGTCTGCTCTATGGTCGGGTTGTTGTCTCTTTGACACATTCCCCATTTCCATTCTCAATTTTAGAGGTAGAAAAACTTACGTGTTCAGCAGAACATGTCATGAACACCACATTGACCGTATTTTGACCCTTTTCAACCAATCCTCAGTGTTGTCGAACAACAAAAAAGACTCAAAACCATACGATATCATTCTTCTATCAATTAATATTGTTTTTCAACATTAAAATCAAGAGAAATAGTATTTTATGTAGACGTAGGAACTAAAAGTGATTAACAATACTATGATTAAAAGGTATGAATAGATGTAGTGCGATTTTTCATAAAAATGTTCAGACAAGTGATTGACGCCGATTGTAACTTGAAGTGTAAAGTGAGGTTTTGCTGTGTTTATAGGCTTTTGGACAAACGAAAAAAAAAGAAACATCCTGACTACAAGTATCTGACTTAAAAACTGACAGGAAGGCAGATGCAGTATACATTTAGGTTTGCAAAGGTCATAGTTAAGGAATAAAGCGGAACATCACAATTGAGTTAAAATTATATTCAGTTATCTCTGAGCGTACAGATGACACTGTAACATTTATTCTGTAGACTATCTTTTTTAAATTCTTTCTTCAAATTAGATATAAAGTCGATGTTACGAATATTTCAATCAAGCTTATTCCATTCTCGTATTGTGTATATAGTAGTAAAGAAAGTCTACAAAATGGAACATTGCTATTTTGACCGTTTCGCAACGGATAGTTGGTTGAATAGTAATTTATATTATGTCAGCATAGTAACGTTACACCAAATTTAAACAAATCTGATGTTGGGTGAACATGAGAATTTTCGCAAGGTCGCATTACACGCAGAACATATTATATGTAGCGTGACTTCATTTACCTGGGCAATCATCAGTAGCACATTGTTTGGTCCTGTTAGATTTACCACTACATGTTGATCCACCACCGGATGGAGGAGGGTTATTGCAATCCCTGTTTGATATCCGGAGGCCACCACCACATGTTACTCAACAACTATTCCACGCACCCCATCTTCCCCAATTTCCAGGAACTGAAAGTTTAAATCTTTTTGATATGTTTTTTTTTTTAATTATCTGACAACGCTAATTATTTGTTTTTAATCTGCAACTTTTAACTAACGCATACAAGTTTTTTTGGTAAACTACTATTGTTGTTTATGATTTTTAAAGTAATTGAAATACTCTATCATTAGGTCAACAAAAATATACAGGCTTATACTTTAGTACGTAAAACGTACTTTTCGTCTTCAAAACACATCCTTTGTCACTCGAATTAAAACAGATGGATGATCGAATAAACTTCAAACATACAGAACACTGCAACGAAAATTCTGACAAATGTCATCTACATGTAGGCCAGAGGTAGAAAAACTTACGTGTTCAGATGAACATATCATGAACAGCTAATATTCAGAAAAATTACCACATTGACGTATCTTGGCCCTTTTCAATGAATCGTCAGTGTTGTCGAACAACAAAAAAGACTCAAAACCATAAGATATCATTCTTCTATCAATTTATATTGTTTTTCGACATTGAAATCAAGAGAAATAGTATTTTATGTAGACGTAGGAACTAAAAGTGATTAACAATACTATGATTAAAAGGTATGAATAGATGTAGTGCGATTTTTCATAAAAATGTTCAGACAAGTGATTGACGCCGATTGTAACTTGAAGTGTGAAGTGAGGTTTTGCTGTGTTTATAGGCTTTTGGACAAACGAAGAAAAAAAAAAAGAAACATCCTGACTATCTGACTTAAAAACTGACAGGAGGACAGATCCAGTATACTGTTAGCTTTGCAAAGGTCATAGTTTAGGAATAAAGCGGAACATCGCAATTGAGTTAAAATTATACTAGTATTCAGTTATCTCTGAGCGTACAGATGACACTGTAACATTTATTCTGTAGACTATCTTTTTTCAATTCTTTCTTCAATTTAGATATAAAGTCGATGTTACGAATATTTCATTCAAGCTTATTCCATTTTCGTATTGTGTATCTAGTAGTAAAGAAAGTCTACAAAATGGACCTTTGCTATTTTGACCGTTTCGCAACGGATAGTTGGTTGAATAGTAATTTATATTATGTCAGCATAGTAACGTTACACCAAATTTAAACAAATCTGATGTTGGGTGAACATGAGAATTTTTGCAAGGTCGCATTACACGCAGAACATATTATATGTAGCGTGACTTCATTTACCTGGGCAATCATCAGTAGCACATTGTTTGGTCCTGTTAGATTTACCACTACATGTTGATCCACCACCGGATGGAGGAGGGTTATTGCAATCCCTGTTTGATATCCGGAGGCCACCACCACATGTTACTGGACAACTATTCCACGCACCCCATCTTCCCCAATTTCCAGGAACTGAAAGTTTAAATCTTTTTGATATGTTTTTTATTTTTAATTTTCTGACAACGCTAATTATTGTTTTTAATCTGCAACTTTTAACTAACGCATACAAGTTTTTTTTTGGTAAATTACTATTGTTGAATATGATTTTTAAAGTAATTAAATACTCTATCATTAGGTCAACAAAAATATACAGGCTTATACTTTAGTACGTAAAACGTACTTTTCGTCTTCAAAACACATCCTTTGTCACTCGAATTAAAACAGATGGATGATCGAATGAACTTCAAACATGCAGAACACTGCAACGAAAATTCTGACAAATGTCATCTACATGTAGGCCAGAGGTAGAAAAACTTACGTGTTCAGATGAACATATCATGAACAGCTAATATTCAGCAAAATTACCACATTGACGTATCTTGGCCCTTTTCAATGAATCGTCAGTGTTGTCGAACAACAAAAAAGACTCAAAACCATAAGATATCATTCTTCTATCAATTAATATTGTTTTTCGACATTGAAATCAAGAGAAATAGTATTTTATGTAGACGTAGGAACTAAAAGTGATTAACAATACTATGATTAAAAGGTATGAATAGATGTAGTGCGATTTTTCATAAAAATGTTCAGACAAGTGATTGACGCCGATTGTAACTTGAAGTGTGAAGTGAGGTTTTGCTGTGTTTATAGGCTTTTGGACAAACGAAGAAAAAAAAAACATCCTAACTATCTGACTTAAAAACTGACAGGAGGACAGATCCAGTATACTGTTAGCTTTGCAAAGGTCATAGTTTAGGAATAAAGCGGAACATCGCAATTGAGTTAAAATTATACTAGTATTCAGTTATCTCTGAGCGTACAGATGACACTGTAACATTTATTCTGTAGACTATCTTTTTTCAATTCTTTCTTCAACTTAGATATAAAGTCGATGTTACGAATATTTCAATCAAGCTTATTCCATTTTCGTATTGTGTATCTAGTAGTAAAGAAAGTCTACAAAATGGACCTTTGCTATTTTGACCGTTTCGCAACGGATAGTTGGTTGAATAGTAATTTATATTATGTCAGCATAGTAACGTTACACCAAATTTAAACAAATCTGATGTTGGGTGAACATGAGAATTTTTGCAAGGTCGCATTACACGCAGAACATATTATATGTAGCGTGACTTCATTTACCTGGGCAATCATCAGTAGCACATTGTTTGGTCCTGTTAGATTTACCACTACATGTTGATCCACCACCGGATGGAGGAGGGTTATTGCAATCCCTGTTTGATATCCGGAGGCCACCACCACATGTTACTGGACAACTATTCCACGCACCCCATCTTCCCCAATTTCCAGGAACTGAAAGTTTAAATCTTTTTGATATGTTTTTTATTTTTAATTTTCTGACAACGCTAATTATTGTTTTTAATCTGCAACTTTTAACTAACGCATACAAGTTTTTTTTGGTAAATTACTATTGTTGAATATGATTTTTAAGGTAATTGAAATACTCTATCGTTAGGTCAACAAAAATATACAGGCTTATACTTTAGTACGTAAAACGTACTTTTCGTCTTCAAAACACATCCGTTGACACTCGAATTAAAACAGATGGATGATCGAATGAACTTCAAACATGCAGAACACTGCAACGAAAATTCTGACAAATGTCATCTACATGTAGGCCAGAGGTAGAAAAACTTACGTGTTCAGATGAACATATCATGAACAGCTAATATTCAGCAAAATTACCATATTGACCGTATCTTGGCCCTTTTCAATGAATCGTCAGTGTTGTCGAACAACAAAAAAGACTCAAAACCATAAAATATCTTTCTTCTATCAATTAACATTGTTTTCAACATTGAAATCAAGAGAAATAACTTTTAATGTGGACGTAGGAACTAAAAGTGATTAACAATACTATGCTTAAAAGGTATGAACATATATAGTGTGATTTTTGATAAAAATGTTCCTGTTAGGACAAGTGATTGACGCCGATTGTAATTAGAAGTGTGAAGTGAGGTTTTGCTGTGTTTATAGGCTTTTGGACAACACGAAAAAGAAAAAAAAAGAGACATCCTGACTATCTGACTTAAAAACTGACAGGAGGACAGATCCAGTATACTGTTAGCTTTGCAAAGGTCATAGTTTAGGAATAAAGCGGAACATCGCAATTGATTGAGTTAAAATTATATTCAGTCTTGGAGCGTACAGATGACACTGTAACATTCATTCTGTAGACTATATTTTTTTCAATTCTTTCTTCAATTTAGATATGAAGTCGATGTTACGAATATTTCAATCAAGCTTATTCCATTCTCGTATTGTGTATCTAGTAGTAAAGAAAGTCTACAAAATTGAACATTGCTATTTTGACCGTTTTGCAACGGATAGCTGGTTGAATAGTAATTTTATTAAGTCAGCATAGTAACGTTACACCAACTTTAAACAAATCTGATGTTGGATGAACATGGGAATTTTCGCAAGGTCGCATTACACTCAGAACATATTATATGTAGCGTGACTTCATTTACCTGGGCAATCATCAGTAGCACATTGTTTGGTCCTGTTAGATTTACCACTACATGTTGATCCACCACCGGATGGAGGAGGGTTATTGCAATCCCTGTTTGATATCCGGAGGCCACCACCACATGTTACTGGACAACTATTCCACGAACCCCATCTTCCCCAATTTCCAGGAACTGAAAGGTTAAACCTTTTTGATATGTTTTTTTTTTTCAAATTTTCTGACAACGCTAATTATTGTTTTTGATCTACAACTTTTAACTGACGCATACAAGTTTTTTTTGGTAAATTACTATTGTTGAATATGATTTTTAAAGTAATTGAAATACTATATCATTAGGTCAATAAAAATATACAGGCTTATAGTGTAATACGTAAAACGTAATTTTCGTCTACAAAACACTCGCCGTTGACACTCGAATAAAAACAGATGGACGATCGAATGAACTTCAAACATGCAGAACACTGCAACAAAAAACCTGACAAATGTCATCTACATGTAGGCTAGAGGTAGTAAAACTTACGTGTTCAGAAGAACATGTCATGAACACCACATTGACCGTATCTTGACCCTTTTCAACCAATCCTCAGTGTTGTCGAACAACAAAAAAGACTCAAAACCATAAGATATCATTCTTCTATCAATTAATATCGTTTTTCAACATTGGAATCAAGAAATAGTATTTTATGTAGACGTAGGAACTAAAAGTGATTAACAATACTATGATTAAAAGGTATGAATAGATGTAGTGCGATTTTTCATAAAAATGTTCAGACAAGTGATTGACGCCGATTGTAACTTGAAGTGTGAAGTGAGGTTTGGCTGTGTTTATAGGCTTTTGGACAAACGATAAAAAACAAAAAAACATCCTGACTATCTGACTTAAAAACTGACAGGAGGACAGATCTAGTATACTGTTAGCTTTGCAAAGGTCATAGTTTAGGAATAAAGCGGAACATTGCAATTAAGTTAAAATTATATTCAGTTATCTCGGAGCGTACAGATGACACTGTAACATTCATTCTGTAGACTATCTTTTTTCAATTCTTTCTTCAATTTAGATATAAAGTCGATGTTACGAATATTTCAATTAAGCTTATTCCATTCTCGTATTGTGTATATAGTAGTAAAGAAAGTCTACAAAATGGAACATTGCTATTTGACCGTTTTGCAACGGATAGTTGGTTGAATAGTATTTATATTAAGTCAGCATAGTCTGATGGAGGGGGATTATCACAAGCCCTGTTTGATACATGTATCCGTTGACCACCACCACACGTTACTGGACATTTATTCGACGCACTCCATTCACTCCAATGTCCATGTATTTGAACTGTAAGTTTGAATTTGAATGATAATTATGTTTTTGCTTTTGAATGATAGTTATGCTTTTCCTTTTGAATGACTGAACTTAAGAAAGTAATTCCATATTTTTGAACTCGCTTGCTTCAAAAATGTTAGAAATTGCTACATCGATCACATCTTAATTGATATATAGAATACATTAGTATTACATTAATACAATAAAAAAGTTTAAATAGTGGGGACTAAAAATACACAAACAGGTGGTAGATTAAAACTAGGTTTTGAGCAATCACAACCTCCTTTGTAATCTCGACAAGTCGAATAAAAAAGTCACAATAAAATTAGTTCTATAGAAAGCCCTCAGTTCTGTAATACAGATTTAATAAACACACCGAAAACAGGGTTTTGTCAACCAGTATTGAATCATCCTGCAAAAGGGGATCGACCCGGTTGATGGGCGGTACATTTAGTATCGCACTGGAAATATTGGATATTGACAGAAAATGAGCCTGGTAGAATGTCATCCTCATGCCTCTGAAAGAGTTGCTGCAAGAATTTTCAACGTGCAGAGAGCGTGGCGCTATCTCTACACGAAGCATCGGATTTCATGTCGTCGTAATATTTATACTGGAACAAATATTACAGTAGTTGTTCCTAACGGAAAAAAGTGTATAGCATATTTGTTCCAAAAGAAACAGATATTATGGCATTGTTTATAACAAAGTTTCAAGAGGGAACTTCTGTTGGGCGGAACACATTTACGCTGACAGAACGAAATGAACAGAACAGGAAGGCATAATCTTGTGGTATACCAAAAGTTCATTTGTGTAAATTTTCAGTATAGTAAAAAGAAAAGAAAAGCTTTATCATGGTTTCAAACTAGTTTCAAAGAGATAAGGGATCTTACATTGACACCAAAATTTAAGACGCAATCTTAACAATATAAGTGTATTTACATGTTTCATCATTTTATATGTCTCTTAATTATCGAAAAAATGAAGGCCAGCTTCTAGAATTGTTTGCTGATAAATAATATTACAAAAGGATAGTTTTTTCAAGCATTGTTGGCAATTATTGTGGGAGCAGTATGGGAGAACTCGTGTGTACAGGGATTCTATAAACAGTAACATCAGACAAAATACAAAATGACCGTTTGAAAAGCGAAATACAGGGTGGATAATGAGATACTTACAGATGCATAATCATAAGACATAGTACAGGCATATTCATGCTACGCTTGTTCGCATTAAATTACAAATCGGCAAAAAGAAAAACAGTATAAAAGAGTGATAGAGGGAGACAAGAAGAAGGGAATAACGAGTCATGTAGTATGACCGATCCCGAAAATATGATTTAAATTCTTGCAACATAAAAACATAGAAACAAATATGAAAGGTAGGCTTAAGGCACTACATTTGTGCACGCAAAATTTAGTTTGAAGTCACATTTAAACGATTATCTAACTAGCTGACAGTAAAGTTATTTAGATGCTCTTCTCCTTCAAATATTTCATTCACACATTATGATGTTTAAAAAAACAAACTAACTTTCGTTAATGCTAACAGAGCCATGTGCAGGTGCAACCCTGTTTTACTCAAAAATAAGCGCGAAAGTGATACTCCTGGAGTCAACTAAGATAGACCGATATATCACCGTCATCGAACTTAAATTGATATCTAAAATCATCGGCATTGAATTATTAATGAACAAAAAGAACAAAAAAGAACCAATTGTTGGTAATGATCGTTCAAGGTTGGAAATGGTAGAAATCTGAAATCAAGAGTTGTACATCTCTATTTTTCATTTGTGTCCATTTGTTTATACATTTATTTTGGATTCGCATAGCAATACATGGTCACAACTAATTCTGGTAACCTAATACAGGTGATACTTGTAACATAACACAACACGTTCTTGATGAGATATGGTCCGTTTAAACCAAAACAACATTACAGCGGCCTTAGAAATGGAAGACAAAATATCGCATACACACGCCGAGTACACAAGAAGTCAAACCCCGACCCTTGTACCACCTTACAGCAGTATATATACATAGCAAATCACTACTCACCTTTCACCTATGTCCAATACCGTGTTAGGAAGACAACTTTTACAAGAACACATGATTATCAGCCCAAACAGGGATAATAACTTACCATGTTCCGTTGAAATAAAACATGCCGTAACTAGATGGTCGGATTCGATATTTATTCGGACATTGGTTTCTGTTTACGGCAAGTCGAAAGTTATTTTTGCTTTTTAAATATGCATGAACTATTTGACACGGGTTTTAAAGAAAACAAAAATCAATCTTTCATTTTCCTCATTAGTTAGATTTGGTATATTTAAAGAGGACAAGGGTTTAAAGAATATTTAACGATGCATTTTTATACTCACTTTGTTATTACAAAAAGAAAAGTTTGTAACATATTTTAGGCCTTGATTTGTCTTAAAGAAAGATTTTTTTGGTGTTTCTTCTGATTTTTTTTTCTCATAGATTATATGTTATGTACCTGTTACTGTTATATTGAAACCAAATTCCTGGAATACATCTTTATTATATGCATAACAACGATAAATTCCGCCATCATTTGCACGAACGTTTTTTATGGTTAGATTTGCTGCTGTTCTGCCTTCATATCTTCTATTGTCTTGGAGTGCTTCCCATTTATCAATATTGTTCTTTTTTTCCCATGAGAGTAAATTCCCACGTATATTACAAGTAAGATTTACTGTTCCGCCCAGTGGTACAGTCACGTCTACAAGAAAGACGACAAAATATAAAAATATCAGAAAAGATTATCCGTCAACAAAATAAAAACATTCATTATGATGGACTGAAACACCAGTATCTAATTATTATGAAAATCAAGATGACATGAAAATGTAGCAATATGAAAATTTCGTTTCGACAACCTCGTGTATTGCAAGCAATATACAAAATATCGTTTCTTCAGAATGTATATGAGTATTCTCCGGGTTCCGGTTGTACAACTTGTCGTGAGATTAAAACTAGTGGTATCCTTAACGTGTCGTAAAACAATCAAATGTGCCGTTTTTTCATTCAAGGTTCAAATTATTGTGCTCTAGGTGACTAAATATCAGCATTAACTAACAAATGCGTAACTCTATTGAATTCATAAGTAGTATTTTGATATAATTTAGATATAAATAAAAGAAGATTGGTGGTATTCGTCAATAAAACAGCAACCAAACGACAAAAAATACCAAAGACATCAAGAGGGAAACACTTTTCTGCAATAGAACACTATCATTACAATATATCGACCTGTGACAACTGAACTAAAGAGCAGAACACATAACAATGCCATCAATGGATCGTCAACGCAGCGGGAAAATACCGCACCCGGAGCTGGGCTTCAACTGGCCTCTAAACTATAATGTATAATAGTTATGCAAAATGGACACCGCACTAACCTCCGAAACATTTAAACGAACCAACATAGAAAAGAAAAACTCGTTCATGTCTGTTGAGTGGTTGTGTATCGTGTATATTTTTGTTTTCTTGTTCTACATTCAATTATTTAGCATGAAATTGTATTATGTGTTCAAAAATGGTGCTAGTAATCTTTGTAATACTGTTTCTGTATGTTTTTTGTGAGTGCCCAAAGGTAGATTAGTGGATGCTATTTGGGATACCCACTAGAAATAAAGTCATTATTATTATTAGTATTAGTATTATTATTATTCGTATCATCAGACTAAGACAGCAAAAGCATGTCGCTAGTGATTCGAGACAACGACATATCGTATCGTTCAACCTATTCGTGGTGGTGACTGAAAAACCTTTGTAGTGTCGATTTTAGTCGTTCTTCCTCATAACTCTGTTGAAGAAATGTTTGTGTAAAGAGGACACCACTGTTTATAAACTCCGTATATTGTACATGTACGAGCGTAATGTTTTAATTGGGATATGTTGACGCCAAAAAATGGAACAAACTGTGTGTTACTACTGAGAAATTATAAGTTGGCATTGGAAATTTTAAATCATCACGTTTGTCATAGATTCCAGTTTGAAGTTGTCTATCTGAGTCAATATCGAGGAAAGATTAAGCTATGAAACAGACCTTCTACTTGCGTTAGTATCCCTATGCTCAAGGTCACTAGGATGTATGTAGAAATACACAGTAGTACTTGTTAAAATGTGGGTTATTGAGTGACAGAACATCAAAAATATATCTGAAAATGACACGTATTAACAGTTAATATAAATAAGAAGATGTGGTATGAGTGCGAATGAGACAACTCTCCATCCAAGTCACAATTTGTAAAAAGTAAACAATTATAGGTCAAAGTACGGCCTTCAACACGGAGCCTTGGCTCACACCGAACAGCAAGCTATAAAAGCCCCCAAAATGACTAGTGTAAAACAATTCAAATAGGAAAAACAACGGTCTAATCTATATAAAAAACGAGAAACGAAAAACACTTATGAACCACAACAACAAACGACAACCACTGAACAACAGGCTCCTGACTTAGGACAGGTGCATACAAATGCAGCGGGTTTAAACGTTTTAACAGGCGCCAACCTTCACCCTAACTTGAAACAGTAGTGTAACATTACAACATAAAAAGACACAGTATAAAATATCAATTGAAATGGTTTAACTCGATCAAAAAGACATATAAACAAAAACAGGTAAACATATTACACTGAACGAATAAGTTTGATCTGTGACACGATATTAATACAATATTAATAACAAAGATATAGAACAATGTCAATAAGACAACTTTAACCTGGGACAAAATGGCGTTAAATAAAGTAACGTACACAGGTAAATTTAAATATAATAATTTTGTTGTTAGGAGTACGGAAACATTTTTTTAGAAAATAAATAAATTTGTTGTTCACAGTACAAGTACAGAAGTGAAAATTTATCGTCATACTAAATACTTATTAAAGGTAGTACATATTTAAAATAGTGAGACGAGATATAACACAATATAAGTAAACATTGAATAACAGAAATGCATTACAACATTAATAAGATAACCTTTACTAATAAGTTTTTTTAAAGGTTCGATGAGTTTACACGGATCACATAGTGATTTCCGCGCTTTTAGTACAATATTACCGTAAAATTTAGGATGTGAAATACCATTTTTAAAATGTTTTCTACAGGTATAGCCAAACTTACTAATCAGACATTTGTATCTATGAAAGATATAGTAAATGTTTAAAGTAATTTATGGTAACGAAATCCCTGACTTAATAAATTACCAGTGATGCATTGATTACGATCGTTAAAATATATGACATCACTACACACATGGGATATATAAACACCGTATGATGGAGTCAAAGGAACATCGCCGTCTAAAAAAAGAAAATTAACAATAGGGAATGAAAAATCTTCTCTTTTGTCGTAAATTTTAGTATGGAGTTTTCCTTTAGAAATTGAAATGTCTAAATCTAGAAAAGGACAATTACTGCTGTTTATGTAAGATTTATTTAAAGTAAATTCCTTTGGGTAAATTTCGGTAGTATATTTAGAGAACCCTGGATTATTTAACGAAAACATATCATCAAGATAACGGTAGGTGTTGTTGAATGTGTCAACCATATGTAACAATGACGTGTCTTTACTGAGTTTGGCCATAAACTGTGATTCATAGCAATACAGGAATAAATCTGCTATTAAAGAGGCGCAATTAGTGCCCATAGGAATACCTACTACCTGTCGATACACTTTATCGCCGAAACGTACATATATGTTGTCCACGAGAAAATTTAAAACTTCAATCATATCTTCACATTTCCAGTAAGTGTATCTAGCAAACATGTTTTAAAATTATGTTACTTTTTTTTTTTACTCCACCCATCATTTGATTGGTCCAGCCTAAATAAATGTTAGATCCTGATGTTTCTTTTTCTTTCTTGGGCACAATCATCGTTTTATGGGCATGTTCAGTGAAAAGGTACAACTTGCGAGTTTAGCCCTGTAATTCATTTCTTGGCATTCCAAACAATCCATAGTCGTTATTTACTATTGTATCTTTCAGGCAACAGTGGTCATGTGGTCCGACTTTGGAATTTACTTCTTAGACCTGTTCCCCATGAATGGAAGTCGACATCAAAAGTAAACAAAGACACCCAGGCAACGACAAACTTCCAGTTGATAGTGATCAGTCAGACGAATTCTGGACGCTTACACGAAAACTGGTCAAACAGGCGAGGAAGCTCAAATAAAGAATCGTCACAAGTTAATCAGGCGCTTAAAAAAACTCTTGAAAAAGAGATAATATAGGGCACATTAACTTAGCATCACCGATACACATATGCCTATTTTTACTTTCTTACGGGAACAGTTGACAGGATTAATTTTGTACGCCTGACGCGCATTTCGTCTACAAAAGACTCATCATTAATGATCGAATCAAAAGAGTTAAAAACTAAATAAAGTTAAGAAGATGAAAAGCACTAAGAACCCTAGAGGTTTTGTCAAATTCAATTTCGGTAATCTATTCCTTTAATTTTAGACACAACTACTCTGATATCCGGGCTTAGCGAAATAATGCGATGAAAAGCAGAATCAGCCAGAAAAAAAATGCTTTCACCAAATGAGCCTATCCTACTGCTAAAATAGGAGGTAATATTGAATAACACTGGCTTTACATAAATGCCAAGGTGGGACAGAAGAATGTATGTGCGAATTGCAAAAGAGAGGGACGAAAGATACCAGAGGGACAGTCAAACTCACAGATCGAATACAAACTGACAACGCCATGGCCAAAAATAAAAAGACAAACAGACAAATATTAGTACAGATGACACAACATAGAAAATTAAAGACTTAGCAACACGAACCCCACCAAAAAATGGGGGTAATCTCAGGTGCTCCGGAAGGGTAAGCAGATCCTGCTCCACATGTGGCACCCGTCGTGTTGCAACTGCACATACAAACCTCTTTGAATTATCTGAAAACTAAAAGAGGAACTGAAGACCGGATCCTAAAATTCGACAACGACTAAGACGAGGCGATCGAGGCGAGCTTCATGCCCATAAAGAATACCCGCACAATCGTATAGAAGAGTGTATCAACCGAAATCTTGATTCGGTTGTCTTACCGGGTGACACTGACCTTTTGTAATAATATAAATATTTAGTTCGATATTTCAGATGGCTTCTGTAAAGGAACTTCCTACTTTCCGGTCAACCTTAAAAGTAGGATTAACTCTAGGGATATCTTTTTATGTATCAACATTACTAAGTTGCCCTTAAAACGTTTTTTCCCGTCTTTTGATAGAATGTGTTCGTAATTTTCAGGGTATAAATATGTATCTAATTTTCTTTTGGTGATTGTTGAAGCACATACAATTGTCCTTTGTTCCAATACTTGTGTAATAATAACGCAAAATGGATTGAATCAGCAGTTGTGAATATATATTTTTTGCTTTACAGATATGAGAAGTACTACTACAAACAGCAAAAAAGGGGGAGGGGTGTTTTTCAAATTTATGAAAAGAAAATTACAATAAGGAACAGGTTATTCTCTCCATCCTACATGTTTATATAACTTATACAGCAGAAATTTGCTATAGAATTGACACGAAGTTTAAGAATGTCAACAGGAAGAGATTTCTGTACAGTAGCGATGTATCAAATAATTGTAGACAACATAGAAAAATGGTCAAAGTTATTAGTAGCTGTTACGTTTGATTGTCTACTGTTAGTTTGAAAGCCCACCTATCAGGGTTAGGTCAGAGACAACATTGCAGATTTTTGTCTCGATTGTGACACAAGTCGCAGAATGCGAGACATAGAAAAAACAATGCGATAGTGGCGGCCAAAACGGTTTAAACTGTTTGTATAGCTTTAAATGTCAGGGAGTGATGGAATTTGGTGCTTCATACTTTCTATTTATCTATGCGTTATGTTACGAATTTTTCGTCTGTCATGTGATCATTGTCCTTGACCTCATTTGCATGGTTCAGTGACTGCTAAAATACTGCATTGTGTTTTCGTCATGTGAATGTATCACTTATTATGATATATTTTGAGTTATATAGTTATATTTAGTTATTAGTATAAGGTATACATGCAAGGTATAAATGTCCTACAGATTTGGTTCACTTAACCTCGACCTCATTTCATTGATCAGTGAACAAGGTTACGTTTTCGGTTGAATTGTTTCACAATTTGTCTTGTCTAACTGCATTCCGATGGTATTGACAACTTTTGACATATATCATTTAATTAACATGAGCATGATGTGTCTTTTATCCCTTCTTACGGTGTGTTTATTTGCTTATTTTCCAACTCGTTTGTTATGCCCATGTTTCAGTCTGTAGTGACGCGTTGGATTTTAATGAACAAAATTTATGTAACTGGTAAATTTATTAAGCCATGGATTGTCTGCAATAAATATCTTAAAACTGTTGCTATATTTCTTTCATATATACAAAGATTTTGTTTTGAAGTTAAAACAGATCAATCAACTATTCAACAAGCAAACACTAGCTAATGACCTTAAAGTGTAAGCAACAAAATGATTATAGATAATCATTGTTGAATCAATGCAAATATGTTGACTTATAACTGTTCGATTTAATAACAAAAACATCCAAGTGACATGTTGCGAAACCGTTATGCACTGCAAGAAAAAAAAATGGCAGAAGAAGAAAAAAATAATGTAATAATAAAAAACTAATTGTTCAGAGAATAATTGAAGGTCCTTCCACAATTAATTTCTAAATAATTCTGATACAAAGCTACTTCCAGTTTATTCAAAGTATCTTTTGGCGTCCAATAAAAGGTTTCTTCATACTGATTCCAAAAATATATGGTTTCTAAATACGCTTTGCCTGAAATAAGGGAGATAAATTCCAACTTCCGGTTTTAAAATGTCACTTTCGGGCTCTTATGGTAGCATCAGGTATCGACTTTGAATACGAACTACGCATTTTAACAGGCATCTAATATAAAATAAAGGTAACATATTCTTTGTGAAATACATGACTGGGGTAATTTCATGCAACTTCACCACTTAAAAGTCTTGGTTTCATAGCTTGCCTGTAAGAAGCAACCCTTTATCAAGGAAATCATGATAGGAAATGCAAAGTCTGGAATATTGTATCAACTGAAAAATATGCAGGCGCTTCTGGAATGTTGCAATATAGATATAGAAATGAAAATTTTACAAGTGGGAAGCTGTACTCCTCTGTTTTGTCGTAAGGTTTTGTTATGAATCAACGTTGATTGTCAATTTCTAAATGAAGGTCAAGATACGAGGCATACGTAATAACTGGATTTGTTGTATCCTTTATTTGGAGTTCTAATGGATAGATGCGTTCAACATAGTGACCAGAATTATTGAGTGAGAGGACATCATCTACATGGTTGAGCCTGAATGCCAAATGTGTGTTGAAAAATACGTCTATCAAACGTAACAAATACATTGTCAGTTAAAAAATGAAGAAGCTTGACAGCGTAATAAGTTTTACAATACTATTTAAACCAATTATATGCAGATATACACATGTATAGCGTATACTGTTAAGGATAATGTGTATTTCTGTCGTTTCAATGCTTAAACATGGTTTGATTGATTGTTGATTGCTTTACGCCACATCAGCATAAAAAGGCTATATCGTGGCGATTTGAATAAAACAGCATACATGTATTCACCTGAACGAAAAGTGTATTCACCACGCTAAGCCTCACGTGCTTTCATATGTAACGTTATAATACAATTGTTGATATACCTAAAGAAAAGGAATATTCACCGCGCTAAACGTCGCGTTTTTTTCACATGTAATGTTATGGTAAAATGATTGATGTGCAATTGGTTTAAGTAAATAATTGTCATGAAATACATTGGTTTTATTTTCTAAAAATATGGAAATTGTATTGAAAATTCACAGCTTTTCCTCTTGTATTCTTATACTTAACAATTTGTTTATAGTTGATGGAGAATTACTGCATGCAGTGCTAGCAATGATTGGTCTAAAAGTTTTTAAATATAGATATTAATTTAAGCACAGATATGGACCTATTGAAGCACACTTTCTAGGGTGCACCCGACTTTAATGACTCAGTACGAGCTTTTTTGGGTTGTTAAGGACGAAAATCCTTGTAGTAAAGTCTGTGAATTTTCTGTAAAAATCTTGGCTTGAAATTCCACAAAATCCAAATGTTCCATTAAATGCAATGAAAAAATGAATAGTATTTGTGTAAATGTGTTTCCCTTTGGTATACGCAAAAAAAAAAAAATTTGCAACGTCTCTTTTATTTTGTATCTGCAGTTTTGATAATATTGCACTGTAAAAGATTATAAAATACACGCCTACAGAAGGAGTCATAAATCTTAAGCATTATTTGTATCAATTAAGAACATACCTGCTGAAGAAATGTAGACACTAAGACTTAGTACGAAAATACATCCAAACAATTGTTTTCCCTTCATTTCTGCTCATTGAACAAGGAAGTTTTTGAGTAAAGGAAGAATGTTTTACTACTTACTTTAACCTATGGGAAATGAATATAAATAATCTGTATCATACCGGATATACATATATTCGTCAGGTTAACTAGAAAAATTAAATATAATTCATAAAATCAAAAGAAGTTTTGACCTTGCAAAAACATGTTTCACAATAAGTTGTGTTTTAAGATAAAAACTTGAAAGTTCTGTTTCAATGTACATAGTGATGTGTGGGTTTCAAGTTAATATTTGTAGCATCAATCTCTATCTTTCAAACACAGTTTTGGAATATTCATATGTAGTTTTTCGTCTAGTTTTATTTCATATACGTACATTACATTAGACATTTGATGATTAATATAGATTCTATCACTGCATTGAGTGTGATACGATATTTCTCCACTCGAGACAGTAAAATTTAAAAAATTAGAACATGAAGCTCACCGAACGTTTTGAATATTTGTAATTTAACTGTCGAGAGGGAGAATTATCGTATTGAGCGTTATTTGGTGGTAGAATCTATTTTTCTATCAATTCTTTATTTTCTTGATCTGCAAAAAGATGTGTTTTTCATATGTAACGCCATCAGACATAGTCACCTTTTTTGTGAAGCCACAATAGGATTTTCAGAGGAAAGCAAGAACATTTGAGGTCAAAATTGAGTTTTTACCAATAAAGAAATGAGATCAAACAAACCACACGTTGATTAAATAAAAATAATCAACAGGTCGGGAAAAGCATAAATCGGCTAAGAATTAGAGAAATTGCCTTAAGATGGTTGAGATTAAAATGTAGTAATTATTTATACTATATTATGTATGCTATTTTGTTGTAGGTTGATGTATAAATGACAAGAAAATAATTCAAATAAATTAAAAGATGACATTACATTGTTATTAGGCATGCACGTTCACTTAACGAAATAAATTTTACAACATAAAGTTTTAACCATGTTGCACTCAACAGACGATTTCACTTACAGTATTTATTGATGGTTCATCTGAAATTTTTTCCGACTCGCCATGTTGTCTTATTGTCACAATAGGGCATATTTGACGGGATGTACTATTCAGTACGCTGTATATATAGTATCAAATGGTAATTGTGATCATCTGTCAATATCTATGACCGACGTTTTTAAAGGTTCAACAGGTCAATAAAGTTTTTTTATTCCATATTGGTATTATTTAAGTAGGTTTTTCTATATGGTTTGGATTTTGAATTTAACAGCATATTCACCTGAAGAAAAAAGTATATTCACCATGCTAAGCCTCACGTGCTTTCACATGTATCGTTACAATACAATTTGTGATGTACCTGAAGAAAAAGAATATTCACCGCGCTGAACGTCACGTTCTTTCATATGTAATGTTATGGTAAAATGTTTGATGTGCAATTGGTTTATGTAAATGATTGTCATAAAATACATTGTTGTCTCTAGAAATATGGAATAAAACAATTAGTCTTTTGTTTCGGTGAATATGTGGTTTGATAGACTTTTAAAAAAAAATAATATTCACTTCGGCCGTTGGCCTCAGTAAATATCAGTTTTGTTTTTTTTTAAGTCAATAAAACCACATATCTACCTCATCAAAAGACAGTCATTGTATAGTAATAATAATGTATTGGTATACCATATTGATTATAATATTTCTCATTTTGAATGGGATATTATTAACCAACTTACTACAATATGTATAGAAATGCCCATGCTTTATAAAAGGAAAATTCCGACAACAGCTGGTCATTATGAACGGAGAAATTGCTACAGCCATGCATTACGAAATCTCAGTCATGCATTACGAAATCACACCCATGCATTACGAAATCACACCCGTGCATTACGAAATCACAGCCATGCATTATGAACAGATGAAACGGGACATCGATTAAATCAAAATGTCGTTTATTTCTTCAAATAAGTGACAACTTTTTTCACATTTTTTTTAACTTAATATCATAATAAAAAAGTTTAAATGATGTTCAGTGTTTTGTAACGACTTGAAACGGAAATATTACACAGCCTTTTTCGAGTACGACTTTCGATTATTATCACTGTTTCATTTCCGTTGATCAATTATCAGAACGCAGAC
Source organism: Mytilus californianus (assembly GCF_021869535.1). Lineage (NCBI taxonomy): Eukaryota > Metazoa > Mollusca > Bivalvia > Mytilida > Mytilidae > Mytilus > Mytilus californianus. The sequence goes on along the minus strand of NW_026262712.1, from coordinate 98,421,540 downwards.
TACTCAGAGTAAGAACAGTTAAACTGTCTGATTTATTCTTCCCAGCTACTTTATATTTGCTAGATGAAATGAATTGTAATAGGTTAGCTGTATTTGGATCCGAGACTCTACAGTCAGGGGACTTCCTTATATGAGTGATTTTCTAAATCACTGATTCAAGTAACATTATGTCCATAAAGGTTGGAAGCAAGAGTTGTCTTTCTTTAATAATCACCTATTTAAGTAGTACAAATTAATCATTAGACTAAGTGGTTTAATTTTATTGTAGCTTTTAATATAGAATATTAATGATCCAGGGACTAATTATGTTGCCAAAATTATCAGAACCAACATCTGTTTTGATAGGATGACCGGGTCATGTCAGGTGATGACCTTGTACTAAATCTAGGATAATGACATAAAAATCACTTGTTTAAGTATCATACCTCAATTTCCTTCCAATAAATCACTTCTTTACATGTAAGTATCATTATTTTGATAACCCCCAACTAGTTTCAACACCCCCCGAACAGTGAAATTTTGATCTCGAACAGTAGAATTTTATTACATAATCTATAAGATGAAACCTTGAATTTTACAGGAAAAATACTCCCACTGCTGGGAAAAATCTGTTGAGAAAGTATCAGTTCATTATGTAAAGCCATTTTTATAGCATTTTTTCAACTTAAATAGAATTTGCAGCTAAATGATTGCATCAAAGGCATAAACCTTGCTGCTTAAAAGAAGCAAAAAGTTGGGTCAATTGTCTCGATATCCTTCTTTTTGTACGGGTTCCATACACTACTAGCTTGCATATTAAAGACGAGGACGGGGTAATACCATAAATAGTACACAGAAGGTTTTTATAATCTTAACATTTAAATGCTCTTCTAGTATTTCCAACTAGTTGGTTTCCTTTGTTGATTCGTGCCTGCGTATGTTTGTCCAATCTTAGTTTGAAATCTATTCTCACTCTAACATCTTTCTCTGATTGCACTGTTTCTAGTGTAATTTCAGACCCATCATATGTAGACATTTTATATCTTCTCTCTTTCCAAGAAGTTATTTTGGTAGAAACTAGTCTTCTTCTTCTTCTATATATATTTCCTTCCAATTATTGAACACCTCCTCAACGGATATTATTCAAGTGGGGATCCCCGGAGTTAATTAAAATTTAAATAGTACGCCACTAAAAGTTTTCCACAAATAACCAGATTCATTGTGCACGGATTATAGTATTATAACATATTTGTTACTAAACGTTGCATTTTGTATATACAATAACCGCAGATTTACCCTAGTCCTACTCCTACTCGGGTCAAATAACCAGTTATTGTGCCCTGTTATGATGTTATTGTTGTTAGGAACGTTTATGAAGTCACAACAGGGCACAAATAACTTGTTATTTGCCCCGGGCAGAAATATTACTAGAATGCTACAAATATGTGACAAAGTTCCTTTTAACAACAATGACAGACGAGAAACGTCGATAAAATTGATTTTGTTGAAGAAATAATAAACACTCAAACTAAAAAAAGAAATCCGACAATGACTTAATAATATTCAAGAACTATAATTTTGAACGGTTCTGGAGCGTCTTAATACTGATGTTATTTCAGTGACGGAGCTTGCCAGACAGATGATAATATTCTTTTAACTTCTTTAAGCATTTGCATAATAAGCGATAAATAGATTATATTAATATGTACTTTTCCATATATACCCTGGTATCATCCCTCGACCCATATGAGCCATCGGCTAATGCCGTGGGAACATTTTTAAGTCTCAGGATGATATCAGGGCCGATATGGAAAAGGACACGTTATAATCTATAAATAATTTTCGTTTGTCCGGGTGAATTGTAATAGCCATTTTTCACTCCAATTATATAAAAAAGAAGATGTGGTATCATTGCCAGTGAGACAACTTTCCATAAGAGACCAAAATGACTCAGAAATTATCGGCTATAGGTCACCGTACGTCCTTCAACAATGAGCAAATTGACCATACTATCTATGCTGTTTGCATCATGTTGGTGTAAATTTAGCTGTATATAGTTCTATATAATTTTGGGTCGCCTGCAAACATGAGACCATCATACTCCGCACAAGACGGCAAATTGTTGTTAAAGGTAACAAACAGGACAGGTCCAAGAACTGATCCTTGTGAAATACCACTGGTAACTATATGCCATTTTGAAAAAATTAACATTGGTTTGAACTCTTTGTTGGCGGCCGCTAAGGAAGTTCTGGATCCATTTACATGTCAGTAAACTCATGCCATTTTATCTTAGTTTGTTAATAAATCGACTAGGTGGGACTTTGTTAAACGCCTTCATAAATGCAGTATAAACTGCGTCTAAAACGCTGGTCCAGTGATATTCACTAGGACTTTAAGTAATTGTAATAAAGTTGATCTTCCTCGAATAAAATCAAATAGTCTCTCACTAAATGAATTATAACGGTGGACATGGTATACTTTTCCTTTATAAGTTTCTCGATCAGTTTGCAGATAATACTAGTCATGCTAATAGGTTTGTAATTTGAAGCTTAATTCTTGTTACCTTTCTTAAAAAGATATTTTATTTGGACCATTTTCCAATCTTTCGGTAGAGTACCTGCTTTAAATGAGCTATTGAAAATCATACATAGAGGGCATCAATTATATCAGCTAGTTAAAGCAATACTTTCGGATATACCTTGTCTGGTCCTGTTGATTTCGAGGTATTTAAATTTTTTAGTAGTTTGTTGATTTCTTTGGTCTTAGATTTATTCTCATTACTAGATTCTTCAACATAAGGACTATTTTCAATAAATGCGTCATCATTATCGTCCTTTGCGGTGAAAGCGCTAGTGACACATTCGGCCAATACCTCAACCTTTTCTGTATATGTTCTTGCAACAACGTTTTGACCATCCCTTTTTACACGAAGTTCTGATACGCCACTTTTAGCATGCTGCTTTGCACTTAAGTATGAGCAAACCGTTTTTACAGTTTGTTTTTACTGACTCTGTTATTGACTCCTCCCGATTTTTGCTTTCTTTAGAAACCGTTGCTATTGCCTAGTTTTAGAGTACCCGAGTATCTTTCCTTATATAGACATAAGAAGATGTGGTATGAGTGCCAATGAGACAACTCTCCATCCAAGTCAACATTTATAAAAGTAAACCATTATAGGTCAAAGTACGGTCTTCAACACGGAGCCTTGGCTCACACCGAACAGCAAGCTATAAAGGGCCCCAAAAATTACTAGTGTAAAACCATTCAAACGGGAAAACCAACGGTCTAATCTAAATAAAAAAACGAGAAACACTTATGAACCACATCAACAAACGACAACTACTGAATATCAGATTCCTGACTTAGGACATCTCTGTTGTTTCCATATTTTCCCCATGCTCTACATGTATGTTTTTTTCCTTATTGAAAGTCTAGCCTCAGCACTGAGATGTTTTTTAAATTTCTTCTTTGAATATGTTTCTTTGGTATGTGTAAATCCATAGCATCAGTCTATTTATCTTTAATTGTGCTTACCATATTTTCTGTATTTTATCAGCTAGTGATTCCTCCCAGTTAACATTCATATGTTCCTTTAACTTGTCAGAATTATCCTTGAAATAGTTAAACCTAACACCTTTTTAGTTTTCATATGAAAGATAGCATTTATAATTTAAAACCAAAACATTATGGTCATTGTCGGGTCTTGGTATTCAATATTGATTAATAATTGTTCTTGGTTACGGTACCTTGTTGCTTTATCTACCATCTGTTGATTATAACAGTCACGTATACATTCTAAAAAGTTAGTACTAATGTTGTCTTTAGCAAACCACGTTTTCCAGTTGATGGCAGAAATTGAAATCGCCTGTCAAAATCACATTTGAATATAATTCCTCTAGTTTGCTAATTAAATAAGTAAGGCATGTAATGCCTTGTAATGTTTTTTCAGAAGAAGATGGACTCTCATAAATACAGCCAATCAATAGTTTATCATTATTCAATAAATGTATCTTTAGGTAAAGATATTCCTTAAATTCATGCCTGATATCTATCTCGTCTGCTTTAAGTTCCTTTTTAATATAAATCATAATCCAAAGAACGCTGTTTGTTGGAAAATTCTCGGGAAATATATCGTAGCCATCAATTGATAATTCTGACTTCAAAATTTGGTTTTAATAAAATTGAGAATGGAAATGGGGAATGTGTCAAAGAGACAACAACCCGACCATAGAACAGACAACAGCAGAAGGTCACCAACAGGTCTTCAATGCAGCGAGAAATTCCCGCACCCGGAGGCGTCCTTCAGCTGGCCCCTAAACAAATATATATACTAGTTCAGTGATAATGAACGCCATACTAAACTCCAAATTGTACACAAGAAACTAAAATTAAAAATAATACAAGACTAACAAAGGCTAGAGGCTCCTGACTTGGGACAGACGCAAAAATGCGGCGGGGTTAAACATGTTTATGAGATCTCAACCCTCCCCCTATACCTCTAGCCAATGTAGAAAAGTAAACGCATAACAATACACACATTAAAATTCAGTTCAAGAGAAGTCCGAGTCTGATGTCAGAAGATGTAACCAAAGAAAATAAACAAAATGACAATAATACATAAATAACAACAGACTACTAGCAGTTAACTGACATGCCAGCTCCAGAGAATTCAATTAAACTGATTGAAAGATTATGTCTTCATCATATGAATATCAGGCACAATCCTTCCCGTTAGGGGTTTAGTATTATACCATCATAACATATATGAGAAGAACATAACCCGTGTCATGCCAACAACTGGTTTTTAAATAAATGTGTTTAGTGCAGATGCAAAGACCCTATAAGTGAATCAATATTAACGCCAAAATATGCAATCTTTAATGACCTGACAACAGTATCGTAACTATATCCCTTCTTAATAAGTCTATTTAAAGGTTTTGTTAGCTTCAGAGGTGAATACTGACATTTTTGTGCTTTATAAAGAATATTTCCATAAAAAATTGGATGTGAAATACCTGAACGTATAAGAAGTCTGCATGTTGAGCTATATTTACGAATGATGTCCTTATACCGATGATAAAATTTAGTAAATGTTTTGACTAGTTTGTGATATCGAAAACCCTGGTGTAATAATTTTTCACTTGTTTTAGACTTGTTTTAAACTCATCAAATTTGTTAATAAAACTATCAGCGTTGATATAAAAAAAAACGTAAAATAACAAAAATAGCAAACTCCAAGGAAAATCAAATCGAAAATTCTCTTATCAAATGGTAAAATCAAAAGCTCAAGCACATCAATAACAACTGTCACATTCTTGACTTTGTGCAGGTATTTCCTTATGTAGAAAATGGTGAATTAAACCTGGTTTTATAGCTAGCTAAACCTCTCACTTGTATAGCAGTCGCATACAAATCCATTATATTGACAACAATGTGTGAACAAAACAAACAAACATAATAGGTAAAAATGTCAAAAATATCGGCACAGCAATCAACATTTTGTTAGAATCTTAATGACTATAAAAACAAACAAATATGTCAACACGGAATAAATGTCCTAAAATTCAGATAAAGCACTTGCGAGTTTACGGCCGTTAAAATGCTTTTCACTAATAACTTTAAACGAATTTACAATATGAGCAATAACATCCTTTGGTGTTACTCCTCATTTAATACCCTTACTATTCTATTTGCCCATTTCAAGTCTTTCATAACATTTTCCTCGCAATTCGGACACAACCAAAGCGAAGATGGGTTTTTAAACGAATCATACTCGTTCTTGGACAGACTCAAACAGTTTGCTACGGAAACATTCATTTCATTACACACATTGAATGATTTCACTAGTGTTCTCTGTATTTTTGTATATATTGCATTTCCAAACGTCAGTGTTTGACATACTTGAGGTGATCTAGTTGCTATTTTTTATTTGTTCTTAGCTGGATGCGACATAATTTGTAAACGTTAAATGATGTAAACAAAAAAATCACCTTTCTGTATGATCCACGTCAATATTGTTAATTCACAGCACATTAAGTTCAATCACTAAAAGCTTCGCAAAACGTATATATTAACTCAGCTATTTTGACTGTTTTTAAAGATCCTCCATACTGTTTTAAAATCAACTAATTTGTCGGCTCCTAATAGAAACACTTCTTCATTCTACGACCGGAAGTAGCAAATTACCGAACTTGTTTTTTCGACAAGTAAAAAATGAAAGTTTCATTAACATTCCTTTATAAAACTATTACTATAAGAGTTATTTCCCCTTATATGGCTAAGTTAAGAAATTAAATCACTTAGCGGTTTCTTTATTTAAACAAACAATCTTACACAGGAATTGCTATTTTGTATTAAAATGTACCGTTTTAAGCAAAAAACTAAAACGATTGTGTAGTGCTATTTTACATTCCAATATGGCATTATACAGTAAATATACTTTACAGTGGCGGATCCAGGTGAGTCCGGGGGTTGGAATCCTCCTCTTTTTTGACGATTAATGCTTATGAATGGGTACATATGGTTTGAACCCCCTTTTATCCTAGAATGGAACTACTCCCCTTAAAAAGTAGGCTGGGTCTGCCCCAAACCTGAGTCTTTTTTTTTCTCCATTATTAGCACGAATCATGAAGAAACCATAACAAAAAATAAAACACTCTAACTATGACTATATTAGAAAGAACGTTGACAGATATTTCTCTCGCACTAACAACATTAACCGAGATAAACTTATAATGTTAAAAATACAACAAAAGAATCATAATTGTGCTGACTTTACTTCAAAATTTGAAGCATGTCCCCAAAATCTGGAATGGAACTAAACAACTTTCTAAACCATTTCTGAAATCATGAATACTTTACCCGTAGTGTTTAGTACAAACCACAGATCTTAAATTTATAAAAATATGTAGGATGTTTATCTGGTGTTAATATACGTGGTTATCATATGGAGAAGGGATGCCTACATAAACATTACAACCTGGGGTTGTTGATAAAAAGTCTATTTTGTTCACACATTGTTGTCAATATAATGGAATTTTATGCTAGCCTAGTGTCATACAAGTGAAAGGTTTAGCTATCTAAAAAAACCAGGTTAAATCCATCATTTTCTACATAAGAAAATTCCTGTACCAAGTCAGTAATATGACAGTTGTTATCCATTCGTTCGTTTGGTGTGTTTGAGATTTTGATTTTGCCATTTGATTAGGGACTTTCCGTTTTAAGTTTTCCTCGGAGTTCGGTATTATTGGTATTTTCCTTTTTTCTATACGAACTTAAACATTAACTGACATACAAAATGTAGACTTCAATGATGATCGAATATCCGGTAGAGGTCAATGTATACACACTATGATTATTCGTGTTTGGTTTATGGTACATATATGCCATTGACTCTATTATAATTATATCTGTTTCTTTCTCTCTATCCTTTTGTTTTCATTAAAATTTGAATGACTCTGAAGTACCAATATTAAATATTTTATGGAAAAACGAAGTATAGTTTCTATGACGTTTCAAATAAACAATAATATTACTTGATAGCTTTTGACTTATATCAATGGAAACTGTGGGTATATTTGTCATTCGATTCATTTATTGTTTTGGGGGTTTGGGTCATAGTTTTGTTTGGTTTTATTCAAATTATGATTTTGATTGACCTATTTGTATATTCTTACTTTATAATGTAGGAACAGTCCAGCAGTACCTAAATATGGATTCAATATATATTATATACCAGTTAATACGGTCATGATTGTTCTGATACCGGGTAACTGCTACATATAAAATAAAAGCGATGTAAACGTTCAAAATGGTAAAGTTCAAGTCCTCTACTCGAAAGTTTCACGCACAACATCATGATGTTTTTTAGCTTAAAGACCTCGAGTTTGACAAGGCGCAATAATAAATAATTAGATTTTATACGTTGGTATATTTCATACTTGTTAAATCTACTATACAAACAATTATAGTTATGCATTCTAATTTACGAGTAGCAAGGTCAATCGATTAGTAAACTGAACGAATTCATATCCAGAGCAGTTTCGGGTAATTCGTTTTAGGCTTGTAACAAAAATCAAATGTTTATCAAACTTGGTAAAAGGGGAATTAGCTACAAGATTAGAAAAAAAATAGGATTATTTTGGTTCAATCATTAATGAAAGTGAAATAGTGAAATATTATTTCGCTTTTAGCAGCCAGTATGGTTCAATGTTGTCAAAATAAGCTAAGAAACATCGCTGATGAATTATTCACTTGCAAGTGAATAATTCGACCTCATTGAATCCGTATTCATGTGACCTTCAATTTAACCCCTTAGCTAGAGATAAGTTACGCATGAATTAGACGTGTTTAATTATTAAAAGGAGAAGAATGTCAACATTGCATGTTAAAGAAGGATAAACAATTTGATTGACTGATTCGATCAACAAATCTCAATCTTACACAGGTAAAAACGATGATTAACGTATATTTTTAACATTATAAAATCAAACAGACCTAAAAATAAAAATTCAATTGCACGAGTTCGCATCTATTTATATCTGTATTTATGTTTATATCGGGTTATATAACTATCGGCAGTTTTGGGACGTCACCTCGATAGTTAATTAGATCGCGTCTAGACTAAACTGCACACGAAATGCTGACACAAATTATCGAACCCATGCATTGTAAATTGTATATTTTTTTATAATTTGGATATACGTTTTAGTATGTTATAAATCAATATGAGAATTTGAGTCAAATAGTTGTCAGCTTATGTCCCTAAAACAGAACATTTTATCATATATTTATCAACTGATCGAAACTAATTATTAACTACAGTGTTGATAAAACCCGGAAAATGAAATTGAAACCGAATTTTATAATAGGTATTTCAGAGGGGAATCTACTTATAACATAAAACAATCTCATTTACAAATCAATAGACAAAAGTTTTCAGTGAGAACAAAATAGTTTGTTATTTCTACTTTTGCTACCTGATTCGATTTACGTAATATATATCAATGGATAAACACAGGAATTGATGAATATGCCATACAGTACACCCACAACATCAACCAACAGCATTCGACTAATTTGAAATAAGAAGAAAAGACCAAACAGACGTCGACCCTCAAACAAAGACAAACAACAACAAACAGCTCAAGTTCAAGATTACCTGCATTAGTAAAAAACAATATATGAATTGTTAGTATAGCAGTTCATGTAATGAAAAATATCTGATGTCTATATAAGAATACCAAATATATGTATAACCTTTTCTAGTTAAACCCCGCTTATCTTTTCGAATAGAAACACAGTTTTTATAATCTTTACTTCTTATTTCAGATGCAGAATATATCCATTATTTTTTTTTTCTGCAATATCATTTATCTTCACTTAATCTATGGTCTAAGTATTAAATACAACTTGAAGGCTTTAGCCTGAAAGGTGCATCTTATTTACACCAAAATATTATTGTAAATGCAGAATGATAGTTTTCAATAATTAGGAGGGGTCTTTCAGCGATTAGACCATATTTTAATGAAAAACATACTAAATGCAGGGTATTCAATTTCATTTATCGAGGTATTGGTGTAAATATTAAAAGACTTAAAATAGTATTCAAATATTTTAAAACGTAGTTCATAGTCATTCGAAAAGGAAACAGAGAGTCACACCTATGCTTTGTCATACTAGTATATGTAACAAATGACGTGAAAGTTCAAACTAACACAGAACAGTCAGATAGACTTTTTAATTATATATTTATTCCGCAACGGTCAAAGTAATAATTTGTTCAAGTCAACTGTAATCTATTGTTAGTAAAATCTAAAGTGCAGATAAAATACAACACGCCTTTATTGACGCCGAATCGTCTAACATACAATAAAACAAACCCTTGCAGTAATGTATATATGCATTACATTTAATAATTGGTCCCAAGTATCAACGAACATGAAATTGAATACCATTTAATTTGATATTTCTGCTAGGATGATACCTTTCTTTGTAAGTTAAGAGCTAGTCTGGTAAGTCTCATTTTTACTTTGGTAGTTGTCTTTCAATACAGTGGGATTTCCAGTGACTCCTAACAATCGAACAGTGACTCTTTTTATGAAAGAGATAGAAAAGGTAAAAAACAAAGGAAAGACAATTAACACATAAAACTCGATATGCATAGGGATGAATATCTCTGAAAACACAAAACCATAATATAACTTTTATACAACCACTATAAGTAAAGTATATTTTGAAGCTGAATTTGTTGATAAATGATTTTTTAGTTGCCAAATATGCTGCTAATTGAACAATTTATTGCTCAACATAGGGTGTATAAAAAACTGCCAATCTTGACTGCATATTTTTCTTTTTTTTAAAAAAAAAATATATATCAAACCTTAATAATGTAGCGTAATGAGGATCTAATTAACGTGTTCCAAAATGTAGTTTCGCCACAAGAATTTTTTAAAGTTGGGTCATTTTGTCTATATGAATGTCGGTAAATTCGTATGATCTAGCACACCGATAAGTGTATCTTTGGGACAACTCGACATAATGTAATCAATATACGTGACAAATTACCTAATGTGAAGTGTATTGAAATCATCATAATATAAATGATCAACATATTATATTTGAAAAACATGATTCCTATAATATAAGACTTTAAAGGTTTGTATCATTTACATTCAACGTTTTATATCGGATTCTTTTTTTTTACTATCAATGTTACCTCGAGGTTCAACATTGATAGTAAAAAAAAATCCCATAAAAACGTTGAATGTAGATGATATGAACCTTCGAATTCTTATAATATAGGAATAGAAAACATGTGATCCAAATTAACCACGTGTGTTAAAGAACATACTTTGCACTTTTATGATGTACATGTATGCGCATCTTCCATATTCAAATATGTTAAAAAAAAAATTGAAAATTGAAATTCTTACACACTACGCAATAGTTTTGTCTTTGTTAAAAAATCATGAGTATTTTTATTTGGTATTTCTTTGATATGAATATACTCATTTCTCTAACTTTGATTTATGTTTGTTGTCGGTTCATGTAATATGTTGGAGTGTGTGCAAAATAAAAATATCCACCCGATTCAAATTAAAAATGCATTTATTTTTCTTTGTGTAAAATTGAACAACTTTTGTAGGTGTTGATTTAGAAGTCCGCATGTGAAATCTTTAACGTGCATATTTAGGTATAAACAGTGGCAGTTCCAGAAATATTCATTAAGGGAACTACCATTTAACTTTTTAAAAAAGGGGGTTATGGGATTTTTTTTTTCTTTAAAAATATTATGATCCCCAATTTGATGAATTTTGTTTGTAATACTTTTATACAAACACTACATATATGAACGTATATGTTAAATCTAAATTTATTAATATATGAAAAATGTTTGACTCGGACAAAAAAAAATACCCCCTCCCCCTCGTTTCAAATGGTTGAAACCTAAGGGGATGCCCACTGACTACCTTAAATGGAGCCCGATCCAGTCCTGCTTTAGAGATTTCGTATGTAATTAACAAAATTTGTCTCACACTGAAAGGGGCGGCCGGACACCCTGTCCCCTATTCAGACTCTAATGAAAGTTTGAAATTAGGCGAGGAGCTATTTTTAGAAAAAAAATGAATAGTTCTCTGACGTCCAACGACTGTTTTCCCAGACAAGCTTGGCCCCAGCTTGTCTAGCAAAACAGCCGTTGGACGTCTGGGTAATCTCGGACTCGGACTATAACTTGGTATGTCGTATTAATAAACAAATTAAATCTTTATTTTGTCATAAACTTTGTGAACTACAATGTCATGCAAACTGAAACCAAAAGCCCATCCTTGATAAAAAAAAATGTCAAGTGTGCCAAATGTGGAATTAGAGGCAAAAAGATCGTATCATAATATGAACAAGCCAGTCGAGATTTTAAGGGAGTAACAAGACAATCATAGGTTATGATTCTTGGACCGTCTCTGTCCCAGTTGTAACATTTCTTTAGAATGCAAATGTGTCAAACCCCAGGGTCCTCCACAAAAAAGAAAAAGTCGGACACTTGTCAAATATGTCCCAATATAGCTTAAAAAATTCATGAGACTTTATTTTAACTGTCGTTGATGCCAAAACATATATGTTAATGTTCAAAATTGAATATACAGATGAACTTTCGTTGGACTTTCCTTTCCCTCAGTGACTAGCATTTTCTTAAAATCACCTAGCTAGTTCTTTTGAAAACGTACTCCGATGCTGGATTAAAAGAAATTGCCAAATTAAGACACAAAGAAGATGGCCTCTTAACAGTCCAACAACAATGCATTAACTTTAGGAAAACTCATTTATTTCATCTTGACATCTTTCTATACAAAGCTCAGTTGCTCAGTTTCTTTATCAATAGAAATTTAAAACATGAGCATTCAGAATTTACTTATAAACAAACCACAAATGAAACAAAATATTGAAAGACGTGGTTTTACTGACAATGGAGGCAACAATATTGATTCAAGAAATCATCAAGATTTTCAAAATATTACCGACAAAAGCCTTCAGTTGGGCAATCTTACTGTAATCTAATTATCTCTACTGATAAATAATGCAACACTAATGACACATTTAAGTTTTGGAATGATTTATTCACAGAGACTGTTTTTCATTGATGTACATTTCTTTGCTCTTGTCTTTTCGGAGTTCAAATTTGGAATTACAAATTGCTGCATGAAAGAGACTAGTTCCACTTTTCTATGCATATGATCGTCATATGTACTTGAAAATCATTCCATAAAACATCCCTTTGATATCCGTTCAATGCCAGAAGCTGTCTATAACCCAGCTGAGAGCAGTCCTCAGCTAGTGGTTTCTCTGCCACAATTACAAGGGAAAACTGGCTACAACTTGCACTGGATCAGGCACTTGAATCTAACATCGATCTTGATGTTAAACAGTTAGTTTAAAGGCCCCTCCGGAACTGTTGGATTTTATGACAGTCTTCCTTCCATACAGAACATCGCTGCAAAATAATTTGATCATTCAATTAGGTGATAATAATATTATTTGGCAATCCAAAGAGAACCTGAAAATATTAGACCAATGTTTGAACAGAGAAATGCCCCCCAAAAAACAGCCATTTTGCTAGACAATGAAATTTAAAAACTAGATAGTTGCATGTCCCTTTATCTTTTGTTTCAGTAAAAAGTAAATGTAGATCAGATCATTGGCTCTAACCAAATTTTTAAACCGGTATTTTGAATTCCAGTATTGTGATTGCCAAATTTAGCTGCCCCCTGAAAATCAAATAGTTGTTACCACAGATAAAAATAATCTAAATTTCGTAATATTCCCACCCTACATCTACCCCCCCCTCCTTATTTGTTCAAGGTATGGTGGTTTGACCCCTTTTCGGCTTTCAGTATATCATATTGCTTATCTTTAATAAAAATTGCGTAAACTAGGCGATTTTCTAGTGATTTTCTACGATATTCTTTATCATTTGAAAAAATACCATGCATCTGATTTAAATTGTTTACTTTTTGAAAAAGCGCGCCTTCTTTTATTTAATTTACCTGCCTTTATTTCATGTAGAAACCCAAATCAAAAACTGCCAATCTTTGCTGCATATCAATTTTTTTCCCCGATAAAATATATATCATGCAACATAATCAAATTTACAAATTGGGAGAAAATCAAGGTGTTCCAACCATTGGATAGTATAAAAAAAAAACAATGAAAGGATAGCATGATTACAAGTGTGAACCCTGACGACACTGAAAATCGAAAATTCACGCATTTACTTATAATATGAAGATACCATGAGGTGATAGACTTAACAATTAATAATTTACCTGATTCATTATCGTATTCACATTCACATTATGTTGACACGTCTTAGTTCGTCTGTGCTAGCTCATTTCAAACAAACAAAACAATTACAGCATCATCCGTTTTCTTTACCGATCGCCTCTAGTCAGAAGAGCGCACTGTTTACAGGGGAGATACTTTTTTGTCACCAGTTTGCACACTGAGTACCACTACATTTAATACATATTTGCGAAGTTTATTTGGATTATAAAAATGGTATAAATGTATATTCATTTTAGGTTTGAAGATAATTTCTTTTTTTTTTAATTTGATGACATGCATATGGATAATTTGTAACCTGCCATCTATATTTCCATGTCCAAAAACCAAAAAGGATTTTTTGATATGGTGTCTTTCTCTCTTTCTAATATATCTGTGCGTACAAAATGTTAATAGTTCGATGGCCTATTGAATCGACCGGTTTATATTCATTTTCACCACGATTTAAATGATAGTCAAGTGTTTCAATCTTTAGAACCTCACGACTGAGCAACACGAACGCCACCAAAAAACGGTCTAGCAACTCGTGATGGCGTCGGTAAATCTTTAAGGGATGACTCCAACATCTTCACTTGGAACTCCATAGGTACCATCTATCAAGACATTCATGATAATTGGAAACGTATCAAACGGAATGAATACTCCATATTCGAATATTGCTGGGTAAAATGGAAACTTAACAATTTGGAACATATCTTAGTATTATAAAATACTTATATACTTTACTTGTACTTGTAACTTTGGTTTTCAAACATGTTGTCCGAGGGTTTTACTGATATGTCATTTTAAAATTGTTCAAATACACATCTTGTGCAGTAAAATTGTTATCGTTTAATGTTAGCACAATCAATTGGGTCGATATCTCTGCTATCCTTTATGTACATTTTATATTTGCATTTTGACGTTTAAATTAAAATTGAATTTCAAAATATCCATGATAAAGGAGAATGACTGAAAATGCATCAATTGTAGAATTGGTACCGTTGAAAGATATTACTTTTCAGATAATATCCTTGTGGATACTCGGTAGAGTTTTGCCTGCAGCGATTCCAGTATTAATTATGTGCTTTCTTTATTGTTAAGTATTTCCAGGCATAGTTTAAGTAAAAACAGGAAGGAGTCAATAGCCGTGAATATGTCCGATTATTAAAAAGCAGAAAATGAAACATATTAATTGTTCAGGATTTGTATACGGATTATTCATATATTAAAGGTTAATAAAAAAAAAGATATTAAGCTTCCAAGCGCTAAACATATATTCGAATTTTCATCAGTATATACAACACGTTATTTCAGCCTTAACAGCCTGTCCTAATATTATTGCTGTCCTGAAATAACACCCGTACCGTATTTTCATCTGATATTGTTCCAAAAGTGATTTCTGGGTGATTGAGTCGCCACCGTCGTATATGTGAAATTCATTCTCAAATTGTCTATTTAATCATTTTGCGTGTTTTTCAATCTTGTATAAGTTCTTTTTTCCATTTATAATATTGATTTCTACCTAACTCCCTTTTAAAAACATTTAACTTATATGGACCTAAAGAGAGAACACGTTTTTCCTTAGTTCCGGGGTCAATTTTTTTACTTCAGTTTTAATTGAAGGCAACAGTAGTATATCGCTGTTCAAAAGTCATAAATCGATTGAGAGAAAACAAATCTGGATAAGTGTTTTGTTCGTTAGCTTTCTAGATTATCCACTATCCTATATTTTTAAATCTCAATTCCTTATTTGTTCCAGACAGAACGTTCGATTTTTTTAAAAATCAATATATCTTTTATTCAGGTGTCTCGTTACTGATTTTACGCACTACGTTAATTTTAGTGTGTCAGTCTCGTGCAAGTTAAACTGATAGTAGATACCTGCAAATGTGTGAACATATGTATATTTGTCTACAAAATTAAGAAAATGGAAAATAGAAAACAGACAAGGAAGTATATACAATTTTATTTATGAAAGATATGGTTTAAACACAACAAATAAACAATATAATAAAAAAAAAAAAACAAAAACAAACAAACAAACAAACATGTAAAGGAAGAGCACAGGTGTATTTATCAGTATTTGTAAAATGTCATTATGTTGCCGCAAAAAAATCATTTTTGGAAACGTTCATCAGAATGTTAAATTATTCCAAATCACCTGCTTCTTTGCTTTGATGTGACACTACTAAACCAAATTTGTACAAAGATTGATATGCAAATTTATGCAAGAAAGAGTTAAGCACATTAAATTAAAAAAATAAGTAAACAAAAACAAAATCAAAAAGAACTAACGAATGATATGGCGATATGAAAATCCATCAAAGTTATTACTGCTAGAATATTAAAATAAAGTACCCAGGTGTAGAAGTGAGTGGTTCAAAAATGCAGTTGAATAATGTTTTATTTGTCTATAATAGCGGATATCTTCAGCATGTTGTAAGTTATTTAATGAAGTGGTCAATCATTAAAGACCATAACTTAACTTAGAAAACATGAAAGTGAAAGTAAATTTAAACTCAATATAAGCTTCCCAATTGATATTTTTGCTATTCAGACACCTAGTCTAAAAAATATGGTTTCTTATCCATCGATTTAGTACTTAATATTATTAGTTGTATTGTGGAATAATCTTAATAATTATAAGATTAATATGAAATGGTTCTAAAATAAAATTTGCTTTGGTGAACAACTGCGACGATAAATCACTTGACTGCGATCCTCTGGAACAAATAAAGTAAAAGTCCAAACAGCCTTTTCATGTCTATCAGTTATTCTTTCTTAATATTTTGTGTCATGATTTAAGCAACAACACATGACAAAAACACTTTGTGTTGTTACTATCGCAATCTTAAAGTCAAGTTTTACCTTGATATGCAACTTATTTGGTTGTAATATTAAATTTTAAATAGTCCAATAATGCCGGACTAACAATAGATATAAGACGATGTGGTATGAGTGCCAATGAGACAACTCTCCATCCAAGTCAAAATTTATAAAAGTAAACCATATTTTTTTTTTGTTCACGTTAAATAGAAGACTTGTTTATTTCTATTGAAGATTCTACAAATGATTTCCCTAGGTGTTTTGATCATTAAAATATGATTTATTTCATTCCCGCCAAAAACAAGTGTGTAAGAGTAAAATAAAAACCATGATTAAAAAGTATCTATACATTTTGTACCTGTATTGTTTCCCTAACAATTTAAAAAAGGTACTCCTTCAACAACACCCGAAAAAGTATAAGTCACCAACTTTTCAAAAAGTAATGAGGAATTTTCACATTTTGTTCTCACTCATTTGTTTTTTTTACGAAAACAGTTATCTGGCGACATTCTATTACTTTTCGGAAATTCTTTACAAATAACACAAACTGGAAGTGTGAAACCCACATTTAAATTTTTGATAAAACAACTATATGCAACTACAATATTATCCAGCAATAAAAATGATAATATTTGTATTCAATTGGTCGAAATAAAATGATTCACCGCTTTGATACGAAGCTTGGTAACCATATTTGCACACGGAGGGATATACATTTTTTTTAATGTTCGATAGAGTTAAGCCCAATAATTAAAAATAGACTTAAAACACAAAAGAACAAAACAAAAAGAACTAACCAACGAATTAACGAACAACGAACGTACGTAAACCCATAATTCTTTTTAGCAGATTGTAAAATAAATGTATCCACGTGTAAAAGTTAACTTTTCAAAAATAATTCGTCTTTAATAGCAGATATTTTCAGCGTGTAGTTAGTTATCACATGTGCTGGCCTATCATGACTAAAGTTAAGAAACAATGAAAGTGTAAGTAAATTCAAACTTCGAGTATTATCAACATAGGCTTTCATATCGATATTAGATTTGTTTTTGTTTGTATCGATATATGTGCAATCGCGTTATGCTGCTACACGAAAATCGCCGTTGAAACCAAATATGGAATATTTAATTGTTAAAATCATCAATTCTCCACTTTGATAAGAAACTATTTGAAGTGAATAAACTCATCATAGATGCCAGTATTCAAATTTTGTATTTGCGCCAGACGCGCGTTTCGTCTACACAAGACTCATCAGTGACGCTCGAATAAAAAAAAGTTAAAAAGGCCAAATAAAGTACGAAGTTGAAGAGCATTGAGGACAAAAAAATCCTAAAAGTTTTATCAAATACATGTACACCTAAGGTAAATGGTGATACGAAATATAATGTACGTTTTGTAGGGAATCGGCAGTTTGTAGATTGCTATGACAGTCGGAACAGGAAAGTCTTTCTTTTGTTGATTTGGGTCAAATACTTCCTGGCCTAGGTTTAACAAACTTATCACAACGTATATACAAAATATAATGGAAAAACATATATATATATACAAAATATAATTGAAAAACATATATATACAAAATACAATTGGGAAAAAGAATGTTGTGAATGAACACAAAACGAATAAAACAACGGATTGTCTTTTTATTGTTGTTCTTCGTTTCAAATCATAGTGATGCTTTCAACATGAAGCAAAAACTTTAAGCTTATTGCAAATTCGAGACGGACCATATCACAATTTTGATCAAAATTCTTAGCTAAATGTTAAATATACTATATCTGTGTTCACATGTTTATCGTAGTTAGTAGTTATAGGTTGCAATTCTGTAAATACAGACAATGCAATTTTCCATAGGAACTCCCTTTGCGGCTAAAACTGTGACACTTTTACTATGAAGTTTCGTGAAAAATAATATCTCAGAACGGAAAGTTTATATGCACTACTATTTTATTCAAAGGTCAAAATATAGGGCTGTGCGGCATATTTTCAACATTTATATGCCCTGAACTTCTAAGAGTTTAAACTTATACTAAAATTCTATACTACCCTTACCTCCATTTTTGGACCTCATAAGAATTAAAATTTAGCCGCTACCATGTTTATCTATACTGGTTACATTCCCAAGTGATGTCTCTATGAGATGAAACACAGAGATCATCAATGGGAACCAGTACGTTAACAAATTAACATACCTATGAATATTAAATATCTCCCCAAAAGAGGCGTGGTTTGAGAAACAGCTGTATTTACAAAGTGCAACCTATACAAACATTTATTCAAATAGAAAACTCTCTAAAAACACTTTTTCTCACAACAATACTTATTTATCAGAATTATAGCCTTAAAGAAATCACTGCATATACTCTAAGTCTCCTTTTACTGTACATTTTATACCCCTACCCCTGTTTCAATTTTTTAAAGATTTTGAAAACAAGACTCTAATTATTGCCAGCTTACCCTATGTGCATGTTTTCTGACATGAACTGTCTAAAACCTGTTTGAAACTATTCTGATAACAAATTGAAAGCATTTTAGAATACTATAAATGTTTTGTTTATTAGTTAAGCATTCCAACATTCAAGATTATACAAAGTATCCAATCCTGCCTGTGTCTCCAGTCCACATCTTACTGTATGCCTATTTGTCAATGAAAGTTCACAATTTCTGCCTCAAATGGTCAGTTTAGAATTCTTGTCACAACAGTATCATCCCTAACCATATATCTAACATAAGTTAGTTAATATATGTCCTAGAAGTGTTTAAACAAAGGCATATTTGCAAAAGTTGTATTTATGAAGATATCAGTCTGGTGCATAAATTCACTAAAAGTTTGATTGAAATGACTGCTTACATCTGATTTTTGCATAACTTCCTAGCACAGTTATTGTTTACTTTATAAAAGACCTTTAAAATAAAAAAATCATAGCATTTACAAGTTAAATTATCTGTTTTATGACTCAGGGGTAGGCATTTTCCTCTGTTTTTTGCCCCTGGGGCCTCACATTTCCTAATTTTTTTCCCTGTTTCTAGCAATGTAAAATATTTACTACATATTTAGGATAGAACACACTATTGTAAGTTTTACTGAGGTCTTTTTGTAATTCTAGCTTGTACTTTTTTATGCCGCAGTCACAAAAAAGCACATTTAGGCGTTACGGCTTACTTTTGGGTTATCGACAGGACAAAAACACCCCACCAGAAATATTTAGGAAGGATCAATGAGTTGCAATTACTGTGAAGAGTAAATATAAGCACTTCTAAACAATTTAAATTACAAATAGGCATATATTATGAATTTATTTTGAATTCAGGGCTTTAAGTAAACCATGCATACTGTAAACTGTGAATTTATGCTGAGTCATCATAGTTAAGGCCCAGGATTTTCTCAATCTTCATGAAATATTTATAAAACTTCATATTTGAGTTAAATTCTTTAAAATCTCTGAGATAAACCAGATTTTGTGAAATTCTGTATGTTCTATTTTTTAACCCTATATAGGTTGCAATTCTGTAAATACAGACAATGCAATTTTCCATAGGAACTCCCTTTGCGGCTAAAACTGTGACACTTTTACTATGAAGTTTCGTGAAAAATAATATCTCAGAACGGAAAGTTTATATGCACTACTATTTTATTCAAAGGTCAAAATATAGGGCTGTGCGGCATATTTTCAACATTTATATGCCCTGAACTTCTAAGAGTTTAAACTTATACTAAAATTCTATACTACCCTTACCTCCATTTTTGGACCTCATAAGAATTAAAATTTAGCCGCTACCATGTTTATCTATACTGGTTACATTCCCAAGTGATGTCTCTATGAGATGAAACACAGAGATCATCAATGGGAACCAGTACGTTAACAAATTAACATACCTATGAATATTAAATATCTCCCCAAAAGAGGCGTGGTTTGAGAAACAGCTGTATTTACAAAGTGCAACCTATAGCGATGAATCGATGAATCTCCATCCTATTTTACATATGTAAAAGATATTGATTTAATAGATATAAGAACATGTAGTATGAGTGCCTATGGGACAACTCTCCATCCAAGTCACAATTTGTAAAAGTAAACCATTATAGGTTAAAGTACAGTCTTTAACATGGAGCCTTGGCTCACACCGAACAGCAAGCTATAAAAGCATATCTGCAAAAAAGATAGGTTCAGCAAGTTATTCGATAAACGAATATGTATGAACAGTCTCCAAATACTATGCCATCACTTTGTAACAAAACTCATAATCATCCTAGAATAGAAACAAAAATGTTAAAACAGTTGGGATATTACTATGCAATAAAATAAAAACAAATCATTATTACGGTAATTAAGGAAAAGTGTACGTCCACTACAGTTTTGAAACTACATGTTACTGCAAACATGCACATGTTTATCAGCGGAGATACTATGTATACTCAAAGTGAAAACCACCACCACCATCCAATCAACTTCAGCAAATTGGATTTAATATTATCCAACTTGTACGTTTTCTTGTATACTTTTGAAAGCTAAGACTTTATGATATCCAATCAATTTTTCAACACTTTTTGGATCGTGAAAATGTTTGGGAATATAAGATGCAGTACAACGTCAAAAGCAAGTTATTCTTAGACACAAAACGCTGATAGAATCTCTAATTGCTGGGTGTATAGAGCAACACATTGCAAACAACCTATTATACGCAGTATAAACACATTAAAGGAACCTCGATATCTTAAGTATAAACAAATAGTGAGGGAATTAAGGCAATTTATGATATTCAGTAGCAAACAAAAAATGTCTCGTTCTTTTTCATCACAAAAATTAAAAACCTTGTTGATAAATACTTCAATTTAACTTCACAAGTAATACACGAGGGTGTTGTATTATTTATTTTAGGTATTAAAGTTGTTTATGATCTTACTAACGTGTTAGAGTCTTCTTTGTAAAATGCTTTGTGTATCTTAAACCTTTCATTTTAGTCCATTTTTGTCAATATCCTTTTGATATAGCTCGGTATTTTTGCATCCCGCCGTTGTGTTATTGTGCTATGGTAATTTTTTGTATTCTTGTCTTTATTTTTGATTATGTGCCTTGTCTATAGAGTGTCGATATGCCACTTTGTTTTTTCTATGTTGACGTAGTTGTGAGTTTAAATAGTGATTAAAATTATAACACAATGTTGCCTGCTGAACCCCTATATTTTACCTTTTCATCTATTATGTCTATTTGTTTTGCTCATACATAGGTGTCAATATTATGAAATATTATGCGATTTTCATACAAAACAGGTTTATTCTACTATTTTCTACATAAGGAAATGTCTGCAGGAGTGTGACAGTTGTTTGTAATTCGTTTGATGTATTAGCACTTTTGTTTTTGTAATTTGTTAAGGGACGTTCCGGTTTGAATATTCTTGGAGTTCTTTACTTTTGTTGTTTTTACTTTTTTGTGAGCCTTATGATGTTCAATAGCAAACAACTATCAGGAGCTTATGGTGTTGAGAAGCAACATATTGTGTAACTTTATGAATTGAAGAAATAAAAAAAGAAATATCAGTTTTGTTTGCCAAAAGTGTTTTTTGTGTTTATTTTTTGTAGACAAAAAGCCGTTGACCAATGTACGAAGACCTTTCCGTTTTTGGCAATAAGTATGTCCTCTAACATAAAAAATTAATCCCGTGGTATTGGACAAACGTATCTTGTAAATACAGCTATAAACGTATCTGTTATGGTTTTATTTGTTTTCATTTGTGTGATTGTTCATTTTTGCAATTTCTTTGTAAGTGTGTTGATATTGCTAAAGGCAGTGGATTCACTAAACACGTTTATTATCTTACAACTTTAATGACAGAGAAGGTCCAATAGAGACCTTGGATTCGAAAAATTCTTTCCTTGAGTGGCAAATGTAATCTGTAACATTATCACTAGGTTATTCGACAAAACACAAAACAATTATGAATTTAATAAATTACAAACTTATAAATACGTTTATGAAGTCGTCCTCAATTCTTTTTGAGTAATGTTGCGTATTCCAACAACGAAAATGTTGTCTCCCTTTCGATTGCTCTGACAGAATGTAGACACAGACTGACAGCACCACAAACAGAAAAGCTTTTCCCTTTGCTATAATATATATATCTAAAAAGAAAGATACTAATATAGTAGATATTTGCTTGATTTAATATCACCCAAAATATTTCAGAAGATCATCGAGCATATTAATTTTAAAACGACAATCTGGTTTTTAGATTAAATTGTGTCAATGTATATGAAACTGTATGGGGCATAAGTTTATGTAAAAGCAACTGAATGTAACACATATCTGGACACAGAGATAGTTATAAGCATTAAATGAAAATTATAAAGAAATCATTGTAGTTTTGATATTATCTATTCATGTGGTATCCCCAATTTTAACGATATGCGCTTAATGACAAAGACTTTAGTCAGACAGTTTGGGAAGCATTTGAATAGTCCTGAGATAAACATGAACATCACAATAGAACTGGTTAGCTTTCTAAATATATTCCAGTTACATGTCCATGGCATATCCTAGGTCATAACCCTATCATTTATAGATTACATTTATGTATTGATATTATTGTCCTTTCTTGAGTGTTGTCTTTGACAGATGACATTGAGAAGATAACAGAACTAAACTTGAAAATTCACAAAGTACACGAACTCAACTTGCATTTTCGTAAACTGAAAATATGACCAGAGACAAGTGATTGTTACTTACAAATACGAGTGAAAATATGCAATCTATGTTATTTTGTTGTTAAAGACATATTTGCATCCTTGTCATAGCATTCTCTGATATTCATCATATTTGAAAAGCGTAATGGTTACTTATTTGGCGGATAAATCACTTACTTTTTATACTTCTTTTCCTTGACGCACCAGTAACTTTGTATTTGATTAAATAGATGTAGATTTTACCTTCCAGTTATCAGAATTGGTCGACCCTCGTCTATTTACACTTTGTCTAGTAATGAACAGATACTTTCTACAGGTGGGTATTTATCAGAATCATCCCTATTTGTTTTGAATATTTTCACGTGATGCTTTGTTCTTGATTTCTGTAACATGAAGACATTTGTTTTATTCTTTTCATTTACATGTTATATCACAATTGCTATTAACAAGTAGACACATCTGACAATGCAGCATTTGTACATTCTCTCTTTACTAAGTTGTATATATATATGTTTTAATTTAATTATGTAATGTGTTTCACAATTCTGTTCTATATTCCCAGTCATGAACATCATGAATGAAATTGAATTTGTCTGACCGTTCATGAATTCCTGTCAGGAGACGCTCACTCGTGTGATATACTCGATCTCCTTTTGTTCAAATGTCATGCGATATCCTCTGTATGTATTTTACAAATGGATATACAAGTTTTAAATATCTTTAAAAAAAAGTTCATCATATTTTCGTGATTTTAGTACATGACCTTTAGTTTTTTAACCCTAAGTTTCTACGATATCCGTCCCATATATATTTTAACTCTAAATTTCTATGACATCCGTCCCATATATATATATTATTTAACAGTACTTTAGTTTAAATTTGTCAGTTTTTCGAATTTTAAACTTACCCAGTATGCAAATGATTTGCAAGTTAATGCTTTTCATATGAAAACCTTAATGATCAAGTTATCTAGCTTACCTTATCATGTAAAGTAAACCGTAGCATAAATATGTTCTGATTCGTTTTCTCGGCAGAACGCATTTCTATTTCTAGCATTGCCACTTTGAAAACATCGTCTTGAGTGGGACAAAAACTGGTAATCTAGATGAATGAAATGGTCACAAGCCATATATCATAATAACTATCTTTTTATTTGGATTTTGTTCGTGTTTAGGATTGTCAGTTTATTTTATCTAACTGGTTTTATTCCACTGTTTGTTTAAACATAAAAACATAAACAAAAACTGTATATCATTTCATCTAGATTTATTTTAACATGCAACCTTACCAATAACAGATTGGTAAATTTGAGAAACCCGAAATTCGTGTTATGGTAACAACACACGTCGCTATTACTGGTGTCCTCATCTGCATTGTGAATATTCCATGGTATTAATCACAATGTATATATAACTGAACAAAGAATAGATTCGTAACGTTATTAATAAAATCAAAAGAGTCAATATATAGTACTTCAAATAGTCAAATTTGACAGCAAATGCGAGGTGGGAACAATCAAACAAACTAAATTTGTTTTTTATTTTTAGCTTACATTTTCTACTTAAGCCATTATAAACGTATACTACATTAATGTAAAGGTTGTAATTAAACGCTATTCTAAAACAAATGTCAAATATCCTTAACATATACCTTTTCATTCTTTTGTACAAACATAACTATATTGTCGATGCGGTAATTAATAATCATACTCCAGAACTGTTCAACATTACCATCGTCAGGCAAACCACTTAATATGAAGATATCATCCGTACTTTGCTACAATTATAGAGAGTAGAAATGATACCAAATATCAACTGGAATACATGGAAACTGAGAACATATGCGTCATGATATTCTTTGGAAATATACAACATTTATACATTTGTATATATACTTGTGTCAAGGACACATTGCAAACTAAAATCTTCGTACATCCAATTCCCAATCGCAAAGTACTTTAAAAAAAAAGACATGTAATGTGTACACATGTATTACCAAATTACTTTATATTATGTGAATTTATAACGTTTTGGTTTGTAGAAATTTATTTAATATATATACTATATAGTTAGCACACCTTCATATACAGCGTTTTTGATTCTTGTGTCGGTACACCTACATTTAATAGCAAATATAGATATATAAACAGAATTTGAACAATTAACGCTACAACTCCTAAAGTGTATGATTTATCAATGTTTATGTTATATAAATAACATGAAGAAGTATAAATTAATACACATTTTCGATTTTACAATGTTATTTATACATGCACTATATATTGTTGTTGGGACAGGTTTTCAAACACTATTCCATATTTAACATTTAACGTATAAAAAATCCACTGAAGTATACGGTATACCAAGTTCAACATAATTGTATTCGTATCTCAAATACAAAACATAGTTTTACTACCAATATATGATATTGGTTAAACATGTCCTTCTTATTCATTTTTGTAAAAATTCCGCTAAATTTTTCAAAATCTACAAAAACCTGCCAAATCCATTTTTAATGCATTGAGTTAATTATTCAGAAATACATCTTAATGTTATTTGCTCCTCACATCACTATAAATTGTTTACGGTGGCATGGTGACAAATGTATTAATAATATTGCAGTTGTCAATATACAATTCAGCTGTTGCTCGAGAAGCAATAAAGCTGCCCTTACTGAGAGACCTTGATACCGTTTCGGATATTCTATAAGGTTGGTTTGCAGAAGTGTCCTTAACATTATCCAAAAAGGGTTGTATATGAAGTAAAGATGACATACAATATGTATTAACGGGATAATTTTTATATCTGTTGATTGTAACCATGAAAATTAAATGTGACCAGTTGCAAAGTCCATATTAAAATCAAAACCTCTCGATTTTTCTATTACTTCAAAGGTTTCATTTCAATTGTTCTAAGGCTTCTACAAAATATAAACGCAATCTATTTGAAAAAGAGAATTTCTATTTTATTCTCTTTTTTCAATGTTTTCTATTTGTGTGAACAAAATATTCCAACAAACATTTAACTGGCATGATTGTAACAAATATATTTGATAATGGTATCAAATAACACTACACAACAAAACTAGGAGAACAATCTCAAGAAATAAACACGTTTTACTTTACATATACAAGAAACGTAGAAATTATTTGTTAACAAGTATTGGGGAAATTTCCCAATAAAGTTGATAACCAATCAGATATCAATGGGAAATTTCCTCAAAAAGATGATGACCAACAACAAATCAATAGAATGGGGAAATTTCCCTAAAACGATGTTAACGAAAAAGAAATTAATAGAATGATAAAATCTCCCCAAAATGATGAAACTAAAAAGAAATCAATAGAATGGTAAAATTTCCCCAAAAAAGACGATAACCAACAAGAAGTCAATAGAATGGGGAAATCTCCCCAAAACGATGATAACCAACAAGAAATCAATAGAACGAGGAAATCTCCCCAAAAAGATGAAAACCAACAAGAAGTCAATAGAATGGGGAAATTTCCCCAAAAAGATGATAACCAACAAGAAATCAATAGAATGGGGAAATTTCCCCAAAAAGATGATAACCAACAAGAAGCCAATAGAATGAGGAAAAATCTCCCCAAAAAGATGAAAACCAACAAGAAGTCAATAGAATGGGGAAATTTCCCCAAAAAGATGATAACGAAAACGAAATCACTAAAATGGGGAAATTTCCCTACAAAGTTGATAACCAAAAAAGAAAATCAAAAGTCTAGGGAAATTTCCCAAAAAAGATGATAACGAAAACGAAATCACTAAAATTTCATAACCAAAAATAAATCAATAGACTGGGGAAATTTCCCAAAAAAGATGGGAACGATACCGAAATCAATAGAATGGGGAAATTTCCTTACACAGTTGATAACCAAAAAAAATATTGAGACTGGGGAAATTTCTTCACAAAGATTTTAACCAAATAGTTATCTATAGACTGGGGAATTATTCCCACGGAGATGATAACCAAAATAAGTTCACAGGCTTGAAGAAAAATACTCATGCATTGCACAATGATTGCACATTCCGTTGTATACAACAGCGAGAAGTATGTCGTCTAACAGATACTGTAAGAATAGAAAAGAGTCACTGCGGTGAAACATTTTCAGCAGCAGATAACACAATTGAAAGGAATCATTGGCTGGGGAAACATTCACACTGATAAATTAAACAACAAACATCAGAGATAGAGATGATACAGTATAGGAAATGGGCTAATTTCCTCACAAAATCATGTTTAACTGTAATCATGTATATCGGCGCCTTAAATAGGCGACTAAACAGTATGTTTTTGCTCATGTTGAAGGCCGTAAAGTTGCCATTAATTGTTAAAAACCACTTAAAATGATCTTTGAGGAATAGTTGTCTCATTGACAATCATACCCGATCCCCTTATTTATGAATAGCTATACATTAACTCGTATGTTTTAATCTGTCGGAGCCTCGGTGACCAAGTGCTACAAGTAGTCCAACTACTGTATCACTAGCCAGTCAACGCTGAGATTATGAATTCGAATTCCGCTCGTGCAAGGTGCGCTCGACTCCAATCTTAATTGACTAGGCCCATGATTGTCAGTTTTCCTATCGAAGGTTCGTGGTTTTCTTCGGGCAATCCGGCTTCCCCATCAATAAAAAATGACCGCCACGAAATATCACAATGGTGTTGAAAGTGGCGTTAAACACCAACAATTCAATCAATCAATCAATTTAATCTGGTGAATTTCCCAGCCCGTTTGAAAAAAATTACACCCTATGGGAGACCATGAAAAAAATTGACACATTTGAAGTGAGTTTATAATCTTGCAGAATGTGGTTTTAATTTCAACTGTTCAACATTTACAGCAAATATTATAATTCAAAACATACAGATTAAATAGAAAATAAGCTCTGTCCTTTATTTGGTGTCTTGATACAGCAGTAATAGATCATGCCTTAAGTTGAAGTCTTCTTTTCCTTTCCTGTAAATATATCATGCCTTGAGTAGAAGTCTTCTTTTCCTTTCCTGTAAATATATCATGCCTTGAGTAGAAGTCTTCTTTTTCTTTCCTGTAAATGTATCATGCCTTGAGTAGAAGTCATCTTTTTCTTTCCTGTAAATATATTATGTCTTGGGTAGAAGTTCTTTTCCTTTCCTGTAAATAGATAAATCGTTGATACAAAAGATTGCTACATGTACCAGACAGTGTGACGTTACGTTAATATTATAAGGAAGGTTCCATTTTATTTTTAGGGGAGGGGGCTGGGATGAAATTTGAAAAAAAAACGTCAGGACCGAATAGAGGGAAAAACAAAAAGAAAAAGGCAGGACAGAGATTACAATTAAAAAAAAATGCAGGACAACATTTTTCATCCTCCCCCCTTTTTCCCCCAATTAAAGTCAAATGGTAGCTCCCTTACGTATAAATAAGCCTGCTATATGTATATCGTTACAGGGTTAACTGCATTGAATGTCTCAATACTTTCTGTTATCGTCATTCGGACGTTGATATCTATAAAATGAGAAGA
The DNA here is from genome assembly GCF_021869535.1 of Mytilus californianus. Classification (NCBI taxonomy): domain Eukaryota; kingdom Metazoa; phylum Mollusca; class Bivalvia; order Mytilida; family Mytilidae; genus Mytilus; species Mytilus californianus. The sequence continues at coordinate 98,392,716 of NW_026262712.1, read as the reverse complement.
TTGTACCTGCATAGGGCAATTTTGATATCATTTAGAAAGAGTACGAGCACCTTTACAGACATTCTGATATCTGAGTATACAACAAATTTTGAGGAGGTTTGCGCGAACTATAAGTTCAGTTTTAGAATATGTATCATGAGAATCATTCTGTCAACACTGTGTTAATCGGGACAATTTCAAACTCGATATTTGATTCATAAAAATTAGGACAATACAAATATTTAAAAATAGATGTGAAACCCTGTCTAATTTAGAAAAGATGGAGTTACAGTCTATACAGTAACTTTCTTTCATTTGCAGTATATTTACATATTTGCCAATGTGCGTTTTTGTATTGGCAGCAGAAATGTCCTTAAAAACTAGTAAGTCTATTTCCTCATCAATTGACTACGCTTGAGAATTGGCAATAGTTAGGAATAGTTCACGCTCACGATTTTTTTTACGACACTGTATGGTATAATAGCGTTATAGAGTATAGAAGTTGTGGTGACGTTACAGTAGAAATTAAATAAGGTCACCGAATTTGTTTTTTTCCGCTAAAAATCAAACCTTAAAGAAATGCATTCTAAAAAAATAAACTAAATAAATGGGAATGGACACAGATGCTGATCTCGCTTGCATATAATGTTATAAAGGGACACAACTCAAGAACTGTAAAAGTGACGCTACCCAAATTTGTACTTGCTCTAAGTTTTGTGGTAATTAGCATATTGTATACGTTTCATAACATTTAGTTGAGGCAAACTTCAGTTAGACAACCGAAACAAAAAATCCAGCAATTTTTCCATTTGTAAAGGGGCATAACTCTAGAACGGTAAAAAATGACGCCACCAAAATTAAAACTTGATCTGTGTTTTGTAGTAATAAGCATTGTGTATAATTTCATAACATTTGGTTGAGGAAAACTAAAGTTAGAGAACGGAAACAAAAAAATAAGCATTTTTTCCATTTGTAAAGGGGCATAACTCTAGAACGGCAAAAGTGACGCCACCAATATTCAAACTTGGTCTGTGTCTTGTGGTAATAAACATTGTGTATAAGTTCCATAAAGTTTGGTTGAGGCAAACTAAAATTAGAGAACGGAAACAAAACAATTAGCAATTTTTCCATTTGTAAAGGGGCATAACTCTAGAACGGTTAAAATGACGCCACCAAAATTCAATCTTGGTCTATGTTTTGCGGTAATAAGCATTGTGTATAAGTTTCATAACATTTAAGTGAGGCAAACTAAAGTTAGAGAACCGATGAAAAAAGCAATATCTAGAAGCAATGAATTATATTAAACAAGAATGTATCCATAGTACACGGATGCCCCATTGCACTATCATTTTCTATATACAGTGGACCGTGAAATTGTGGTCAAAAATCTAATTTGGCATTTAAATTAAAAAGATCAAATCATAGGGAACATGTGTACGAAGTTTCAAGTTGATTGGACTTCAACTTCATCAAAAACTACCTTGACCAACAACTTTAACCTGAAGCGGGACGGACGAACGAACGGACGAACGGACGAACAGACCAGGAAACATAATGTCCCTCTACTATCGTAGGTGGGGCATAAAAATAACAAGAACAACTTTCAGTGGTGTCGTGGTAGCATGTTTGCATCGAGTGCAGGAGGTCATGGGATCAAAACCCGGCTTGGTCAAAACAAAAACTTTAAAAGTGACATTTGCTGCGACTACGCTGAGCACGCAGCATTAAGGAGTAAGAGAAAAGACTGGTCGGCTCGGAATTAGAAGAAAGTGTCCTTTTATGGTTAATGAAAATGTTTTACATGTTCCACTCCAAACACTGCCTAATAAGGGTTCCGGTCCCCCCCCCCCCCCTTTTTTTCAAAATCCCGGATCCGCATCTGATGTCTTCCTACGGACTGTTGCCTTGTGAGCGAGCAAGTTGTAAATCCATCCCAGCAAGCCGGTCTAGTACAAAGCAGGGTTTATTATGCATATCACATTAACATATGTTCCCATCCTAAATAAAAATCAACTTTGCCGCTTGACTTTAAGCAGCAATCCATCGTCACCATCTTATACTAAATTGTACTAACACTCGTGTTCTATAATAGATACCTTATTAGCGTATCTTATAATTTGATCCTTTCTACGTATTTTAATTATTGGTAAAATTTCTCATACATGTGCAAGACGATTTCTGTGAAAACACAGAAAAAATATAAGAATTATAAAGGTATTGAATTGCAGTGAAGAATGCAAAAATTTGATACTGATTACGCTCATCTTTACTTCTTTATTTAAGCTTGCACACTTGGTATGTAATACTATTTATTATACTTCACGTAAAAATGCAATATTTTGATTGGCTTATACGAGGGTGTTAATTCACTTTATTATACTTCATGTCAAAATGCCAGATTTTGATTGGTTAATACGAGGGAGACAATTTACTCTATTCTATGGTAAATACTCTATTACCCTTCACGGAGACGCTTGATCAAGTGTGCGCTTTATTAAATATGACTCTATCCTATGGCAAATACTCAATTACCCTTCACGGAGACGCTTGATCAAGTGTGCGCTTTATTAAATACGGATGGTTGTTATATACAAGACGTCATAGTTTATTACTTTGAATTTGAAATTTAATCGACAGTAATAACAGAACATTCAGTATAATAAATTAAATAACACATATCTGAGAGGGTGATAGAGCAGATTGTTACCCCGAGAAAAGACATTGTCAACCTTGGCTTCGCCTCAGTTGACAATGTTTGCTCGGGGTAACAATCTGCTCTATCACCCTCTCAGCTATGTGTTATTTATATAGTAATACCCGCTCGACCAAGATCGTTCAAATTCGAATTAAATGTATGTATGAACGACCAGCCACTCCGCTAGCAGCCATTTTTCAGATATGTCTATAAACCAAAACAAATTGCATAAGTTTCATTCTAACTTAATTTTTTTTCATTAATATACTAGTAACCCCTAAATCGTGTGTTTTATATATAAAATGAAGCAGTCAAAGACACTATTAAATGAATTGTCGTTAAATTAATGAACACGAACTGAAATTTTGAAATTCATTTAATCAGAGTGTCTTTGACTGCTTAATTGTATCCTTAAAACAGATAATTTAGTAGTCATATATTATAGGGACTCTGAGGGATTCTGACGTTACCGACGTTAAATATATCTGCCACAGTGCAATTTTGGCAAACCCTTTTTTCCTGATATTAAAACAAATAACTTTTCCTCCAAACCAACACATTAAAAATTATATATAGCGAAAACCAATATTCCACAGAGTACTCTTCTACTATAGTTTTACGATAAAAGAGCACACAAAGTCCGATTTTGATGATCCATTGTTACGTGTGCATTGTTCTGAATTGGCGGTCGTAATCTAACAAGCACATCACACTTAAGACCATTTCGCTATTTTCTATGCAGAAATCCAAATATGAGAAAACATAAGATATTAAGTATTGTATACCCTTATTCGTTTAAGATAGGTATAAAATCAAAATAATGGTGCTAAGCAGCAAACAAATGCATTCATTTCAGATTTATTGAAAAATCTAGGGTTTTGTGGAACATTTCGCAGTTTATACCAGTCCCATTCAATTCTACAGATAAAAATAATTAAAGTTCGGACTGTCGTGTACAGAGATTATTCTTATACAAAAAGCGCGTTCCATTTGAGATTGGTATCACTTAAAATTCAAGTAGTATTTTACGTCTATTTTTATCACGATTACGTCATCTATTTTTACCTTTAAAAAACAAAAAAGAATCTAGAATTGATCATGTCAATTTCGAGCATTTCTGGAAAGCATGGTGCTAACATGGATAATAAGTACTATGTGATGTGAAATGACCAGCCTTGGCTTAATGTATTAACATGCTTTGAATGCATTTGTATTTAGTCTTTTTTTTACCAAAACATGTTACTCATATACATACGTTTGTGATCACCCCACTATGAAGTGAATAAAAACTGTTTGAGAAATAGTTATATTGACATTTACTTCTCATAAACTTTCATTTAAAAGCAAGACACTATAAAAACTATAAGACTAATAAAACGGTGTAATAGTATACACGTATTGACTGGTTATGGTGTAATATTATACATGTATTGACTGGTTATGAGGGCAATAGCAAGTTTGTTGTCCCTGAGATATCAACTATTGCTCGAGGCCGGGGAATTTGGATTTCTTTGAAAATTCTGTTTTTCGGTATAGTAAACACTTTATGACTGGTTATGGGGATTATGACAGTAAATAATAAACTGTTTGCTTTGAAAGATCAGAGAATTAATAAATAAAGATGCATGACTTAATCTCGTTTTTATGTAAGATGTAGAAAACGGACAAAAATTCTTAACGTGGGGCCTAATCTTGTACAGATTTAAAATATATTTCTTTATTATGAAGATCGTTTAATTTTTTGACAAGCTCATATATCTTAGAATTGCCTTAAATGAACCGAGCGACACTCGATAGTCAAAAGGGAGCTCTATACAATATACATGTAACAGACTTGTTAGTCTGAGATTGATTACTTGAATGATAAACTAGAACAAATTAGTACGTTAAAACGATATACCGACGAGACGGCAACCAAACGACACAAATAACTAGAAGACATCTAGAGTGCAACATTGCAATATATGAAACTCTACATCACACCGAATCAAACAACGTGAAACCAATAACAGGAATTTTCAACTAATGCGGAAATAATTGTTTACACTTTTTTTCATACAATTTTACAACAATTGCAGGAAATACTTGAACTTTGACGTTTGTTTGATTCAAACAAAGAAAACCACATGACAGAAAAACAATAGAAATCACGATATAGTACCTATAGATAGAGAATATCATATGGCTTTTTCAATATCACATCCGTATCAACCCGAGACACCAATATAATCCCAAGAGCTCTGCTCGAGGGATTATATTGGTTGAGGGTTGATACGGTGTGTGATATTGAAAAAGCCATATCATATACACTTTATTATATACATATACCTCACGTAGATGTTTTTTTTTATGTGACATGACGTCAAACAGAAAAGGAGGTTTGAAATGACGCCATACAGATTATAGGTTTGACATGACGTCATACAGATTAGGGGTTTGATCAAGCCTTTGCAACAGTGACTGCAATCGATGACGTGACGTCATACTGATTAAAGGTGTGATAAAGCCTTTGCAACCGTGCTGATATCGATATCATCACGGATGGCTGATACAGCACGCTTGCCAATGATTGTATTACACATACAATTTATCTGTATTTACTACTAAGTATATAATAAACGGAAATATTAAATGTATGACAAAAATAGATACCAATAATAATACATAAAGGTCAAGTATTGAGTACAGATGTATTAACTTAAACTTTTAACAATAAAGAAACTGAAGCTTTAATTTCCTATCTGAAATAATGAAGAGCGTATTATGGTTGTAACATTCTTTTGTATGCCCACCTACGATAGAACAGGGTAGGGGGGCTTATATTTTCTGTTCTGTTAGTCCGTCCCATATTTGGTTAAGGTTTTGGTTTAGATAGTTTATCATGAAGGGCTGGTCTCATCAACATTAAATTATATTAAGGACAATTGTTCATTATAATGTGAACTTTTCATATTATATAGCAGATTACGGTTTTGACAACGATTACACGGTTTACAAATTACGGGGCTTTCAAATAAAGGAAATATAAACCAGTAATAATTTAATTTTGGGAGCTTGAGTTAACATACATGCATACATAAATTAGTATAATATACACATAAAGATATTCATATAATACGATACAAAAGACTACACATATAAATATCAAACTAAACGAAGCGGGTCCAAATGGAATAATTGTAAAGTTTTTCGGTTTCCATCGGGCCGGGGTTCGAACTCACTACCCCTCTCCATTCTCGCAGAAAATAACAATCTTTAATTCTGAATTGACTGTTGGCGAATACAAGCCATGAAAGTTATCTTTATGGTTCCTATACATGGATTCTGGGTTTTTATAAAGAAAACTATCGATATACTAGGTCCACGTTTTGTTTCGTCAATTTCTTGAAGTATATCAAACGATGATAATTGTAAACGACAAAGATAAACATTTAGTAATGTAAAAAAGAAAGATATTGCTTAATTCATGAAAAAAAAGAAAAAAAAACAATTCAAAGTGCACGTGTTTTCTTCATACAAAATAAACATTAAGATAATCTTTTTTTAGTTTTCATTTTTTGACTTTTTTGAAATTCCATGTAGTTAGTAACCACTTTTTTTAAGAATCTGGTCGATTTAGAATTTTCACATATTGGATAGAATTCTATCAACTGTTGAAGACTTTTTGTCGAACTCTGAATGTCTTTTGTGTCGTTGGACTGATGTCTCATTTACGCATACCACTATTCTTCTTTTATTCATATAAAAATATAAAAAATAAATAAAACACTTTCATAGTTTTCATTTAAGAAAACATCCACATAGAGTATAATATTATGTCACAGTTAAAACCAAGTAGCCTCACTAGGAGTAGCTTTGTTGATTTCATAGATTGCAATACAGTGATTTGATAGCAATGTCAGTAGAATGTAGTTCTTTAACGGTGCTATCATTTCTGTATTACAGAATCTGGAGCTTTAGACCTCACAGTTGTTTTTATACCCTCATTAATCATTTTCTTTATAATAGCATGAAAAGTAAAAATTTGTTCTCAGTCGGTCCTCCTGAATTACACGCTGTTCATATTATTACTACAATATGGATAAATTTCTTGCACGTAAGTTGTATACGTATAAAAATTCAATTCTGGACCCTAAAAAAGTTTTTACATGTACAATGTAGTAAACTTTTTTGTTTGTTAGAGACTTATTAGACTTAAAATCAGTGTTTAAAGGATATTTGCCATGTTAAATCTACTTGTTTTCATGACAATGCTGCAAGTAAGTCATGTTCAAACAATTGCAGATAAACATTGTATTCCAACAAGGCGATAACTCATCCTTAACCATTCAAATCACATTTCTTCCCGCCAAAATATTTTTTTTCCGTTTTGCCTCAATTAATCTTCTAAAATGATGTATAGTTTAAGTATGATGCAATTGCGTCAAAAAATCCTGCAGAGTCCCTATATATTAATAAAAACGGTTTCAAGTTAACTAAGTTTGAATCTGATGCAACTTTTGGGTTTATAGTCATATCTGAAAACTGGCTGCAAGCGTAGTGGCTGCTAGCTTGATCCTGGTGTGCGAGGCATTAATACCTTAAAAATAAGATTACTAGCTTGTGTATGTTGAAATTGATCTTATTTTGTCATGTTTTCTAAAATCCTACCCATAAAATTCCAACCTATTCATGTTATACTTTTTTCATAATATTTATAGCATGCAAAATCAGATATAATATAAAGTAATGTCTACTAAATCTGCTTATAAACCATTCGTGCAACAGTTACTTGAAAGCATAATCGAGTACACACACTATCGTTTGCTATAAATACGTATTATATCAAAGTGAAAATAATGCCATGATGCAGCTAAAAATACTTCCAATACTGTTGATTATGAATCATAAAACGTACGTTGATATTAAGCGTATATATCAATTATTTTCGTTCAATCTCGGCTTCCATGTCGTGCTACGGTTGGTACGGCATCAAATCGGGTATCTGCTATTAAAATTTCTCTTGTGCAAATGTAGAAGAAGAGATGAAGGAGTCTGCAGCTGTGAATTTTTGTGTTCAAGATAATTTCAGAATTGATGGTTGTTTGTTATTTCATTTTCACTAAGCGTTGGTCATTTGACTTTCCCACAAGTATTGATTACAGCACGGTGTTGTCTGTTCACTTTTAAACGTATGCATCATAAATATCTAGCAAATAACACATCTTGTTATGATTAACAAAAGATATCGATTAAAAAGATGGTCTGAATTATTCGGGTTATTTATATATATTGTGCATAAAACAGTGAAAAATAGTAATTACATGCTTTATTTAAAAATTGACACACTTGCATTTTCACTGATCGATGAAATGAGCTCGAGGCCAGCTCAACTGTCAGATGGGCATAAGGACCTTGCAAGGTACGCACCTATACCAATTAACTAGCTATTTGTTAGCGAAAAATACGTCATAATTGTGTCATTTGGACAGAGGATTTGTTCTGCATATGTCTGAAATATTTGTCACTGGAAGTTAAACAAGCAGTTTTATATTTGTATGATAATATAAATTTTAATTTCTGGTAAATGATACAATCAAACTATTTTTTCAAATTTATACGCTACAATTAAAATGTTTCACAAGACGCAAAAAGGAACTGGTATCGCAGTAAGGTATTCTCGCAGTAACTACCGGTATGCTTTTTTGAGAACATGTAGTGGTATTCATGCTAGAAATAGGAATTTTGATGATCCATATTTCAAAAATGACAACATTGTTTCATAAGAGGAAAAAAGAATCGGCATGGCAGTAATTCCTCGTCTTTGAATATATATCATTATATTGACGAAAGCTATGAATATATGTCAATATACACTTTGTTTTATCAAAAATTACTCTGAACAAAAACACATTATCTATCCAAAATTTTCTAACATTACGAATGATAATTGCTATGAAGATGTTTCACAAGACGCAAAATGGATCGATATGGTGCTATGCTTTATTTTTATAATCCGTATTTCAGAAATGACAATATATTATACTTTGCTTTATCAAGTTTTATTCTGGACAAAAACAAATGATTTATCAATTTTCTTTCATCACGAAATCAGAATGTTAAATATGGACGTCTGTCTGTCCAACTGTCATTTGGTTATTTGTGTCGTTGGGCTGTTTGATAACACGACTTTGAAATATGTATCTATGAAAAAACTCTCTCATTTTTATACCTTATTCTAAAATTTTGAATACAATTATTTCATTTCTCCTTTTTCTACTTCAACAAATGATGTCTTTGATCACCGCTTGTAAGATTTATATTTAGAAAATTTGTATAAAAGTTTCTTTTTTTTTTTCTCTCTTTTTTTCAAAATATTTGATAATTATAAAAATAAGAAGATGTGGTACATATATGATTGCCAATGAGACAACTCTCCACAAGAGACTTAATGACGTAGAAGCTAGCAAGTATAGGTCACCGTACGGCCTTCAACATTGAGCAAAACCCATACCACATAGTCAGCTATAAAATGACAAATGTAAAATAATTCAAACAAATATGCAGATATTTGTTCATTGACATATAATTTTGTATTTGCTTTTTTATCCCAGTTAAAGGTCTAGCCTTTATTTATATAATTAGGTTCATTTAAGCAACATTTTTAAATATATATACAAATGATATTAATCTTCGATAATTGATAATCTGATAAATGCCGTAATGTAAATATGCATACCTACTTTGTAACACGGCTTCGTAAGTTTTTTAACTTACCGATTTAGCGCAAAATTCAATAAAAACACTTAATGTAATAATGTAATGAGTGGTAAGGATGAGCCACTGAAATAGTTCACTATTTCATGCTCCATATGAGAAATTCAGATAACATATATCAATAGGTTGAATTTATCACTTGCTTGATTATATCATAAGTCACTGTAAGTATCTGAATCAGGTGTCAGTATCTATTTTTGATGCAGTTAAATCCGACCATTTTGACATTTGCACCTAATTAACATTCAACGGTTTGTATACATGAAACATGATAACAATTATTTAAAGAAATTCCATAGTGTCAGCGTCTTTTAAGAGGGAACGGCAATGTAACTTTTTATCAGTTTTTCAATAATATATATCTATCTCTGGCCATGGGGTGTCACTACATTTATCTGACCAAACTTGTTTATTGTATATTGAAAGTGAAATTTCTTCATACTGAAAGATATGAAAGGGCAAATAGTGGAAAGTATTTAAGATGTGACGAATTTATCAGAAAAGCAAGGTGTGATTATGACGATTGCAGGGGCGATTTCAAAAAGGGGGAGGGGTTCCCAACCCAGGATAAAAGGAGCGGGGAGTTCCAACTCAAGGACCCCCCCCCCCCCCCCGCCAGCACATACAGTTAATCAGTAAATAATTTAGTCAAACGTTTGTGTATTTGTCTTCACAGCATGAACTTATCTGATGACCAGAATATTATAGATGATTATGACCAGCTGTGAACTATGGATTGTAGATACTATGTAACGCCAAGGAATTGTATACTCAAAGCATAAACATAATTTATAATTTGGAACTAATCGGTGGCACACTGTACGTCTACGTATGTAAGGAGATCAAAATAGAACTTTCATAGAATATCATAAAAATTGAGACGAGGCTTTGTTATTAAATAGTTTATTCGTTTGTCCATATCATCATAATATAAGATATAAGAAGATGTGGTATGAGTGCCTATGAGACAACTCTCCATCCAAGTCACAATTTGTAAAAGTAAACTATTATAGGTCAAAGTACGGCCTTCAACACGGAGCCTTGGTTCACACCGAACAGCAAGCTATAAAGGGCCCCAAAAATGACTAGTGTTAAACCATTCAAACATGAAAACTAACGGTCTAATCTATATATGTCATTATAAAAATAAGATGATGTGGTACGATTGCTAATTAGACAAATCTTCTCAAGACACAAAATAACACAACTATAGGTCATCGTACGGCCTTCGACAATGAGTAAAACCCATACTGCATAGTTAGCTGTTAAAATCACTGAAATGACAAATGTAAAACAATTCAAAAAAGAAAACTGACAGCCTGATGTATGTGCAAAATAATGAACGAAAAACAAATATGATATACAGCAATAAACGACAACCACTGAATTACGGGCTCCTGACTTGGAACAAGTACATACAGAATGTGGCAGGGTTAAACAAGTTTGAAGGCGCGCCAACCCTCCCCTAACCTGGGATAGTGGTGTAACAGTACAACATAAGAACGAACTATAAAAATCAGTTGAAAATGGCTAAACTCGAAAGATCGAAACAAAGCAAAAATACATCTTACAAAAACGCAGAGTGGACGTGGCAGGGTACCTATAAATCCCCACTACAAAAAGACACTAAGTACAGATCTGAGTGTACTCGCAGTTATTGACAGCTGTTCAAAGCCAATAATAACTAATAAAATCATGCATCTAAGACTATAATATCAAATAAGTTCACATCCAACATCTATATAATGGATTTAGTGTAAAGATTTATAATAAATGAATGTGCCTATTTAAATTAATATTTATTTTGATTTTAATTTACTGATAACCACTATACCAATGAAAACAGTACAGACAGATCTAATTATAGCATTGAATTGGTAACCTTTTTAGAATAAGTTTAATAAAAGGAACGATAAGTTTACCCGGGACGTACATGTATCTTAATTTCCAGGCTCGGCAAACTACATGTACATCTCCGTAAAAACTAGGGTGTGCTTTTCGATTAAAATACAACCAAACTTCCAAACCAAATCTAAATATCTATTGAAGAGTTTAGTAAAGGTTTTAAAAAATTTGGTAACGAAATCCCTGACTTAATATTTTACCAGCTATAAATAGATTACGTTTATTTAAATCCGAAACGTCACAACAGACACGTGCATAGCGAACGAGTTGTGATGCATAAACACCGTAAGATGGTGCAGAAGGAACACCACCGTCCAAAAAAAAAGGAAAATTAACAATAAGGAACGAAAAATCGTCCCTTTTGTCGTGTATTTTTGTACTTTGGTTCAGCCGGGGGTCGATCTGGATGAAAGGCCTACATTTCAAAATTTAGTGGTTGCTTAATTATAAATCCCGCATGCACTCTATACGTCAGTAAGGATTTTATTTTCGGCTTGTAGAAGTCTAGGTGACCATGATATTTCTATTCTCTAATAAACACTATAGATGCACAATTCAAAGTCATTTAATTATTAATTTCAAGTCATACAACTTCAATTAATTTTCAAGTAAATCAAAGTAATGTAAGATTTATAGACATAATAATTTGAATCAGCATTACACACGACTCCACATATTGAGTAATTCATCGTGATATAAGTTTGACCGGAATTATGTACAAATGTTTTGATAAACCTGATAACCGGATGGTTACATATACCATATTTACCCCATGTACGTCACAAAATCAACTAGTCAACGAGGGACTTATGGAATACTTTAAGGCAAAGCAGTTAGAATTATATCCCTTGGAGTTATTTGGGGGAGACTGTGAAAACGTATTCACACCTACGGTGGGGGAAGTGTTACAATTTAGGACAAACCCCGCCATGAACAAGGGAACAGCTATATTTGTTAGTGGATACTGGAGAAGAGGAAGATGCATAAATACACTCTAAAAAATGTGTTTAGAGCATAAACACTTTCCTAAACACATTTATGAAACCGATTTTTGATATGTTTTAAATCTAAACATGTTTAATATTTAATGTGCTAACAGCCTAAACGTGTCAAGCTATAAAGTGCTTAGACTGTAAACATGTTTAGCTTTAAAACGTTTAGACTAGAAACACGTTTAGCTAAAAAGTGCTTAGACTGGAAACATGTTTAGCTGAGAAGTGTTTTGTCTGGAAACACGTTTAGCTGTGAAGTGTTTTGAATGTAAACATGTTTAGACCATAAAGGGTCGTCATTTTATTGTGAGAAGTCGTTACTTCATTAGGCCCCAATTAAACTAATATTCCGGAAGGCTTGACTGTAAAACGTATGATAGCTCTCAATAAAACAGGTTTTCATACCATCACAAAAAGGAGCCAATGCATCAAACTAAGAAACTGGAATTTCCATATCAAATTGAATGTGACCAATACCTTTCCAATCTCAATGAGTTTTTTCTTTAATTCAATTCACGTCATTCGACAATTGCATTTTTTCTTCATTTCAAATATTCGTAAAACAGTCTAGAACTTTTGAAATGAAATTATCATTATACTAATTCTAGCTTTAAAAGCAAAATTACAACATATAAAACAAAGATATTTATGTTATCATTTATTTCCAGTTTATCATTGAACACAATCAAAAATAAATTCATATCAAGGTACATGTACATAATATTGACCAATCTTCTACTTGTACCCCATCCCTACAACAAAACAATTTGAAAATTTCCTGTTTTCATTTTACAGGTCAATAAGAGCTTCTCCTTTCTTAGTACCCAACTGCTGGTCAATGGCCTGAAATATAGAAAAATATTGATAAGCAACTAAGAAGAATTAATCTAAAAATATAAGAATACGAACTACAACACCAAAAAGTAAAAGCATGATTTAAGATCCAGATAACAACATTAGGACCGTGGTATAAAAACATAAATTTACTTATGAATCAATTGATATTTTTTAATATAAAACTTCTTTTCATGCTTAATATTATTCATTTGATCAAATATATATTGGCATTTTTAAAATCAAATACACTTTTGATTCTTACCTAGCAGCATATTTGCTACTGTTCTTTATCTCCTCTTCTAGCATGCCAAGACAGATGATGATTTCCTCTGCACTTCTCTCATCTAGAATAAAATAATACATATCAATAAAATTATAAAAAAAATCACAACCGCTTATAACTATTGAAATAAACACGCATCTTTCTATTTATTTTGAGGAAATGTTGATTGTGCATATCGGAAGTGCTTATGAAAACAATGAACTCGATATGACACTGGATTGCGAATGATGCACCTCATCCTGATAAGACTCGGCAGATTCCGCTACCCTTCATGTTCCATTATAATCTGCCGAGGAGTACCGAACGAAAATTATCCTCACAAACTCCTTTCCAAGAACATATATAAATAAAAAAATAAATGCAAACTTTCATGATAGAACATTAAACAACTCTTATCATCTATACACAAGATAGTTTGAACACTTAAAGCTCTTACAAGCACTTGTTTCGTGGGATGGTACCCCCTTTTCTCTCCTGCATTGACTATACGGTAGTGTACTTGTAAATAATGCTTATAACTGTCAATAATCATTTAAAATTAGCAGTACAAAATAAAAGACAGTATAATCATAACTCCTTACCTTTCTGAAACAGTCAAGTTACGGTCAGTTATGGTCAGAAGTAAACAGCGTGGCCTTTGACTTCGGGTTCTTTGTTTCTTCTTCCCGCTCAAAAATTAGCACGTGATATGAATGCCGTTTTCGGCCTAAATGTGTTGTAATTCTAAACGTGTTTAGGAAAGTGTCTAAATATTGAAAGTGCTTAGAATTTAAACACGTTTAGCTTTATATACTTGACAAAGTAGCTAAACATGTTTAGCACAGCAACATGTTTATTGAAAAGTGCTGAGAGCCAAAACATGTTTATTGCGAAGTGCTGAGAGTCAAAACATGTTTATTTTTTTATGTTTAGAAATTAAACACTTTCCTAAGCACATAAGTCTTGCAACACGTTTAAATTCTAAGCACAATTTTTACAGTGTATTATCAATAGTATGTCAAGAGGGAAATTATTTGTAATAGAAGATGACAACACAAAATACAACAGATATCAGCTTAGACCTTACAATTTTTTTAAACATATTCTCTGTGACAAATAAAATATATTTAAAAAATATGTTTTTTAAAATTAATGACCAACTATGTAATTAGATTGTGATACTAATTTCGGAATTTAAGAAATTATATAAAAAAATAAGATGATGTGGTATGATTTTCAATTAGACAAATATCCACCAGAGTTGAAACAAAGGTAACCGTACGGCCTTCAACAATGATAAAAAAAACATACGGTAATGTTAATGATTTAAAGCCGCTACATGATTAAAAGCCACATGAAAAATGTAAAAATATTTGAACTAGAAAAGTAAAGGCCTTATTTAGTGTTAGTGCAGTAATTTATTATTTATTGATATTGGACATTGATTACAGAAGACCACAATAAATAGGTCGTTGTTTTGGTAATGCCTGGACGTCGACTAAAGGATCAAAATATTTGACGTCGATTTGAGAATATGACGTCAGAATTGGACGTCGATTTGAGAATGTGACATCAGATTTGGACGTCGATTTGAGAATATGACGTTAGATTTTGACGTCGATTTGAGGAACGGACGTCGATTAGAGGCCGGACGTCGATCTGAGTCTAACATATATTGCCTATGTTTTTGTTAATCTACAAGTCTACAAATCTACAAATCGTCTCCTCTCAGCTGATGACATCAAAAAGGAAACCAAAGGAGGCGATAATAAGTGCTACTGCTAATAGATTCATAACTAATAAATTGCCGATATATTTTGATGCATGATAAGCATCATTACTATTGTTGATAATTATATAAATAAGAAGATATATGGTATTATTGTCACTGAGAAAACTCTCCACAAGAGACTAAATGGAACAGAAATTAACAACTACAGGTCACCATACAGCCTTCAATAATAAGTAAAACCCATACCTTATAGTCATCTATAAAAGGCCCCGAAATTACAAATGTAAATCAAATCAAACGAGAAAACTAAATTATGAACTAAAAAATGAACCAACAACTAATATGATACACAGCATAAAATGCCAACCCCTGAATTACAGACTCCTGACTTGGGACAGGCAAAGACAGAATGTGGCGGGGTTACACTAGTTTGAAGGTTACAATAGCGCAATTATTCGTAATGCATATTCCGAATGGTACCAGCGATGTTCCGTATTTTATTTCTCGAAGACTACACAAACTCGGAAAAAAAACGAATGCCTCTTCTTCGTTCTAATTGATATAAAGTAAAATTTGAAATGATGTTCTGTGCAAAACATTTCTTTATATTTTGATATATCTTGCCTGTAATACTATTTTGTCATTGGAGAGTGTACATGTAGGTCTTGATGTCAGATCTTGGAAAGGTTGTATTAGATTTATGCAATGCGTCTAGACTCTGCATGGCCTGTATACCAGTGTATGATATATAGACACATGTCTTTGTTTTTTGTCGACTATTTTGTTATGAAGTAGGTCGTTTGTTTTCTAATTGAATTGTTACATGATTTTGAGGTCGGAACATTTTATATTGCCGACTATGAAGTGCGGGTTTATTTATTGTTGAAGGCCGGACGGTTGCATATAATAATTATTGTTTACATCCTCTTCATTTAAGCTTTGGTCGATTGTTGTCTCATTGGCAATCATACCACGTACATCTACTTATATTTATATAGTTTCAAAAAAACCGGTATAATCATAATAATAGAAAATGCGAGAATACCAATTTTATTCGTATTAACAAAGAATACCATAAAGTCCTACAAATCTCTCTGAAAATAAAACAAAAACCGAAACAAACATACGTATTCTGATGATACATAAATTACAAAAGTTTAAGTTAAAGAAATATTTTAAATCTTATATATGTACCTGAACGTATCACTCCTTATGCTCCTGGTAGGTTTGTTGTCTTTACTTTTCTCACTACTTGAGTTTAGGGAGCTACCATTTGATTTTTATGGGGGGGGGGGGGGGGGGGCTAGGATGAAAAATTGTGTCCTGCATTTTTTTTTAGTTGTAATCTCTGTCCTGCCTTTTTATTTTTCACTCTATTCGGTCCTGCCATTTTTTTTTAAAGTTTATCCTGACTTTTTTTACCTAAATTGTCATCCTGACTTTTTTTTTTTGCAAGTGTCTCATCCTGCCTTTTTTTTTTACTCAAAACTCCTGTCCTGCCTATTTTTTTCAAATTTCATCCTAGCATCCTACTACAGATCTCGGAAATAGTTGTCATCATCTCGTCTGCACATCTAACTTAATGTACGCGAAAAATTTCACAATGTGACATTTACAATGCTGCCAAATGTTGTTGTGTATTTTAATGAATGTTGATGCCATCTACGACAAAAGAAGTGAAAGTGAAAAAAAGAACAAAATTGGCGACAGGTATGTTTTATACATGTACATGATTAACAAATATTTATAACTGTGGCTGTACAATGAATTTACGCTTGTTGAAATAAACGATGAAAAACCTAAGAATTAATTCAATGATCTTTAATCGTGTTCAAACATGCATCGATCTTAAAAGACATCGAAAAATTAGAAAAATTCAAATCCTTAAACGCTGTACGAGTATAAGACATGACATTTTATCTTTTGTGATTTAGAACAAGTTAAAATGTATAGTCAATAAAAAATTATTCATGATAATGGGTTAAGTGTACTAAATGCATGTTTTTAAGTGAACACGTGATCTATTTTCACTGCTCTTTGGTCGGGTCTAAGGGTCGGGTTGTTGTTGATACATTCCCCATTCCCACCCTCAATTTTAACAAAACTTATACATATAGTGTTAATATACTGTAACAGCAACATAATAATACACCATTATTCTTCTTTTTATGATACTAGTTATGCTAGTAATCAGGCATTCAGTAAGAATCAATTTTAATGCATATTTTCTCCGAGGAAAGGGGGTGAAATATTCTTGTTTACGTACTGATCACTGCAGTGGCGGATTTACTTGGAGTCAGAGGGGGCCACGTGCCCCTCCCCATCGCAAGGTCAAGGTCACCAGCAAACTTTGTATTGCTATTGAATCTACTTATCCACATCTAAGATATTATTTACAGCTTGATTTGACTTATAAACTTGTCGTTAATCAAACCCAGGCTCCAGTCGCGGATCCAGAACTTTTTCTAAAAAGGGGGGGGGGGGGGGGGGGGGGGGGGGGATTGGGCGCTGACTGACCTTCATTGAATCCCTATATAATCAACCAAATTTTTCCCATGAAAGAGGGGGCAGGGCCACCCAGAGCCCCGTGGATCCGCCTATGGCAGCTTCAACATGCGTTATTTATGACAGCTTATCGTTGGGTGTGTAAATATTGACACCTGTCTGAAATGTCTACTTGCAAAAGCTTTTATGTAAACTACATGACGTACATGTTAATTTGAACAGCACGAATATTTCTATTGGTTTTTAAAACAATATTACAGATAAAGGATGTACTTAGGTGAAATTGAAAAAATCTAGAGTTTAAAAAGTTGATACTATAAGTCAGAAGGGAATTAGTAAAGGAACAAAATAAGCTAAAAATATTGATAGGTTAGAGAGCTCCTTTTCGAGATATCTAATCTTTAAAAAATGGCGGGAAAAGGCTGACTCTTACCTTATATTTAGTATTGGCATTATTTGGGTCTCAAATCGAAAGAAAAGAAATCTGGAGTCTGCTTAATGTTTGGTTAATGACGTTTTATGAGCTATTGAAGTCTTAAATGAAAAGAAAAATGGGTGTTATGGGGCAAAATATTTTACCCTGTATCGTATAAAAAAAACGAAGGAGTCAGAACATTTGACAATAATTCCTCATTAAGATCATTTAACAGGTGAAATCTTCTTTCAGGAAAGAAATTATATATGCCAGTTGTTTATTGTTTATTGGAACACCCTTCAATAAAATGTAAAAGCGGTTTCCTAAACCCCGGCTAATTACCCACCAGGTCTGGGGGCATGCACCCAATATTAGTATCCTCATGGAAGTATTATCATTTATATTGACAGAAACTCCAACAAGTGGACTTCAATCGTTTATAGTGCGATGCCGCATTAACTATCTGTTAATTAACTCGACATGTCATATGAAAGCATGGGTTTCGATCGATTTTTTGGAACCTCGTGACATTGTAATTACGGAACATACCGAAATAACCGGATGTGTACTTCATTGTCAAGGAAATGACATTTACCGACCATGTCATTAATGACATATATGTCAGTTTTTACGCAATGTTTGCCTTAAAATAAATAAAAAGGAAGAAAAGAAATCCCCGCAACTATTTTCATAAAAAAAAAAAAAAATTACCCACAAGCCATAAACATTTCAGTTTAAGTTACAATCAGTTTAAAAGTTTTGTTTTATTCATGAAAGGGCCGTTGGCTTAACACGCATAATGGTTATATATACAGGCTTGAAAATCATAAAATTCTTATAAAAAGTATTAATCAGCAATTACCATTGCGCTTTACTCCTAACTTTGACAATGTTTTTTAATTTAAGTGTTTATTGAAATAATTTCCCCCCAAAAAAAAAAATTCAAAAGTTTATTCCAGTAGCGGCGGGAGCCGGGGGAGGTTAAAGGGTTTTAATCAGAAAAATATCAAATATTTACTATTATTTTAATTGTAGCATATCAATTTGAAAAAATAGTTTGATTGCATCATTTACCAGAAATTAAAATTTATATTATCATACAAATATAAAACTGCATGCTTGTTTAACTTCCAGTGACAAATATTTCAGACATATGCAGAACGAATCCTCTGTCCAAATGACACAATTATGACGTATTTTTCGCTAACAAATAGCTAGTTAATTGGTATGAGGTCCTTATGCCCGTCTGACAGTTTTCAATTGACCTGGAGCTCATTTCATGGATCAGTGAAAATGCAAGTGTGTCAATTTTTAAATAAAGCATGTAATTACTATTTTTCACTGTTTTATGCACAATATATATAAATAACCCGAATAATTCAGACAATCTTTTTAATCGATATCTTTTGTTAATCACAACAAGATGTGTTAATTGCTAGATATTTATGATGCATACAATTAAAAGTGAACAGACAACACCGTGCTGTAATCAATACTCGTGGGAAAGTCAAATGAGCAACGCTTAGTGAAAATAAAATAACAAACAACCATCAATTCTGAAATTAACTTGAACACAAAAATTCACAGCTGCAGACTCCCTCATCTCTTCTTCTACATTTGCACAAGAGAAATTTTAATAGCAGATACCCGATTTGATGCCGTACCAACCGTAGCACGATATGGGAGCCGAGATTGAACGAAAATAATTGATATATACGCTTAATATCAACGTACGTTTTATGAACCATAATCAACAGTATTGGAAGTATTTTTAGCTGCATCATGGCATTATTTTCACTTTGATATAATACGTATTTATAGCAAACGATAGTGTGTGTACTCGATTATGCTTTCAAGTAACTGTTGCACGAATGGTTTATAAGCAGATTTAGTAGACATTACTTTATATTATATCTGATTTTGCATGCTATAAATATTATGAAAAAAGTATAACATGAATAGGTTGGAATTTTATGGGTAGGATTTTAGAAAACATGACAAAATAAGATCAATTTCAACATACACAAGCTAGTAATCTCATTTTTAAGGTATTAATGCCTCGCACACCAGGATCAAGCTAGCAGCCACTACGCTTGCAGCCAGTTTTCAGATATGGCTATAAACCAAAAGTTGCATCAGATTCAAACTTAGTTAACTTGAAACCGTTTTTATTAATTTATGACTACTAAATTATCTGTTTTAAGGATACAATTAAGCAGTCAAAGACACTCTGATTAAATGAATTTCAAAATGTCAGTTCGTGTTCATTAATTTAACGACAATTCATTTAATAGTGTCTTTGACTGCTTCATTTTATATATAAAACACACGATTTAGGGGTTACTAGTATATTAATAAAAAAAATTAAGTTAAAATGAATCTTATGCAATTTTTTTTGTTGGTTTATTATAGACATATCTGAAAAATGGCTGCTAGCGGAGTGGCTGGTCGTTCATACGTACATTTTTTATCCTTGTCTGTCTGTACTTCCTTAAGAACGTCCCAAAATTGGTTTCCGTTCTCTAACATTAGTTTCCCTCAACTTATACACAATGCTTATTACCACAAAACACAGATCAAGTTTGAATTTTGGTGGCGTCACTTTTGCCATTCTTGAGTTATGCCCCTTTACAAATGGAAAAATTGCTGAATTTTTTGTTTCCGTTCTCTAACTTTAGTTTGCCTCACTTAAATGTAATGAAACTTATACACAAATGCTTATTACCGCAAAACACAGACCAAGGTTGAATTTTGGTGGCGTCATTTTAACCGTTCTAGAGTTATGCCCCTTTACAAATGGAAAAATTGCTAATTGTTTTGTTTCCGTTCTCTAACTTTAGTTTGCCTCAACCAAACTTTATGGAACTTATACACAATGTTTATTACCACAAAACACAGACCAAGTTTGAATATTGGTGGCGTCACTTTTGCCGTTCTAGAGTAATGCCCCTTTCAAATGGAAAAAATGTTTATTTTTTTGTTTCCGTTCTCTGACTTTAGTTTTCCTCAACCAAATGTTATGAAACTTATACACAATGCTTATTACTACAAAACACAGATCAAGTTTGAACTTTGGTGGCGTCATTTTTTACCGTTCTAGAGTTATGCCCTTTACAAATGGAAAAATTGCTGGATTTTTTGTTTCGGTTGTCTAACTTAAGTTTGCCTCAACTAAATGTTATGAAACGTATACACAATGCTAATTACCACAAAACTCAGAGCAAGTACATATTTGGGTAGCGTCACTTTTATAGTTCTTGAGTTGTGTCCCTTTATAACATTATATGCAAGCGGGGGCAGCATCTGTGTCCACTCCCATTTATTTAGTTTATTTTTTTAGAATGCATTTCTTTAAGGTTTGATTTTTAGCGGAAAAAAACAAATTCGGTGACCTTATTTAATTTCTACTGTAACGTCACCACAACTTCTATACTCTATAACGCTATTATACCATACAGTGTCGTAAAAATCGTGAGCGTGAACTATTCCTAACTATTGCCAATTCTCAAGCGTAGTCAATTGATGAGGAAATAGACTTACGAGTTTTTAAGGACATTTCTGCTGCCAATACAAACACGCACATTGGCAAATATGTAAATATACTGCAAGTGAAAGAAAGTTACTGTATAGACATTAACTCCATCTTTTCTAAATTAGACAGGTTTCACATCTATTTTTAAATGTTTGTATTGTCCTAATATTATGAATCAAATATCGAGTTTGAAATTGTCCCGATTAACACAGTGTTGACAGAATGATTCTCATGATACATATTCTAAAACTGAACTTATAGTTCGCGCAAACCTCCTCAAAATTTGTTGTATACTCAGATATCAGAATGTCTGTAAAGGTGCTCGTACTCTTTCTAAATGATATCAAAATTGCCCTATGCAGGTACAATCTTCTCATTTCATAGATATCAACGTCAGAATGACGATAACAGAAAGTATTGAGACATTCAATGCAGTTAACCCTGTAACGATATACATACAGCAGGCTTATTTATACGTAAGAGAGCTACCATTTGACTTTAATTGGGGGAAAAAGGGGGGAGGATAAAAAATGTTGTCCTGCATTTTTTTTAATTGTAATCTCTGTCCTGCCTTTTTCTTTTTGTTTTCCCCTGTATTCGGTCCTGAGGTTTTTTTTTCAAATTTCATCCCAGCCGCCCCCCCCCCCCCCCTCCCCTAAAAATGAAATGGAAGCTTCCTTATAATATTAACGTAACGTCACACTGTCTGGTACATGCAGCAATCTTTTGTATCAACGATTTATCTATTTACAGGAAAGGAAAAGAAAAGAACTTCTACCCAAGACATGATACATTTACAGGAAAGGAAAAGAAGACTTCTACTCAAGGCATGATATATTTACAGGAAAGGAAAAGAAGACTTCTACTCAAGGCATGATATATTTACAGGCAAGGAAAAGAAGACTTCAACTTAAGGCATGATCTATTACTGCTGTATAAAGACACCAAAATAAAGGACAGAGCTTATTTTCTATTTAATCTGTATGGTTTGAATTATAATATTTGCTGTAAATGTTAAACAGTTGAAATTAAAACCACATTCTGCAAGATTATAAACTCGCTTCAAATGTGTCAATTTTTTTCATGGTCTCCCATAGGGTGTAATTTTTTTCAAACAGGCTGGGAAATTCACCAGATTATATTGATTGATTGATTTGTTGGTGTTTAACGCCACTTTCAACACTATTTATTGTGCTATTTCGTGGCGGTCATATTATATTGATGGGGGAAGCCGGATTGCCCGAAGAAAACCACGAATCTTCGATAGGAAAACTGACAATCATGGGCCTAGTCAATTAAGATTGGAGTCGAGCGCACCTTGCACGAGCGGAATTCGAATTCATAATCTCAGCGTTGACTGGCTAGTGATACAGTAGTTGGACTACTTGTAGCACTTGGCCATCGAGGCCCCGACAGATTAAAACATACGAGTTAATTTATAGCTATTCATAAATAAGGGGATCGGGTATGATTGCCAATGAGACAACTATTCTTCAAAGATCATTTTAAGTGTTTTTTAACAATTAATGTCAACCTTACGGCCTTCAACATGAGAAAAACCATACTGTTTAGTCGCCTATTGAAGGCCCCGATATACATGATTACAGTTACACAAGAGTTTGTGAGGAAATTAGCCCATTTCCTATACTGTATCGTCTCTATCTCTGATGTTTGTTGTTTAATTTATCAGTGTGAATGTTTCCCCAGCCAATGATTTCTTTCAATTGTGTTATCTGCTGCTGAAAATGTTTCACATTCACAACAGTGACTCTTTCTATTCTTACAGTATCTGTTAGACGACATATTTCTCGCTGTTGTATACAAAAGAATGTGCAATCATTGTGCAATGCATGAGTATTTTCTTCAAGCCTGTGAACTTATTTTGGTAATCATCTCTGTGGGAATAATTCCCCAGTCTATAGATAACTATTATAAACTAAATATTTTTTTTGGTTATCAACTGTGTAAGGAAATTTCCCCATTCTATTGATTTCGGTATCGTTCCCATCTTTTTTGGGAAATTTCCCCAGTCTATTGATTTATTTTTGATTATGAAATTTTAGTGATTTCGTTTTCGTTAACATCTTTTTGGGGAAATTTTCCCAGACTTTTGATTTCTTTTTGGTTATCAACTTTGTAGGGAAATTTCCCCATTTTAGTGATTTCGTTTTCGTTATCATCTTTTTAGGGAAATTTCCCCATTCTATTGACTTCTTGTAGGTTATCATCTTTTTGGGGAGATTTCCCCATTCTATTGACTTCTTGTTGGTTATCGTCTTTTTGGGGAAATTTCCCTATTCTATTGATTTCTTGTTGGTTATCATCTTTTTGGGGAGATTTCCCCATTCTATTGACTTCTTGTTGGTTATCGTCTTTTTTGGGGAAATTTTATCATTCTATTGATTTCTTTTTCGTTAACATCGTTTTAGGGAAATTTCCCCATTCTATTGATTTGTTGTTGGTCATCATCTTTTTGGGGAAATTTCCCAAATTATTGATATCTGATTGGTTATCAATTTTATGGGGAAATTTCCCCAATACTTGTTAACAAATAATTTCTGCGTTTCTTGTATATGTAAAGTAATACGTGTTTATTTCTTGAGATTGTTCTCCAAGTTTTGTTGTGTAGTGTTATTGGATACCATCATCAAATATATTTGTTACAATCATGCCAGTTAAATGTTTGTTGGAATATTTTGTTCACACAAATAGAAAACATTGAAAAAAGAGAATAAAATAGAAATTCTCTTTTTCAAATAGATTGCGTTTTATAGTTGTTTTTTTTTATCTAAAATAAATCTTTTATTGCACATTTCTCTGCTGTTTTTACAACTTACTCGAATCACAGCATTCAGTCGGGTATCCCTGTAAATTAGTTACTGTGTAACCAGGGAGAATATACAGTAAAATTTATATCTATTAAATATGGTTAGTTATACAATACATTGGTTTTGACAATTTTTTTTATGTCTTTATTATATTACATGATTACGGAAATGGTACTATATATTGTCCGATATTGCTTATAATTTAATCATTGACCTTACCCTTGATCAGAATATTTCACGTGAAAGGTGAGAAGATTCGATGATTAAAGGATACCACGTATAATGATCTTGAGAGCAGTAGGCACTCAAATAAGCATTTCTTAAGGTGAGTTTTGGTAATATTTCCATTGTTTTACAATAAATTTATAGAAAGAGTCATGATTTATCCTAAAATATCAAAGATTTTTCCAGTCAGTACAGGGTCGATGTTCGATAAGCATGTTGAACAGGTTATCATTGATCATTCATCACATTTAAACACACACATACATGTGTCATCTTAAAAATTCGCAATTGTTTACTGAAATCGAATATTGCATTTCATGTTAGTTATCCTATGTGATATGTAAAATCATGATAATAATACTGAAAAAGAATGTATTATATATACATGGTTATTATACATATTTATGAACATCAATTAAAATCGACTTGTTTTTTTATCAAAAGAAGTTTCATATTTTCAAAGTATTGTTTAAATTCTAACTTAATTATTCTATATTCATCAATTTATTTTGTTTATATTCTGATGCATATGTAGATTTATGAGTAGAGGACATTAACACAGTGAGAAACAGATCAATGGCATAGTAGGTTTTATCATATATTTTGTAGCCAAGTATTTGATTTTCGAAGGTGATTATCTGTGTCCCAATTTTTATTTTATCAAGGAGTAATTTGACCTTTTCCCAAAATTTTTGAACGTTTTTGCATGTAATGAAAAAGTGTTCATAGTTTTCAATTAGTTGCAATTTTGGCACTGGTCATTGCTTTTCAGTTTCCAAATATACAATAGCTGTTTACAAGAAGGATATATTGCAGTAATTTCCACCTGAATATTTTTAATTTGTTTACTTGTAAGCTATAAAATATAAAGTTAAGCAATTTATATAAATAGCTTTGCCAATCTAATATATTGTTTAAAAAGACAATTGGTGTTTCTTCTTACATGAATTAATGCTTTTTTAGATTTCATTTGATGGAAGGCTATCAATGCAGATCAATTTTAATATTATTTTGTGTTTTCAAGTGTAGCTTTGTATCTGTTTAAACTTGAGTATAGCATGATTTATCTGATTTCATTGCCATTTGCCACTTTTTTGGTATTGCATTTTTTATTCTAGATAGTTCTGATATCCAACTAGATTTAATGGTCAATTTATCTTATACTACCTTTTGTGAAATATTTACTGCTTTGTCGATTATATCATTAAGAAATAGTATCCCATTTGTATATCCAATGTGAAAATATTAAGCATTTGTTTTGAAATATTATATGTTTATTGTCCCAAATGTATTGTTGTCTTATATTTACAAAACTTGTACTATTGTTCTTGTTTGAGATATTTTTTATTTTATACCAAATTTTAACTATTTCTAGGTAAAAAAAGAGGGAGTGATTTACTAAGGTTTGGAATTGCTTTTATGCTACCTGGTTTTATGTTGGACAAAGAAAAGTTTTCTCCAAATGTAGTAAAAAAGAAAAAGGGGATTAACTTTCCAGTTTGCAAAGTGTGTTGATGTTAATCGTTTGACCGAGGATAATTGTATAGCTGATAGAAAATTGTCAATAATAATCATTTTAAGGCCTCCCTCCTTCCAAGTTATCTTTACATAATGTGATCCGTTTAGATTTTTCTTTTTCATTACCACATATGTAGTTGTAAATCAGTTTTATAAATTCATTCAAAAAATCTTTGGATATAGTTGTTACTGATGCCAAGAAAGTTAAATTTGGTAGGATAAAATATTTGATTACTGTTATTCTACCTATCATTGTGAAATTTATTCTGTTCCAGCTATTAATTGCTTCTTGAGACCTCCTAAAAAAAATTCAGTATTTAATCTGTCACATTCATCTTTGTTAAGTCTAAAATATACCCCCAGGCTTTTACATAGGTTCTTTATTCGAGTTTATATTTTCCTATATTGCCTTTGTTATAAGGAGGGACACCTGTTTGTATAGCATTGATTGAAATTTGTGAAACACTCTCGGGTCTTAAATTTAAATGATCAAAAACAGAGAGCATATGGCTAGGCAAACAAAAAATATGCATGTGTCCCTCCTTATAACAAATTTGTTTTCTTTATTCATTATGGATTAAAGAAATGCTTTCCACTTAAAAACGACTGACATAAAACAACATCGTGCGCTAGAAATAAAAAAGAAGAAGACCATATGCTGAAAATCATACAAAATCCATCAAGGGTAGTTGGGTACCACCAGTTATCTTCAAACGCATTATTGTAGCAAGATTGTGACACACTATAATATTAACCATGTTAGCAGGATGTACTGTTTCTTTTCCTCTGTTAGTGTTAATACTTACCTAATTGAAGCGGTATATACTTTATGCCTTTCGTGTACAAATTCAGGGAGAAGTTTTTATATCTGTTTATTGTGGCCATGCAAATTGAATATGAAGTGTTAAAATGTACATGTCAAAATGAAAACAACTCTATTTGATAAAGCACCAAAGGTTTTATAAAATCAACTTTAGTTGTCGAAAGGCCTCTAAAAATGCAGTGGTATAACACACGTTTTCCAATCTAAGATAGTTCTAAGTATATTTATAGTCCTATAATCTAAATTAAACTATTAGGTCTTATTCTCAATTTTGACATTTCGACTGCGTATGAGATCGAATGACAGAGAATGCTTGCATAGCAGGAGACGCTGACTTGTCGACGTACCTGGTATCGCTCCTTTGGAATTCATGCGATTCCCTCAGTATTTCATTGTGACCTTGTGTCTTTTTAATCTCTAAACTTACAAATGTATGAGGTATGTACACCCGTACACAGCTAATGTCTTAATTTCAAGCACATTTTAATTTTTTTAATATTAATTGGGACGTAATACTCAATTACGCTAGACAATGGCATAAATTTACACTGCCGTTACGTCACGTTGTTTGTGGTAATCCGCGTCAATTCATCAACGAAATGCGCGTAACCTCATTCATACATCCGGGCAGGTTTCATAATGATGTGTACGCTTGAACAGAGTTTCTATTTACAGATTGTTGAAAACTCTTGCCTATTGAAAAAAATAGGCATTTTATTCCTTTATACTGATTGAATAACTTCAATTTTCAGCGTCAGGAATTTTGGATTTGGTAAGTCCATTGCACGCCAACATCCCTTTTTACCGAATATTTATACAGTGATTAGCAGTAGTAAGCAATAGCTGATATTATATTTTTTTCATATCCTTTTTTGAATCCTCAGTCGATTTTGATGTATGCTAAATTAAATGCAAGAGAGATGCAGATTTATTTTCATTAAAGGGATGTCAAATAATATATTGTACTCTTGATTTGTCAGAGAAATCGTTAGTTAATTAACTTACCGGTATGGTTTTCATTTAGCACTATTTCGTAATCGTTGGTTGGTATATCCACCTTCAGACTATTGGATTCTAAGAACTTAAATAATAAATGTTGAATATATAGCATCTAGTGCGAGGGCAACAATTTTGCTGATCAAAACAGAGAGTGAAAAGAGGTTTATGTCTAAATTATTCACAAATAGACAGAATTGTAATAATATTAGCGTAGGTATTTTAGTTTTACGTTTAATTAGCTTTTTTCCTTTGAAATCAATCTGATGAAATGTATGTAAACCCAGTAATTAGATATAAGAAGATGTGGTATGAGTGCCAATGAGACAATTCTCCATCCAAGTCAAAATTTAAAAAAAGTAAACCATTATAGGTCAAAGTACGGTCTTCAACACGGAGCCTTGGGTCACACCGAACAGTAAGCTATAAAGGGCCCCAAAAGTTACTAGTGTAAAACCATTCAAACGGGGAAATCAACGGTCTAATCTATATAAAAAACGAGAAACGAGAAACACTTATGAACCACATCAACAAACGACAACTACTGAACATCAGATTCCTGACTTAGGACAGGTGCAAATAATTGCAGCGGGTTTAAACGTTTTAATGGTACCAAACCTTCACCCTTTTTCTGAAACAATAGTGTAACACAACATAGAAAGACACACTATAAAATATCAACTGAAATAGCTTAACTCAATGAAAGGACATATTAACACCAATGAACATACAATGAACAAATAAATTTGACCATTGATACAATGCAAATACAAAATAAATAAACTAAGGGAAGAATAATAAAAGTAACATGTTATATCGGTATGAAATGTTAAACAATTTAAGAAAAACAATATGCTCGAACAAAAATATCAGCCATTTGCAATAATATTAAACACAGGTAAATGAAAATAATTTTGTTGTTAGGTATACGTGTACAGTTCCAATAGAGATAGGAAATAATTTTACAAAATAAATAATTTTGATGTTCATAGTACGAAGTGAAAATTTATAGTAATACCAAACACTTATCAAAGCTGGTATATAGACCAGATATAACCCTGAATAACATTAAATAACAAAAAAGCATTACAATTAGTATCAACAGGTCAAATAAACAAGAAAGTACGATTTGAGAGTACTCGCAGTTACTGACAGCTAGTTAAAAGCCAAACCAATTAATAATAAAAAATCATGCATCAGAGACTAAAATCAACTAAAACACATCCCAGGGATTTAGTATTTTAACGTCATGGACAGTCAAAGAAGACATGACTTGTGCAATTCCAAAAATAAATGTATCGACAGACAGTAAGATAGTTAGGAGTTTAACCTCTTTATAGATCAAAATGAGCGTGGGTGTGTCTTTATACATCCCGTTTGAAAAGAATACAAATTTAGTTATGTTTTAATTTGCTGATGACTAAATCGATATTAGTGCCAATGTAAACTATATTCAAAGATCTAATTGCAACATTGGTAAGATAACCTTTACTAATAAGTTTGTTGAAAGGTTCGATGAGTTTACACGGATCACATAGTGATTTCCGCGCTTTAAGTACAATATTACCGTAAAATTTAGGATGTGAAATACCAATTTTAATCAGTTTTCTACAGGTACAGCCAAATTTACTAATCAAATCTTTGTATCTATGAAAGAATTTAGTAAAAGTTTTACGTAATTCATGGTAACGAAATCCCTGACTTAATAATTTACCAGTGATGCATTGATTACGTTCGTTAAAATCTATGACATCACTACACACACGGGCATAACGAACGAGTTGGGATATACAAACACCGTATGATGGAGCCAAAGGAACATCGCCGTCTAAAAAAGGAAAATTAACAATAGGGAATGAAAAGTCGTCTCTTTTGTCGTAAATTTTAGTATGGAGTTTTCCTTTAGAGATTGAAATGTCCAAATCTAGAAAAGGACAACTACTGCTGTTTATGTTAGATTTAGTTAAAGTAAGTTCTTTTGGGTAAATTTCGGTAATATATTCAGAGAACTCTGGATTGTTTAACGAAAAAATATCATCTAGATAACGGAAGGTATTGTTGAAAGTATCAACCAAATGTAACAATGACGTGTTTTTACTGAGTTTGGTCATAAACTGAAATTCATAGCAATACAGGAATAAATCTGCTATTAAAGGGGCGCAGTTAGTGCCCATAGAAATACCTACTACTTGTCGATACACTTTATCGTAATTGTTTGTTTTATCTTTGGGTATCTAAAGGTAAATCGGGTGTCTTTCACTGTGCATCCTTTTTGTGCATGCTGCGAAAATACTATAAGTTTGAAATTGTTTGATCAAGTATCATTCAATATACAACAGAAGCATCTAAAACTTAGAAATTAAAAAATTAGTGCCATTAAGCGTATTAGAAACTGTCAGAAACAATTCTTTTAAATCAAGGGTAGATAAATATATTGAGTTCCGTAGTACAAATGTTGTGTGTTTTTCTTTTATTTTTAAAGAAAATAAGGCCCGAGACCCCCTAGTTGTATTTGGTATTTCGGAATCATTTATGAAAGGCAATTCTCATTGAACTTTAACCAATTCTATAATGTTTCCTCAATACGGAATAAATAATGTTCCCCCTATATAATCGATATAAAATAACTGTGATTTCGTTAATTTCAATGTAGTTTAACGAGAGAAAAAACAAGGTCCATGACCCCTAGTTTTTATATTGAAATTTGAAAGTACATTAACCAAAAAGTCTTTTACAAAAGATAAAGAAAAATCTATCGTTGAAAACCTAGACACCATCGTGACCGTACATAATAACAAGTCATATGTTTCTATTGGCGTTCTAATCATTCTTGTCACTATATTGACATCATACGTCCTTAAAGAACATTACAGGAGATATAATCTTACTTTAATGAGGGAGCAACCTTATGACATCAATAACCTATAATATCTTTCTAAATAAATATGTGAAATGACACAACCTACAAAACAAAACGTATGTAACGGCTATATAAAGAGCAAGTCTAAAAGAAGAGATCTAATAGGTAATAATTTTTATCATAATCGTTTCGTTCTTTACTATTTTTTAAGAAAGTGGACTTAACTCACACGTATCATGTTTAAATTCGCATAACATTTGTCGTTTCTCATTGATACTCATCATTATCGCTATTTTACGAATTTTTCCTTTGATCTTGCTGACTGATAATTTCCGTTCTCAGCGGAGTCGAGTGATATGAAAACGGAGTCGAGTGATATGAAAATTATCGCTAGAAACTAAGGGAACACGTGTCGTTGTCAAGGAAATTAACAACGTCTTCATAGGTAAAATAGCGATAAACAGATTATCATTGGTCATCTCAACTCGATTGCTTTTCTCGCTTTCGCCATACCGGCTCAAGCGAGAAAATCAGTCTCGTTGAGATAACCAACGATAATCTATAATTATTGCATTAAAGTCATATGAAACAAGTTTCTTGAAATTTTCAAGTTATCGCAATTATTGAACCATTACATGCATATATACTAAACTAAATCTTGCATGCACGTTTTTTAACATTTAGTACACATCTGTAACGTATTATTGACAAATAATATTTCATTCAGTGGTTGTTGATCGCAAACTTATTAGCTTTCGAGTTTTTTACCGACGTTTACCTGATCGTGACATTGATAAATAATAAAAACAGAGCACATGGAAAGCATGACAGATAAGTGAATTGAAAGAGCCATGATATTTGTATTTTTTTTATATTTTCCATGCGTTCACATTTGTTAATTAAACTATTCCATGGCAATTGTCAAATGATTTGTTGTGTTTACTTGTTTCTTTAAGAATCTGTTATTTCTATTTACCTTCTTTCATCACGGTTTTCCCCTCGCGCTTGCGCTGGCCGAAGTTATAACAAGAGGTCCCGTAGTTAAGTCCACTGCATACGGGAAAATATTGGCGAATTAGTGTCTAGGAAATCAATAATTCAATATCGGCACATTTAGGAAGATTTGATAATATAAAGGATTTTCTTTGAAAAAAAGGTTCACGGCCACTTCTAATTGAATAAAACTTAGATATTCACGTATAAAAAACATGTTCAACTTTTTTTTCATTTGAAGTTTTATATGACTTTGTTAAATTAAGAAAATTAAACGTCTTAGAAATGCCTTCTGCATTTGCATAGTCGGTTATTTAAACGTTGATTACCTATGTGTTGATATACATTACTGGTAATAAAAGTGTTCCATATTAAAAACCAGTAGATATATAATGTTGTTAAGCTTTCTCATGTCAAAATTTGAACAGCCGTATACTATTTTTGCCTTCATTTACAACTAGACATTTCTCATTCACAACTCTACTATTCTCAGTTCCAATTTGGGACTGAGAAAAGAAACTTTGAACTGGGAACTTTAAGTTGGACGTGAGAAACGTAAATTTGGTAATCAGAAATGTCAGCTTGAAACAATTTAAAAAAAAAATATATCCATCCCTGTCTTTCGTTGTTTTTTTTAACTAAAAATTGGTATTTTTCTAGTGATGATTTAACTTTATTTTATTTACTTACCATAAATTCTGCTCTAATTCTTGTTTTAAGTAATTCTGCGTTATTTAGACGCTTCGTCAATTCTAAAACATTATACTTTTCAAGCAAACAATCCCCTTCCGTCAAAGGGATATCCTGTAGAGTAACAAAATTTAGATATTTCAATACCGTTAGAAATAATCCCAATATATATGTAATGTTGTTATGCCGATGAACCTGATTTGGTAGGTATACCATATGTTTTATATGTCTTGCATTAACAGCATTCAGTCAGGAATTTGAGAAATCAGATTATGTACAATTGGCTATACGATAAAATTAACAGTCGTATTTTTATAGTGGGTATATAATTTCATAGATATAAAAAGAAAAGAAAAGGAATGCGATCAAAATTAATAAGTCGATCAAATACGGAATTAATACTAAACGGATATGAATAAAACCAGTTGTTTTTTTTTCATAGTGATTTAAATAAACATTTTGTAAGTTATCCGTCTTTTTTTTATATAGAAAACATTATTTTCTGTTTTGAGAGGGTTTTTTTTTCATGTGTATCATAGTCATATATTGTATTTAATGACCGTGACGGAGCGTGAGTTCCTGGTGCATTTCAGAAATATTAGTAAGTTATTAATTCAACAAATAAGGTTTCGTATTGAAATAACATAACAATTTGCAAATATTTCTCAATTATCAGGTGTTTCCACTTTCCTGTGGAAAATCTTTTTGATTTTACTCTGATTATTGTAATAATTTTATTTCTTAATGTTTTTGTTTTATTTATTTCGGACGATACCAAAAAGGTTTTGGCACATGATATCGAACAGAGATAACGCTTTCAAGATTTAACCTGTGTAATCGTATACTATTTTCGATGAGAATATTCTATCCGTAGTCTGTTTAATTGTTTACGCCACTCTCTCGCAGTAACAGAAATCAATTTTTTTTTCTATTTGTATTTGACACAAGGGATATTTAAGTGTAATTCACAAACCGTAAGCATGGTAAGTGATAGAGACATTATCATGATTATAGAGTCTTTTGATTAGAGGTGCTTGGTTCATCAAATTTGAGTTTGCTTGTATATGCCCCACCCATTAGAACCCGTAAGAGTTATCGACAATAAACTTTGTCATATTGTTGGTTACGGCCAGTTGCCACTTCAATACATTTTGGGTCTAAGTGGTGAGTATTATTTTTATAGGGGTATTTCACCTAACATTGTTAAAAAAAAGAAAAATAAAGAAAAATAGATATACGAAGATATGGTATGAGTGCCAATGAGACAACTCTCAATCCAAGTCACAATTTGTAAAAGGCAAATATACGGCCTTCAACGGCCGGCACCGAACAGCAAACATATAAATATCTGAGAAATAATGTATTTTATGAAATGGAACTGTCTTTCTGAAACCGGAAGTTGCTTCTTTTGCCCTTTTGTCGAGAAAAAAGTATTTGAATCTATTTTTTTTTGGGGGGGGGGGAGGGGGGGGAGGGAATCAGTAAAATAAGTCTTATAACAATGGATCTGACTCTTTGAAAACAGGAAACTATTCTTTTTTACCAAATTTTCTTGAGTTAGTCGAAAGCCTTCCAATTGTTCTATGAACAATTTGTTTATTTTTATTTACGTAATTCATTTGTGATATACACGACAATATACACTATTGATTATACTTTTTATACTTATATTGTTCGTGACCGGGGTTTGCTTCATGTTGGAATTGCAATATTCATGGTAAGTGTCCGTTTTACCGTAAGCATGAGTTTCCGCTTAAACAAAAAAAGCGATGGAAGTCATAAGCTTATGGTATGCTGCTGACAGTTCATATACACGTAGCTTTTACATCTAACGGGATTGACATTGTTCACATCTTTCTCCTTTGGTCGTTATTGCATTATTGTGTAAATGACAATCAAACAGAATTTCCTCATTATTACTATTTAATGTTTGTTTTATTTAGTTTTTTGTGCACTATAAAAAAGAAGATGTGGTATGATTGCCAATGATACAACACTTCACAAGAGACAAAATGACACAGAAATTAACAACTATAGGTCACCGTACGGTCTTTAGAAATGTGCAAAGCCCATACCGCATAGTCAGCTATAAAAGGCCCCGAAATGACAAGTGTACAACAATTCAAACGCGAAAACTAACGGCCTTATTAATGAACAAAAAAATGAACGAAAAACAAATATGTAACACTAACAAAGCAACAAACGAAAACCACTGTTTATATTAAAATCTGTTTTGTTAATTATTACCCATATTAGTATTTATTTCAATGGAATAATCAATGTTTTTATTTTACTGTGTATATATTTTTCATAACATGTCTGTTATTTGTATAGGTTGTATTGTTTTTATTTAATTTAGCAACAAATGTAAATTTTACCATTAATCATCTCATTTGTTTCGTAGTTTGATTCTTGTCTTTTCTTTACGCGGCTCCTGTAATAAAAAAACAATAAAAACACATTTATAATATTTTGGGTCACATGAATTACAAGACTAAATGATACTTTGACACCACTTTTTCAACGATAATAACGATATATTTGTAAAGTCAACTAGTGATGTTGTTTGATTGGGCTGTACTAAGAAGGGGATCAACAAATATCGAAATACGTTACTCATCGTTACGTATTTCCAACTTTCTGTCTGAAGATTTTTTACCTTTGTTCTGATTATCATTTTGTTCTTCCACCACTTCGTTTCTAGAATTTCGCTTTTGTTTCACAAATATTTTATTCATTATATCAAACAGTTATTGTGCTTTTATAACTGATCCCTTCTAACGAAAAACTTTTCCATATGGGAGTTATATCCCATTATACTGTACGTGTTTTGTAACATGACACAACACCAATTAATTTGGGTGTCAGTAACCTAATATATGAAACAGGAAGTGACATATTTTGTAAACCCGAAGTTGCAAAGTATCTCCCTTATTTCAAGCATCAGTCTATAGAACCATATATTTTTCGAATCCCTTTTAATAGAAGCTATTATGTATGACACCGGACGTGGCATTTTGTTCACAGGTGAAATAAAATCCTGCATTATTTCAGAGATATTACATAGAAACAAAACACATTTAGAATCAGAGAAAAGTAAGCTATTAATCGACACCGTAAGTGACTGTTTAGAACCAGAAGTATCTTAACATTCCCATCTTAAAAAACGTAATTAGAAACACAAATCTGTGCAACATTAGTGATGTAATGACATCATTTTCGTTTACGAAGGTAAGATTTTTTTTTAATAAAGAAAAGTGTTTATCTGTATAAAAGTTCACCTGATTATCAATATGTGAGGTGGAGCGACAATTGGACTTTATTCATTAACATATTGCTATATGGAAAAGGTAAGGCTTGATACACCATGACAGAAATTGCCGTTTTTATTAGACATTTGCGAAAACTAGGTCTATACCTAGGATTACACTTAGACATACGATTACAGTTCACGAAAAACAAGGGGTCATCTCAAAATATAAAACAAATAAAGTAATAGAGATCGATACATAGGAGAACAAAATGTTTTATTTCTTTATTATTAAGATAAGTCTTATCAAGGACAAACTAATGAATCGTTGTCTTGGATGTCGTCAAAAAGCCCTCATAACTTTGGATTTGTTTTGGTTCTCCGATGGCGTGTTCAACCTCAACTCTATAGTGTGTAATACGTAAGTTTGATTTTCTATTCTTTCTCTACATATTCTGGGGTATCCAAACAACTAATGTCTCATAAAAGGTGTCAATACTGGATGCCTGTTCGGAAAAAATTTTGTCGTCCATAAAAAAAACCAGCAGAGAACCATACGCTTTCCCCGTGAAACAGAGCAGTTCTTTTTATGGTGTGGTGTTATGTCAAATGTAAGTATGGCAAAACAGTAAAACATCGCCCAGAAGATACTCTACAAACGGTGCACTTGAAAATCACAGAAACATGCGATAATCAAATTACACAATATAATTTTTAATCAAGCCGCAGTGGAGTGCTTTTGAAATATTAATGTCGGGTCTTGTGTTTCTTTTAACCGATAACACTTTTGTATTCGCAACTGCTCCCTAACCGACGTAACTATTGTGATTTATTTTGGAAATTTCTTCTTGATATACGTTTTGCACAAATGTCCACTTTTAACATGTTTAATCAACGGAATGATTTTGCGGATAAACTATGCGTTGAAATGGACACCGTCATAAGTGCACCCTATGAATTGTACCGGTCTCGGGATCAGGAGTTGCTGCTCATGCTTCGAGCACACCAGATCCACCAATGTGCATGTAAGAGATTTATCGACTATGGGAAAGAAAATGTCCATTCTCAAATGAATCCAAAGATCTCTATAAAAATTGAACAAAAACAAAAAACTTAGAACCAAGTTGTCATTGTTTTATGTGAAAAAGATAGATAGTAACATTCGAACTATTTGGGTACACCTATTTTTCATTTTAAAAGAGTTTGACAAATAGTTAAATTATACATTCGACATAAAGATGTTCATTGATAACGGTGTTGTGTTTTTTTTCGTATATAATTTCTTTCTATTTATACAACAAACAATTCAGAATAGTAAAAGATACTACAAATTACCTAACTAAATTAAATTAAATACCACGAGGAACAACTAGTTCTATATCAACCGCCTGCTGTATCCTCTAATTCTCTTTTAAGAATATTTGAAAATGTACGTCTTAGCATAAACACTATATAGTATCAACGTGCTCCTTAGCTGATCGCCGCTTTTTTAACACTAAGTCTTACTGAAATAAATTTTTTATTGACCCAACCTAGCCACTGCAACGACAATGGCGGACATGTTTCTGCATGTCTCATGTAAAATTTATTCAATGATGTTTGTCAATTTTATCATACACCGTACATCTACAGCATGTTTAACTAGGATAACATCATGCTCAATACTTAATGAATACTACTGTGTAATATAAATTGCTTGAAACCTGCGTTGTTCAATCATAGAAACAACCCATAGGAGTGAGACTTTGTTTTTGGAACGACGGTTTATCTTTACACTTCGAGACGACCCAAGATTTAAATGCTACTTGTCGGTGTAATCCTAATTGTAGGCGCATGACCGTTTCCGCAAATGTCTAGTAGTCATGCATTGACCGTCCATTTAAGTTGCAACTATGTCAGCTATATGAATAAATGGAGATGTTGTCTATAGTGAGACAGTAATCGAACAAAAAAGCTTATAATTTGATACGCCAGACGCGCGTTTCGTCTACATAAGATTTTTACAAAACTTTTCTCCTCTGAAACTAATAGACAAAATCTAGCCAAACTTGACCACAATCATGAAAAGGGAATCTAGTTTAAAAAATGTATCCGATGACCCAGTTAGCCTACCAAGATGACCAACATGGCTACAATTGAACGTTAGGGGTAAAATGCAAGTTTTGTCTATCATTTTGAAAAACGTTATACATAGGAAAAAACTAGTTGGTGCAGAAATGTTCATAATATTGAGCTCTACCAATTATTCGTGTATGTCAAAACTGTCAGGGAATTTCTGATAGGATTTTTGCCATTAAATGTAAATTTGTACCATTTTTGTTCATTTTTGCCTTCTTTTTTGAAAACTATAATAGATACAAAGAAACTTAAAATTGCAAAAATGATCAGCAAGACACGATCTCCAAATAAGTTTACATGGTCAAAATCATCAGACAACTCCCCATGATGACGTTTTTTACCAATATTTCATTTTGCATTATATCTTAAAAATCATAATAGATAGATACAAAACGCAACATAAGGAAAAATTATCAGCACGACAAGAACTTCAAATAAGAAAAGAGTGAATCATTTTAATGACGATATTTTTACTAATTTTTTTTTTTGCTTGTTGCTTAATATGATAACTATCATTATTGATAAATAAAAACATTAAAAAAAAACAAAAATTATCAACAAGGCAAGATCTACGAACAAGTAAATGTTTACCGATATAATAAGTAGACTGTCACTATATATATATATAGGAGTGATTGCCTTAACATGAGGATTATTTTACCCTCATTTTAATTTGAACAAAAGCTAAAGAAGATCTAGATAAGGAAAAAATTAACAGACGAAAGGATCAGCAAAACAAGATAAAACAAAAAAGATGAATATTATTCCCATCTACAATGTTCGTGAGTTTCTTTGCTCAATATGCAAATAGACTTAGGTGAATGACACAGGCTCTTTAGAGCTTTTTGTTAAATTGTGCTTCTGTTCTTTCTCTTGATCATTAAGAAGTTTCTGTCGAAGTTCTGTAAAAACCGTGAGTGTTTGACAGAGCTGTCTTAAAGCTTTAAACCATAGACTAAACCTTCCGTGTTACGACACTCACCGCATCTAGGTTTCTCATGTATATCCACTTTTTCCAGTATTAATATCTTTTAGGACAAAATTTGTTTTCCTATAGTTTGTGCACAGTTAACATAGTTAAAAACAGAAAGAAGGTTGTTTGATATGGAATATTACAGTAATTATTCGTCCTTATACAATTTCCTCTTAATATATCATCCCCCTTACCTCTTCATCAATAGCACAATGACTGTTAACAATATCAAGAGAAATACAGCAACACTTAGACTTGTACCAATAATGACAGGTACTTTGTCTGCATTTTTAAGTAGTTTTTCTGCAATTGAATAAAGAAATGTAATATCAAAAACTGTATTTTATTCAAATATAAACCAGGATAACCAACGAGTTCCTAAAATATACCAGTACTTTTATCTCTCATCCTTTTCATAAACAAAGATAAACGTTTGCTTTTATTATTTTGTCACTAAGATAGAGAACAGCAAAATTTTATATGTTTTACATTGTATCAAATTAATCAAAACGCCTATCGCTGAGACTAATGCATAAGTCACATATTCAAAACAATATCAATGCATCGGCCGCCAAATCGACACATTGCCAATGCAGCGCCCACCAAATGCACAAAACGCCAAAACAGCGACTACCCATCTATAAAATGTCTTTTCATTACCAGATCGACACAGTGACGATGCAGTAGCTACGAAATCGACACAAAGACATCACTGATGCCATACAACCGATTCAATGCTTATTGCTGCCACAAAATCAATATTATGCATATTCATCGGCCACTCTAATGATGCATGTTAAAGCAAAATCACCGAATCGACAAAATGCTACAACTACTGCCACCAAAACGACACAATACCAATATGCATCGGCTACACCACTAATACTAATGCAATATAAACATGTCGAAATGAACTATTATATTATTTATTTATGTATTTCTCTCTCCTGAGTGTTTTTGAATTTATTTGCAATGTATTCCTGTCATGTAATGTTGTCATTTTAGCGGTATTTTTAACATTGCCATAAAGCGCGAGGTTTGGCTAGCGACAAAACCAGGTTCAACTCACCATATTATCTTAAAATGTCCTGTACCAAGTCAGGAATATGGCAGTTGTTATCTAATAGTTCATTTCTATGTATGCTGCATTGTCGTTTGTTTTTTGTTGCACTTCAGTGTTTCTGTTGTTTCGTTGTTTTCCTCTTAACGTTGATGTGTTTCCCTCGGTTTTAGTTTGTTAGCCGGATTTGTTTTCTCTCAATCGATTTATGACATTTGAACAGCGGTATACTACTGTTGGCTTTTTTAAGGCATCGGATACTGATTCAATGCTCTTTGGGTTGTTGTTTCTGACACATCCCCCATTTCCATTCTCAATGTTATCCAATGTTGCAACCATATCCAGATAATACCCAATTAGTGACAACCTGCCTCACATAGACATAATGCCGATACAGAGTCAATCAAAGCGACACAATGTCTGCTTTTGCTACGAGATCAACATATTGACGATGCAGTAGCTACCAAATCGATTCAATAACGCAAATGGTAGCACAAAATCAATACAATGCATATTCATCGGCTACCCAATGAACGCAATTTAAATGCAGCTATTACCAAATCGACACAAAGACACAACTTCGACCACACAATTCGATACAATACCAATGAAGCTGCCAATGAATTGACAGAATACAAAACAACGGCCACCAAATTGACAATATGTCAATGTAGCGTCTTTAAGATAGACCTAATGAGGATGCAAGGCCTACTTAATCGCCCCAATAAAACAGCTGCGGCCACCAAATCAACACAACGCATATGCATCGGCCAACCAGTTCGTACAATGGTAATGCAGCGTTCACGAAAATGACACAATGTCACAAGAGAGGGGCGAAAGATATCAGAGGGACATTCAAACTCAATGATTAATTAAAAATTTGGTGACTATGTTGAACACATCTATCCCATCTATCTTGATATTTATGATATAACATATACAGTTAAGCCTGGCTAATATTTTGACTTGCATCTAAAAATTGACAATGAGGATCGGTTGAAAA
Source organism: Mytilus californianus (assembly GCF_021869535.1). Lineage (NCBI taxonomy): Eukaryota > Metazoa > Mollusca > Bivalvia > Mytilida > Mytilidae > Mytilus > Mytilus californianus. The sequence goes on along the minus strand of NW_026262712.1, from coordinate 98,351,769 downwards.
GAAAACTTTAAAATAAAAGAGATGGTTTCAGCTTCCTTATTCTGAACTTTAAATTTCTATATAGCAGCATGCCATAAGCTCCCGCATACAGCATATATATTTATCTTCCAGTCGATACGTTATTCCAGGGGTTGTATCTCCTACCATGATTTCCTTGATAGAGTGTTGCTGCTCATATGGAAGCTATTACACCAAGAGTTCCAATTACATTTTTTTAAATATCATTCCGGCGTAAATTTTACAGACGACATCACGAGTTGATTGACCGTTATGGAATGTCTGTTTCAGAGTTGACAATGGATATGTTCCAATTGTCGTGACTATGTTCCTGTCCCCTTTTTCTCTGATGTGACCTACAGAATAGAACTTATCATCGGTTTTGTACGAAATGTTGAACGCATCTATCCCATCGAACTTGATATTTAGGATATAACAGATGCAGTTAAGTCTGCCTCATATTGTGACTTACATCTAAACATTGACAATCAGGATCGGTTGAAAACAAAACTTTACGACAAATAAGATGATATCAGCTTCCCAATTTTTTAACTTTCCATTTTTATGTAGCAACATTCCAGCAGCGCCTGCATACGGGGTATCTATATCCAGTTGATACGATATTTTAAGGATTGTATTTCCTATCATGATTTCCTTGTTCATCAGGAAGATATTAAACCAAGAATTCCAAGTGATGAAGTTGACATCATCCCTTCGTACGTTTCAAGGACGCCATCACGTGTGGATTGACCGTTATGGAATTTCTGTTTCACAGATGACAACGGATAATTTCCAATTGTCGTGACTACATTCCCGTCCCCTTTTCTCCGAATTTGACCTACTGAATTAGGCTAATCACCGGGTATGTACTTACAGCAACACGACGGATGCCACATGTGGAGCAGGATCTGCTTACCATCCAGGAGCACATGAGATCACCCCCAGTTTTTGGTTTGGTTCGTGTTGCTTAGTCTTTAGTTTTTCTATATTGTGTTTTATGTACTGTTGTTGTTTATTGACCTTTTTGTTTATGCCATGAAGTTTTCAGTTTATTTTCGACTTATGAGTCTGAATGTCCCTTTGGTATCTTTAGCCTCTTTTTCGTGTACATGTCTGAGTCCTCATTCATTTCTATGCACCATGTGTTATTCATTAGATGACCATTGGTCATTTTTTGTCGATGGGTTGTTTAATTATTGACCTGTATCGCTGTACATCGTCTTCAATTAGTAGTAAACGCTATGCAAATGATTGCAAAGTCTTTTAACTACAAAGTAAATAAAGCATCTTAAGTATTTAATATTTTACCTTTTATTTTTAGTTGAATCTTGCTACTGTACCCGGTTCCTACTCCATTGACTACGGCACACACATATGTTCCTGCGTCGAATTGATCCGTGTTAAATATTGTTAAGGATGGTTCATTGATTGTACTTCCTATATATTTTGAAACTGAAACTTTAAGATTTTCACCATCTTTTTTCCAGAATACCACGGAAGGTTCAGGGTATGACTCGTGGACACATTTTTGTAGAGTAGTATCACCAGTAGAAGCTTGTATATTATCAGAGGATTGATATACTAATGGAATATCTGTGAATTACTGTAAAGATAATGATACCAAATTATGTAAACATTCTTATTCAACATGTGAATTGCAAATTTGTTATTTAATCATTTAATACGAAAACAACATTCGGTAAGAGGCACTTAATTACCTTTCACATACAGTTGAATTGTCTTCTTGCTGGTCACTTTAAGAAGATCGTAAGAGTTTTCACATGTGTAGTTCCCCGAGTGGTACCTGGTTACATTTGAGATCGTTAGTGATGGAGAGTTCAAAGTACCTCCACTGTATCCCACACTATCGGCCGTATCAATGATCTGATTGTTTCGTCGCCATGCTACACTATTACCACCAGTGACAACACATTGTAACGTAACAGTTTCATTTGCCTTTATATTTATGTTTACTGGGTCATAAACGTGTACAGCTGAAATATGTAACATCTACTTATCACCAGTTAGTAAATTTTCCAAAAAACTCCAGCATAACTTGATCTAATACATAGAAACATGACAACATGGTTCACAAACTGCATGCATGTTTTTTTAATTGTTTGAAAACTCAATGCATAGAAGATTGTTTTTAACATCTTAAAATATTTTTTAAATTAAAAAAGAGTATCGATCACGATTTTCCTCATTCGTAATACATTTTATAGTAAGGAAGTTGTTCCGTTATCACAAATTATAGCAATACGTTATAACGTTTTAAATCTTAGTTCACGAATTACAAAAACATACTGATATTTGTTCCTCAGATTATTTATGCAGAAGCTTGATACTTCCAAACTTCATAACATAAGGTACCTACGATATATGCAGATGTATTTACGAATGTATTTTACAAATGTAAGTCCTTATGGAATATGCAATAGCCTGACAGTTAAGTCTGTACTTGTCATGACTATAATATATAATTAGATGTGAATTTACTCATAACTTATCTTAACCAAAGACAATGATTTAGCTATAACGCATGGAAGTTTGTCCATTAATTAAGGTTTATTGACTTCTAGTTGTTTTGTTGTTGTGTAACTGTCTTACTGACCTTCAACAAAATATCCGTTTATCCAATTTGGTTTATTGGACAGCATGTAAAAGCTGTTGTATTAATCCAGCCCCCCCCCCCCCCCCAAAAAAAAATATATATATAACGGACAAACAAACGAAAGTAATGCCTCACATTGATTTACACTTGAAATTGAATTATGGACATACCACCTCTACCATGAGTTATAACTATAAATGCCTACAAACGTTAATTCATGATAACTTCGTATGAGGTTTTTATTTTTCCACTATAAAAAAAATTAAAACCATACGATAACTACAGAACGTATCAAATTATCAAATTATAAGACTGGGAAAATCAAATTGGTTTATGGTTGAAAAGAAGTAAAACACAGTGTCAAACTATACATGTTCAAATTTAGATAGACGGTGAATTAGTCAATATTATCACCTTGCACCATATTGTCATATAATTATGATAACAACTTTGTGAAAACCAGTTTATCGTATGGCTTATCAATATGAAGGGTTCCAAAAATAAAATAACAAAGAAAAAATTTAAGAATACACAGGACGTTAAAGTGTTTTGTTTTCAGTTTGAAACGTATCTGACATACAGAAATTATATATATATGGACCTTTGGTGTCTGACGTAAAGATTCTAGTATCTTATGTTATGTTATTGTATCTGATGAGAAACTTGAAATAAAAGAATTGATATGTGTTCTTTGCCCTTATATACTCGAGGACGACGATTATTTTGTGTTTGAATGTTGTTGTCTTCATGATGTATGAAATTTAAGTTAGATTTTAGCAGCAATGGTAAAATTTATTTTGGTTTTTTCTCTTATAATGAATTAAGTTGCTATTAAAAAAGAGGGACGAAAGATACCAGAGGGACAGTCAAACTCATAGATCGAAAACAAACTGACAGCGCCATGGCCAAAAATAAAAAGACAAACAGACAAATAATAGTACAGATGACACAACATAGAAAACTACAGACTAAGCAACACGAACCCCACCAAAAACCGGGGGCGATCTCAGGTGCTCCTGAAGGGTAAGCAGATCCTGCTCCACATGTGGCAACCGTCGTGTTGCTTATGTTATTACAAATCCGGTAAATAGTCTAATTCGGTAGGTCACATTCGTGAAAAGGGAAGGGTATTGTAGTAATAAGGAACATATCCGATATTATCTGTGAAACAGTTATTCCATAACTACCAACTCGTGATGGCGTCGGAAACATTTACGAAAGGATGATTTCAACTTCACCATTTGGAACTCTTTGTTTAATAGCTTCCTTGTAAGCAGCAATCTTCTATCAAAGAAATCATGATAGGAAATACAAGCCCGGGAATATCGTATCAATTGGGAGATATATACTCCGTATGCAGGCGCTGCTGAAATGTTGCTACATATAAATGGAAAATTCACAATTGGGAAGCTGAAATCAGTTATGAAGATGCAAATATTATATCAACATTATGCTGTATGTTTCAAACTTATTATGATAAGAGAGAAATATTTACAAATAATTGCATAGATTACCCATCTGTACAATTCTCCTTCTATTATTATATTGTGTATTTTGCAAGTCGTGCATTTAGTCGACTATTTTGGTCTTATTACAGCATCATGATTGGATTGATAAAATATACCCAACTGCTTTCTGAATATAATTTTTGTAGGTTGCAACTTATGTCTAATGAACTGTAAATAACGGTAAAACATACGACAGTGTAAAAACTCGTAGAAGCCTTGTAGCAAAAAGTAAGCATTTTACTTAAAAAATTGTACTTTTTTCCTGTTGCGTCGTTTCATTTTGACTCTCACAATTTGTTTACAACCTTACAAAACAAAGCTAGAAATGATCCAGCAGGTATTTTTTTTTTTTAATTTTAAACATATTTTTATTAATTATCACTTGTTACATCAATCCTTATTGCCCAGGGAAGCAACTAAGGGGCCCCGATTTTTTCAGTCTCATTTGTCGGGGGAAAAGCAAATGAGAAAAAAAAAACTCCCATTATAAATAATTAACATCTACCTTTATAATTATCATCTATCTATGTACAAATGTACATGGAATTGATATCTATCTATATATTTATACATCACACCATATATAATCATTTGAATAAAGTATTCATTCTTTCTGTATATTTTTTTTTCTCACAAGAGCTACCTGTATTTATTAAGCAGTTTCAATTTTATAGCACTTCAGGCACCCCGTTCTTTTGTTATGTTAATTTCTATTACATTAAATTTCTGGTCGAGTGATCTTTTGCCAAGTGCTACTCGTTAAAAATTATCTGAAAGGAAATGTGTAATTCATTCATTAAAGTTGGATTTAAGATTTTGTTTCCCAAAAAGGATGTATTTCAAAGATATGGTGAGTAAATATTTGCTTATATCATGTACCTGTTGAAACAACATGTCCTTCTTACAAGTACATAATATACATAATTTACATACTCAATAGAAAATACATAGTACATAAAGGGAGTTGACTGCCATATATATATTAATTTATTCAGTATTGAAGAGGTCATTACACTGGCCTGACCACGCAAAAATATATAGTTAAATACAAAAAGTCTCACACATAGTAGAAAAGGCTTCATTGTTCGTATTTGGTTAAAGAGATTTGAACAAAATTGCATATCATATTTTATCATATTACAATTCCTCGATTTACTTATCCCTTTCTTTTGATATTTTGCGATGTTCCTAGTTTTCCAAATAACCCATTTCGTGATAAGAAGCACCGTATCTAGAATTTGAAAATAAGATGTATCTGCATTTATGACACCAAAAATGATACTCGTTCCCAATTCCTATATTTTCTCAAACATTTTCCGTCAAACGTCTTCCACCAGTCTACAAGGTAGCAAGTCATTTCGTACCTTTGCCATTCCGTACCTCTACCATCTCGTACCCAAAATATACAGTATATAAAAAGGTGAAATTCTTTTTCATTACAAAAGTGATACTTTCCGTTTGAGAGATTCATTTTTTGTAATTTTTCTTCCGTGTAAATTATATTATGTCTTATTCAAATTGTCCCAAATATCTCCCCATGGTAGTTCCTTCCCAAAATGTAAATTCCACTTAAACTGACTATTTGGAGTTGTATTATTCTCATAAAAGGATCGAATAACTTTAAAGCACAATTTTTTGGCATCAACGACAAATCCATTTTTTGTAAATTGACAAGAGGTCTATCAGAATGACTTTGCACGATAGAGTCTGTTTTTTAAAGGTCAATTTGTTGAGGCGTTAACGAAGCTTTAATGCGGCTATATTGTGCTATCCAGTTCCTTTTATCTTTTAGCTTGTTAAAAATTTCAAAAGAAGTTTTAAAGGATTTATTGTTTAAGTCCCATATATCTTTTATTTTTTTCATTCCACTGGAGGCAAAATTTGTATGATATAAGGCATGGCCCTTAAATTTAATTTATAATTGTCAAATATATTTTCTTCTAAAAGGTCCTCTTTCGTGACTGACTTTTTGGGTTTTCTGTAAGTCAGTCCAGGAAATTAAAAGTTCTTTATAATATTTAGACATTTTTATTTGCCTAAAACCTCTAGTGTCCGAACTAGAATATATAAAAAAGTCTGTATCATATTTTTCGTCTAGTGGCGTTAACCAGTATTTACCTATTGCAATCCATTTTTGTGTTTTTGAGTTTACAATACTGTACATACTTTTCACCTGTTTTGATTCAATAAAGTCTCTTACGTTTATCATTCCTATCCCCCCTTTTCTTTCGGTAAACAGCACACTGTCCTTGCGATTTGGTTTGTTTTGTTATGAAGGACCATATAATATTATTTATTTGTTTTTCATATATATCTGGAATACCTCTCGTTTCAATTTCATATCCAATCATAGACAGTACAAACGATTTAATAATTAAAACTTTTCCCGTAAATGTGAGATATCTTGATTTCAAAACCTCCATACAGTTTTTTGTTATATTTATTTTTTCGAACCAAATTTGATCCAAGTCCACCCCATATCCATGTTGAACCCCTAATGCTTTCAAAAAGCCGCTAAGACCATTTAATTTGGTTTAATTTTGGTTTTTTATTTCGCCACTTGCCTAAATACATACCCACAGTCTTTTCCATATTCATTCTAGCCCCTGAATCGTTTTCGTACAGTTTTACAGTTTTAAATGTTTCTTCGATAGACTCCTCACTTTTATTAAAGAGTTTAGTATCGTCAGCAAACATATTTAGCTTTGTTTCAGTATAGTCCCAAGTTCTAGTTGGAAATTTTATTCCTTCTATATTAGGATTGTTTCTAATTGATGCTGCAAATGGTTCTGCTTGCAGAATATATAACATAGGAGCGATTGGGTATCTTTGACGAATTAACGAGTTATGCTTACAAATCTAGAAGTAAATCCATTCGTATGAATATACGTATTAGCGTTAATGAAAAGCATTTTTACCCAACTCCTGAATTTTTCCCGAAATCCAAATTTTAATAAACAAAAATTTATCCATTCCCACTCCGCCCTATCAAATGCTTTTTGTTGGTCCAAGAATAAGATCGCACCCTCCTCATTTTCTAATTCACAAAAATCTATTACATCTTGCAGTAATCTATTGCCTTAAAAAATATTGCGCCCTGTGACAAAACCTTTTTGATCCAAATCAATTATTTGCGGTAGTACGTTTTTTAACCTTTCAGCGAGTACTTTGGAAATAATTTTATAGTCCGTGTTCAAGAGCGTTATAGGACGCCAAATGTTTATGTCCTCTCTCTCCCCAGAGAAACATAGGCGTTATCATACCTCTGTATTGAGATTCACAGAGCAAATTATTGTCGAAAATTTCCTTAATAACCACCATGAAGTCGTCGCTTATCAAATACCAATACGTTTTATAAAATTCATTCACAATTCCGTCTTCCCAATGGGATTTATCACGTTTCAACATTTTAACGGCCTTACTTATTTCATCCAAAGTTATTTCAATTTCACACATTTTATTTACTTTCTTCACTTAGTTTATGATCTAGATTGTGTAATAGATTTTCTGCAGCTATCCCTATCCCACCCATCGGACGTAAATATTTTTTTGTAGAAAGATACTTGTTCTTCCAAAATAGATTCTATATCATCTTTGTACCTTCCATCTGAACCCTTTATTCTAGTCCATAATTTTTCCGCGCCCCTCTTTTTTTCGAGTTTAAAGAATTACCCTGTAGATTTTTCGCCTTTCTCGTACCAATTAACCTTAGACCTAATTCTGGCTGGCTCGGCTTTTTTGTCGTAATAATCTTTAATTTTAGCTTTCAAATTATTTAATTCGTTTTCATTATGGATAGGATCGGTTCCCGTAATATTACCCAACCTTTTTTCCCATTCCCTCATTTGTTTTTTCTGTAACGATTGAATTTTCCTCGGAGTTCAGTATTTTTGTGATTTTACTTTTTAATTGCTTTGCAACTTCTATTGTAATACTTTTTTTTTTATCTTAGTTTCCTCCCACCATTCAAGATTATTTTCAAACTGATTTTTTTTTTAATTTCCAGTTTCCCCAACAACTTTCGAACGTATTTCTAAATAAATCCGATTGAATAACTGATAAATTTCTTTTCCACGTTCGGGGACCGCGTTCTGTTTCATTCATTATTAATTTCATGAACACACCGTCGTTGTCACTGAACGGAAAATAAACTATTTTTACCTGTTGCGATTTATACTGAAGCTCACTTCTTATAAAAAATATAATCAATTCGTGACCTTGAGTTACCCCGGCAAAAAGTATATTGTTTGTCTTTAGGGTATCGCTTTCTCCACACGTCTATTAACTCGCTATGTTTGACTAATGTTTTTTAATTCAAGTGATCCAGCAGGTATTAATTAAGTTGCCAGTATTCGTGAGCTTTGATAATCTTTTTCCTAAAAATCATTTTCTTCCGATAAGTTTTGGTCTTTTTTTGTTCCGTATCCCCTGGCTATGTTATGCTTCTAAAACTTTCTAACTTCAAACCACAAACAATGATCATGTTACGAAAATGAACGTTCACTGGTTAAACAGAATTTTCGTTTTGAAGAAAACTCAATCTTATATGATAAGTTTCATTATGTCTACTTACTAGGAACTTTCAATTCAACAACGTCCTCAGAAGTTCCAAACTTAGTTTCCAATTTACATGTGTAATTACCGACATCATTAGTGTCAACATTCTTGACAGTCAGTGACTGTTCGCTTAGTGTGCCACCACTATATTTACTCCTCAAATACGGCCGTAGATGTTTTCCATTTTTGAGCCAGTATAGCTCTTTATTTGACTGGTCAGTCTTTATCAGACATTCCAGAGTTATATCTTGTTCATTTAAGGCGACATAATAGTCTTTCAATATGGTTGTCTGAGTTATATCTACAAATAGTAAAAATACAGATATTTTTGTACATTTCCTAGTCCTTACTTCAAAACATACATATATATACTACATGATGGGGTGTTCCGGTTTTATGATTGTAGAACAGTTTGTTTGAGTAAAATTACATGCGATCAAACTGATTTACCCTTGTTACACAACAATTATCTGTTTTATTCAAACTATTAAACCTATTTCAGTTAAAAATCAGTACAACATAAGGGTTTTCCCTTTTATCTTACATTCAGCCTTTTTCCGACTACTATAGACATAAAATAATCATTTCTTTTCAACACTGTTCAAAATTTGGAGGATTTTGTAAAAAAAATAATATGCAATGGAATGGGACCCTTAATACTGAATTGTTTTATATTATTTTTGTAAAAAAAGTGAATGATAATAACCCATATTCATAATAGATATAAAACAAATCCTATTGATCAAATTACCAATTTTCTAATTATGAAAATTTTCAATTCTATGTTAATTATATTGTTTTATCAACATTTTACCATACAATCAATAACATTTTATGTGCTACATTGTATTTCATAAGAGCTTTTTCAGAGAATCAAAGTTTTAAATCCAATAATGAATGTAGGAACTTTTTAAAAACGTGACGAGCTATATGACCAACAGGGACCTTAAACACATAGCCAAATCCTTTTACCTTAGGGAGTTGAAACCTTTATTTCTTGACAGTGTCCCCATCTATCAACGAAAATTTTAACGAAAAGGTGTGATATAAATCATGTCAGCAATAAGCACTAAATACTGAGCAAATGATACCCTAAGTTACTAGCAATCCATTAATACCAGTATTACTAGAAAAAGAAAGGCGAAAGATACTAAATGGAAATTCAAACTGATAAGTCGATAATGAACTGACAAAAAAAAAACAAAAAACAAAAATCAAAACAACTACAACAGTATATAAATCACAACATTGAAAACTAATGACTGAGCAACACGAACCCATCACAAATCGGGAATGATCTCAGAAGGGTAGGCACCAGTTGTGTTTCCATGTTAGTACAAGCCCGTTCGGGGAAAAGAGAATGGGATTTGTTTACGACAATTAGAACAGATCCGTCGTCATCTATGAAACAAATACTCCATAAAGGTCAACTAACTCGTTATGGCATTCGTAAACTTTTCGAAGGGATGATTGAAACTTCTCCACTTGGAACTGTTGATTTATCAGAAATGACGAATAACACTGTAAATATTTGCTATGTCTGAATCGCGTTGCTAGATTCACCATCAACACGAACACTCAAAACCAAAAAAAAATTATTATAACCTCGCAGTGTTTTGACAACATATCAATCACTGGAGCAAATATTCAACGGTCAATAGAAGTAAAGATAAGGGTCTCATAACGTTTTAAAATATAAATTCATTTATTTACATTGTTTTTTACATAAATCAGGCCGTAGTTTTTTCTCATTTGAACTATTTTACATTTGTTATTTCGAGGTGTTTTATAGCTGACTATGTCATATGCGTTTTGTTCATTCTTGAAGGCCGTACGATGATATATAGTTGTTAACTTTTATGTCATTTGGTCTATTGTGGAGACTTGTCTCCTCGGCAATCATACCACATCTTCTTATTTTAAATTGATTAGTTTTCAGTCTGTAATATTTAATGGTTTTGTATGCTCTGTGTAAGCCTACTTTCTTAGGTCCACGAAAAATGAGAAAATGGACAAAGGACGAAACTGTGCACACTGTATCTGTACAGAATAATGTGGCTATTTGCCTAGCCTAGTCGTGGCGATAATTGTTTACTAGAAAGTTAACATGAAAAATATAAAACTGGAAAGCTTTGAATTTAATATAAACAATGCAAATACCGCTAAAATCACAGCTGGTTTCCTAGTAGAGGAAAGTACAAAATCTACCGAGTAAAAATGTTGCAAAAAATATCATTTAGAGAACATAAACCCTTGGACCTCAAATAGATAATAAGATTGATAGTTTTTCGTTTCTAAATATCTGCTTACACTTCTGGGGGACTGAGATCACTCCTGGTTTTCGTTTGGATTTGTGTTTTGATCAATGTTTTGATTTGGAGCCTGTGTCGTGTATTTGGACTGTTGTTAGTCTTTAAGTGTTATTTTTTCTTTGTTTTTTTTGCAGCAACATTGTCCGTTAGTTTTCTACTTATGAGTTTTACTATCACTTTGGTATCTTTCACTTCTATCTTTCTCTACATGAAAATTACTGATGTATTCAATTTAGTGTGCACATTTGCCAAACCGCAAAAACTTCTTTTGACAACAGAACATAATCTAAAACATTTAACAGTGTAAGGTCATAAAAGGCATTCATGAAACTAATTTGTCAAAACAATTTCGATCATGCTGAAGAATTGTGTCTGAGAAATAATGTTATGCATAATGCGTTGCAACCTTAAAGTTTGATGACAATAAAATTTAAATTAAGTTGAACATATCATTTTCAATTAAATAAATAACTTATAAACTAAACTGCAATTCGTATTTGTTAACGAATAACGAAGATAACAACACAATCAGATTAAAATATGAATATAAAACGTTTATTTCGTTAAGTTAATGTGTGATGCCACATTACTAGATCTTAAATGTACATCTTTATTTTTTTAAGAAAAAAAACAAATAGAACATTCATGTATTTATTTTTAATGTTTTCGTTTGTTGTCCAAATGATTATGAAATTGCCTGTCAATACCATCATTGTCATATTACCTAATATAACTGTTATACTTAATGTGAATTTCCAATTTGTCTCGGTGTTTTGTATATCCAACATTCATGCATTTATTTTTGATGTTTCTGTTATGATTTCGGTAAGATAATCTGATATGTCTTCTCGTTTGTAGTCCAAATAATTATCAAATTGCCTTTCCATACCATCATTGTCATGAAAATTGTTTGGATAAATATTGTAAAATAATTGTATTAAGTTCGAGATTGCATGTTAGTTACGCAATGCGTCATCGTTTTTGATATCCTGTGGTATTTGTCGTTGATGAAATATGTTCGTTGTTGGTCTGCGGTTTGCATGTTGTTTCGACTATTGTATTATTTGTTTGGACGCTTCTCTGTCAAGAATCTTCTTGTGTGTGTTTGTGCTGTAATTTTGTCATGTAGTGTTTTAGCGATATTTTTTAACATTGTCATAAAGCGAGAGGTTTGGCATGCCATTAAACCAGGTTCAATCCACCATTTTTTCTAAAAATGTCATGTACCAAGTCAGGAATATGGCAGTTGCTATCAAATAGTTCGTTTCTATGTGTGTTGGCGTTTGTTTTTGTTGCACTTCGGTGTTCCTGTTGTTCCTTTGTTTTCCTCTTATAGTTGATGTGTTTTCCTCGGTTTTGGTTTGTAGCCCAGATTTGTTTTTTCTTAAACGATTTATGACTTTTGAACACCGGTATACTACTGTTGTCTTTTTTTGACCGTTCAAATGGATACAATAAATCTTTCACTTATTATATTTACTTCATTTATTAAACAGTCAAACAGAATTTTACAAACTAGCAAAATAATAATGGAAAGACTGAGCAATTTGTCACAACAAAATAAGACATGTATGCCTAAAAGATGTGACAAAAAATAACCTTTTCACGACACTATTTATTGATATGTGTAAATACGGCATTACTCGTTTCAGCTATTTTCTCGTGTATGTTTGGACTTTATACTTTGAAAAGTACTATATGTGAACATATACACCCTATTTCAAACGTAAATGCGTTAGTAGACAACATTTTACATAATCGAATTTTGCTTATTGATCGAAAAAAAATCTTGAACTATGAAAATATAATCATTTTTGAAAACACACTTTTACATGTAATAACAAGTATTATTGTAAAGGGTCTGTAAATAAAGATTCTATAAATGCATTTTATGAATTTGTATATGCATACAATGGATTTCATTTTTCTGTCAACTTTTCTGAGGATAATATCATTAGGTGAGTAGGGGTCTATGCGTGTTCTGTCAAATCTTTTGTGAACATGCTCTCAATATAGTAATATTATTAGTAGTATTTATTCCTGTATTGCTATGAATCTCAGTTTAGGACCAAACTCAGTAAAGACACGTCATTGTTACATTTGGTTGATACATATAACAATACCTTCCGTTATCTAGATGATATTTTTTCGTTAAATAATCCAGAGTTATATATATAAATATACTACCGAAATTTACCCAATAGAACTTACTTTAACTAAATCTAACATAAACAGCAGTAGTTGTCCTTCTTTGGATTTGGACATTTCAATCTCTAAAGGAAAACTCCATACGAAAATTTACGACAAAAAACGCGATTTTTCATTCCCTATTGTTAATTTTCCTTTTTTAGACGGCGATGTTCCTTTGGCTCCATCATACGGTGTTTATATATCCCAACTCGTTCGTTATGCCCGTGTGTGTAGTGATGTCATAGATTTTAACGAACGTAATCAATGCATCACTGGTAAATTATTAAATCAGGGATTTCGTTACCATAAATTACGTAAAACGTTTACTAAGTTCTTTCATAGATACAAAGATTTGATTAGTATATTTGGCTGTACTTGTAGAAAACTGATTAAAAACGGTATTTCACATCCTAATTTTTACGGTAATATTGTACTTAAAGCGCGAAAATCACTATGTGATCCGTGTAAACTCATCGAACCTTTAAACAAACTTATTAGTAAAGGTTATCTTACCAATGTTGTAATTAGATCTTTGAATATAGTTTACATTGGCACTAATATCGTTTTTGTCATCAGCAAATTAAAACAGAACTAAATTTGTATTCTTTTCAAACGGGATGTATAAGGACACACCCACGTTCGTTTTGATCTATAAAGAGGTTAAACTCCTAACTATCCTACTGTCTGTCGATACATTTATTTTTGGCATTGCACTGTCCATGACGTTACAATACTAAATCCCTGGGATGTGTTTTAGTTGATTTTAGTCTCTGATGCATGATTTTTTATTATTAATTGTTTTGGCTTTTAACTAGCTGTCAGTAACTGCGAGTACTCTCAAATCGTACTTTCTTGTTTATTTGACCTGTTGATACTAATTGTATTGCTTTTTTGCTATTTAATGTTATTCAGGGTTATATCTGGTCTATATACCAGCTTTGATAAGTGTTTTGTATTACTATAAATTTTCACTTCGCACTCAGTTACTATGAACATCAAAATAATATATTTTGTAAAAATATTTCCTTTCTCTATTGGAACTGTACACGTATACCTAACAACAAAATTATTTTCATTTACCTGTGTTTAAAGTTATTGCAAATGGCTGATATTTTTGTTCGAGCATATTGTTTTTCATTAATTGATTAACATTTTATACCGATATAACATGTTACTTTTATTATTCTGCCTTTAGTTTATGTATTTTGTATTTACATTGTATCATAGGTCAAATTTATTTGTTCAGTGTATGTTCAATGGTGTTAATATGTCCTTTGATTGAGTTAAGCTATTTTAGTTGATATTTTATAGTGTGTCTTTCTATGTTGTGATGTTACACTATTGTTTCAGAGAAAGGGTGAATGTTTGGTACCATTAAAACGTTTAAATCCGCTGCATTTGTTTGCACCTGTCCTAAGTCAGGAATCTGATGTTCAGTAGTTGTCGGTTGTTGATGTGGTTCATAAGTGTTTCTCGTTTCTCGTTTTTTATATAGATTAGACCGTTGGTTTTCCCGTTTGAATGGTTTTACAATAGTAATTTTTGGGGCCCTTTATAGCTTACTGTTCGGTGTGAGCCAAGGCTCCGTGTTGAAGACCGTACTGTGACCTATAATGGTTTACTTTTATAAATTTTGACTTGGATGGAGAGTTGTCTCATTGGCACTCATACCACATCTTCTTATATCTATATAGCAAAGAAAGAGAGATCGGTGGTACAAGAAGAAAAGTATAACTCATTAGTTAAAAAAGAACTCACAATGTCATGGAAAAAAAAACGAAAAGCAATCGCAAGACAAACAACAATGTACACTACACAACACTGAAAACAAAGATTGAACAACACGCATCCGATCAAAAATCGGGGGAATCTCACTGAAACATGACTGTTTATATGGATTTTAGAAACATATTTTGAAATACATCTGAAAAGTCATGGTAATATTTATGGCATAAATGTTTCTGACATCACCGTCAAATGTATTTTGCACTAGATTGTGCTGATTATATCACCCTGTCCATTTATTAAAAAGTAAAATCACAAAAAATACTGAACTCCGAGAAAAATTCAAAAAGGAGAGTCTCTAATCAAATGGCAAAATCAAAAGCTCAAACACATCAAACGAATGGATAACAACTGTCATATTCCTGACTTGGTACAGGCATTTTCTTATGTAGAAAATGGTGGATTAAACCTGGTTTTATAGCTAGCTAAACCTCTCACTTCTATGACAGTCGTATAAAATTCCATTATATTGACAACGATGTGTGAACAAAACAAACATACACAATAGGTAAACATGTCAATAAAAGGGGTACAGCAGTCAACATTGTGTTATCATCTTAATCACTCTAGAAACACTCAAATGAATATATAAAACTGTTCATCAATTTAAATTATTTTTCTTATGGGCCATGATGTTGACAAAACAATTGATTTAAAGAGCAAGTGATGTGGAATGATTCCAAAGAAGACAACCATCCACTAGAGAACCTAAGATGAAAAGATGAAGGTATACACAAGAGTAAGTCATAATACAACCTTCAATAATGAACGAATTCAATTATAATGTCCTTTCTAAGCTATGAAATACCCATACATAACAAATTGTGAAACTTTTCAAAACAGAAAATCAACAGCCTGATTTATACTGAAAACAATAAATGAAAAACAGTGTGGTAGGTTCATGTCTCTGTTTTGTTATGTTACACAGTAAACCCTTTAACCTTTGGCGTTTATTTAGGAAAAGCATAACTATTTTGTTTTTCAAACAACTAAAATATAAATATAAACTATACTCACTTCCAGCGTTGTAGTTGCCCTTGATGTACCTTCTGTATTCTTAGCATAACATGTATATTCACCACTGTCGGAATCCTTTGCACTTATGATGCTGAGATTGTGATTATGAATATTTCCGCCACTGTATCTGTGTGTGTCAGTTATAACTTGTGTTTGGTTATCAGTCCACCATAACTCACTTATTGCTGGGTTACTTTGAATATTGCAGACTAATGTGACTTTTGTTCCAATTTGAATAAAGTGTGATTGTCGTAATATGGTAACCTGTGGTGCACCTGACAAAGCATGTAGAGATTTAAAATGATATTGCAAAGAAAATGGAATGAACATTAACACTTTTTCGGATCAGTTCACGCATGACAAATTCATTGTTGTAATTCACGAAAATAACATATTTTCTGGAAAATAATTAATATATAAACCAAATAAAAGAATGAACAGTACAGTTGTCTTTGGTGAACTTTAAAATATTAACAAAACTGCTAAAGTGTGTGCATCACACATCATAAAATAAAACTGATGTTCCGAGCAAAAAATAGTTCACGCTTCAGTATTAGCAAACGTGCTGTATTAAATATAATATTCAATAACATTCGAGGTCAAGCGCGTCGGGCATAATGCAAGGCGATTTGGTGCCACGATATCTCAGTAGCATGAGTTTAAATCCCGGCCAGGGAAGAACAAAGAAATTAGCTTTTGCAAATTTACAGATCTAACATTGTTAGGCTGTTATTTAGACGAATTATATATACACTTATCACCATCACTGGTGATCCGATGGAGAAAATCTGTTAATGAGTTGTCATTGGTTCAGACGTACTTACACTATAACTATTCTTGTGACTTCATCCTACATTAACTTGTAAGATCCGCAACGATAGATAATTTAGCTTATCTGTAAAAATTCAATTTTTATGCCTTATATATCATGTACTGTCTTACGACACTAGATAAAAACTGACGAGGAAAGGTAACACCCGGCCACCGAAAGCTTTATTATTGTAGAGCCTAGATGGTCGAGTGGTCTAGCGCGTCGGGCATAGTGCAAGGCGATTGGGTGCCACGATATCTCAGAAGAATGAGTTCAAATCCCGGCCAGGGAAGAACAAAACAATTTGCTTTCGCAAATTTACAGATCTAACATTTTTAGGCTGTTAATTCGACAAATTATATATTTACGTTAGCAAATTTTCTGTTCTTCCCTGGCCGGGATTTGAACTCATGCTACTGAGATATCGTGGCACCAAATCGCCTTGCACTGTGCCCGACGCGCTAGACCACTCGACCACCTAGGCTCTACAATATTAAAGCTTTCGGTGGCCGGGTGTTACCTTTCCTCGTCAGTTTTAATTTAGCGTCGTAACACATGTACGTACAGTACATGATATATAAGGCATGAAGATGTATTTGTTACAGATTAGCTGAATTATCTATTCTAAAGGATCCAACAAATTAATGTAAGATGCAGTCATAGAAATAATTATGTTATAAGTACGTTTGAACCAGTGACGACTCTAAAACAGATTTTATCCATCGGATCACCAGTGATGGTGATACAAGGCTGAAAACACATTCTGTATATATAATTCGTCTAAAAAAAAGCTCAACAATGTTAAATCTGTACATTTGCGTTGGCAAATTTTTTGTTATTCCCTGGCCGGGATTCGAACTCATGCTACTGAGATATCGTGTTTTGTATTAAATATTTAATTAAGATCCATTTATTACATCGGTGATCTGTTTATTTGGCAATCGCCAATGGCAGTCAGCAGGGTTTAAGAACATTTGTTGTTTGACCTGTTAGTCAAATGCGTTTTGTTAAAATATACTTTTTCACTTTTTTTGGTCTTTTGGAAAATGTTGTTTGTGCTGTATTTAGACCCCTCTAACAAGAAATTTGTTTTGCATGCACACGTATAAAAAAAGTCGTTCATGATAATCCTATAGGATAAAAAAAATCCTATCGGATTTAACATTT
This sequence comes from Mytilus californianus, assembly GCF_021869535.1. NCBI lineage: Eukaryota > Metazoa > Mollusca > Bivalvia > Mytilida > Mytilidae > Mytilus > Mytilus californianus. The sequence goes on along the minus strand of NW_026262712.1, from coordinate 98,333,811 downwards.
TTTTTGAAAATCCCACAGGATTTTAAATCCCGTAGGATAATAATTTTCTCCCATAGGAGATAAAATTTCCTATAGGATAAATAAATCCGATAGGATTTAAATATCCCATAGGATATTAAAAATATCCTACGGGATTATGACTTTATCCTATAGGATTTTTAAATATCCTATGGGAGAAAAAAATATCCTACAGGATTTTGTCACTGTTTTCATTCCAGTTGCCGAACCAGGCGAGCCACACCAAAAAAATTGTTGTATTGTGTTACTTATCCCCAGAGGTACATTATTGCCAAATTTGATGATTCTACGATTAAAAAAAGTGTGGTTCCAATTTGCACTCATGAGAAGTGCAAATTAATCCAAGAACATGTTTATATATGTATATATATATATATATATATATATAATACGACTGACCACGTTATTGATCGTGACCTAAAAATTGTAAATAGCACCTATCTGCGAAATGTGTTTTTCAAAAGCCCGACATATAATGGCGCGCAAAAAAAAAAACAAACGGCAGATAATCTAACCGAATGGATAAAGGCTGTGAGGTAATTGATAAAATTCAGAATTTAAAAAAAATCTGGTCAATGAGTACACATGCTACATCAATCTGTTTAGACCACTATGTTGCAAGTACATGTTGCTACCTCCTGTTCCCCACGCCTCTAACAACATCTATTTTCTGTGTTAATCACATTACATAAACTGCTTGATAAATGAAATGTGTATTAACATTTCACTTGGAAATCAACATATACCCTCACGACACTTACCAAGAAGGAACTCCTAGATAATCATAGGTCTGTTCTATGTTCCAATTCGAAAAATAAGATTAACGTCTGTTAATTTTTTCGCTTACCATAAACATTTAGATTTATGAATCTTCCATAGTTGTGCTTATGACCATTCCAGAACGAACATCTGTAATTACCATTATCCGTGTACTGCAAATTTAGTTTTTTCAGGAGATTAGAGGTTGTTCCTTCATATTCATTTCTTATATCTCTTAGGAAATTACCAGTTTTTGACCAGTGTAAAGTTCGACGATTCTGTTTCAAATCGCACCCAATTGTCAAAGAATCAAATGATCTACCTATAAATAATGATTAAACGAACACAAACACATGTACTATAAATTTCATATTAAGAATCTTAAGATATTATACAAAGTAAAACAGTCGGCAATAAAAAAAAGAAAAAAGTAATAGTTGAGAAAAACACCATGTACATAACTGAAAGACCAAAAAGACAAACATCAGTTCGCAAAAATACTACATGATAAATTGAGCAACACAAATTTTAATTTAAATTGAAGACAAAATTATTACCGAGGTAAGTTAATCTGGGATATTGTGAATAAACAAGACAATGCAATTCACGTTCAAGCTAAATATAAAACAGGGGTAAAGTTCTTTCTTTATCCTAATTCCTTATTAAGCTGTCAATTGCCAATAAACTTTCTATACTTGAACATCTCAATAGATAAATTCAATAATTAATGTTTCATGCACATTTAATTTTCAACTAGTAAAAACCATATCCTTCTTGAATAATATATGGATTGCAAACCAGCACGATATTAATAGATCATGGAGATCTTCAGTTTTGTAGTCAGGATATGTCGGGATATTTGACAATTAATGTACAGTGAGAATGTGGTTTTAACAAAACATATAAAAGAGAGCGAAACATACAAAAGCGATAATCACACAACATTGTAATAAATCGTTTTCGGATAAGTTATTAAAACAAATAGTTTGTTTAATGAAAGTTACAATTAAAGTGTGTTTTGAGAAAAGAAACACGAAATTAAGGTGCCTTGATAATTATTATTGTGTCCTCGTTATACGTTATCAAAAGCTGGTCCGTAGTAAATTTAATACCACCATTGCGTTTATTTATATGCGATAAAACTACGCATTTTAAATTTTACATCCCTGCAGCACTAGTAAATCGGTTAGAACTGGAACGGTCATTTGTATCTGAAAAGATCTTTCTGAGCAACATGTAAGTAAACCATGTTCAGTCTTTCAGTAGTTCCTGACTTATCCAATGCGGATAAGTCGTTACGGTTAAGGCACTTTGTTTTCTGCTAATGTAGATATATTTCGAGTTTTTTTTGTGTGTTCATCGATCTTTATTTACGTGTACAAAACAACAGAATTATCAACAAAAGTACTTCTTGGACTGAATTAAATTGAATCGAATTGTCGAAACAGTACCGAAATTACCATGAAAACGTAGGTAAAAAAAATAATGTTACAACTTGACGATTTTAGGTTCAGATTTTTTTCCAATGTTGTTAAAATTAAAATGGACGTTCAATACTTACATGCTTTCGTGTAAGAAGTACATATGTACCATGTTCGTTATCAAGAATGTTCCCGCAAGATTGTGTAGCTCAAATTATTTTATGGAAAAAAAGAATTTCTCTTAAGGTTTATTCCCATTCTGTATCACCGTGTATAACGGACATTTCAACGTGTAATAAAATCAAAACATCAAAAGTACTGTATAAAAGAGACATATCATTTTGTACATATACAAAAGGGAAGAGTTGCTTAAAGAAATTCTATATCTTATCTAAAAAAGTAAAATCACAAAAATACTGAACTCCGAGGAAACTCAAAAAGGAAAGTCCCTAATCAAATGGCAAAATCAAAAGCTCAAACACATCAAACGAATGGAAAACAACTGTCATATTCCTGACTTGGTACAGGCATTTTCTTATGTAGAAAATGGTGGATTAAACCTGGTTTTAAAGCTAGCTAAACCTCTCACTTGTATGACAGTCGCATCAAGTTCCATTATATTGACAACGATGTGCGAACAAAACAAACAGACATAATAGGTAAAAATGTCAAAAATAAGGATACAGCAGTCAACATTGTGCTATAATCTAAATCACTATAAAAAACAAACAAATATGTAACAAAGAAGCACAACAAGGTGTATAGACAAAGCATATTAGCAAAAATTAAAGACAAGAATACACAAACAGGTAGGGCCGTTTTACCTTGATTTCTTTCCATTTGATTAGGTAGGTAAATCATGCTTTTAAATAGCCCGATAGATGCTAATTATAGTACATGAACATACATCACATCATCTTTTTTCATACCTTGAACAGGTATTCCTACAATTAAGGCCAAGACTATTGATTTTTTGGTTTATCAAAACCAATATTGATTTTGTTTGTTAAAGCCTCTGAGGAGCATTGAAATATGAATTATCAACTTATAGATATTCAAAATAAGTTTTGTATTAAAACAACATGTTGCTTCGGTTAGCGTGTTAATGTTGGTAGGTGATTTGTAGCATGACATGTATGTTTACGTTTTGTTTAATTGAACACTAACAACATAATAAAAAACGGGGGTTAAATATAAATACACAACACATTTAATAGTCTAATTATCTGATATAAATCATCTAATCTGATTCCAGATATGTCATTATTTTAATGTCTATACAGGCATCTTTGAATGCAGCGAAATATTTGTTTGTTTTGATTTTATATTATGTATATCTGGCATATCCCATGTACCATAATATTGTAGCTACATGGGCAGAGCATCCCACAGTTCGGGCTCCCGCCTTACACTCACAAAACCAACCGTAAACTGGATGGGTATCATTATCCTAATTAAATTCAAGCCAAAGACAGTATTGTTTTACATTACAGCTTGTCCAAATAATTATGACGTCTTAAAAGGCTTTTTTTTTCTGTGACGCCTTTCTTTCAAGATATTTGGACTACTTTACAGCTAGTGTGTCTGAATTGTATTTGGGCTTGAACGATGGACGACGAGACAGTATGTAGAAAGATATCGAAAGTGTAATTTATTTGTTCTGTGGTGTTGTTTTATTTTCTGATTACTTAGGTACCGGTGCACCGATGGTGGTAACAATATCAGTACTAGTATCTAGTACACAGTTGGTGGATTGGCGATAAAATTGCTGTCTGCATTTATTACATATATACCATTTTCAAAAACCTTCTTGATCAAGGTTTCGAAGAATTGTTTTTGATTTTGTTTTTTTATTTTTCTGCTATGGCCTTGCTTCGTTATGTATATATTACACACACACAACATTTTGGCTTCATTGCTATAAATCAATTCTCATGTTATTGGTTATCTACAAGCCCATACTTCAGTTTTAAGGCAATTGTTCCTTGCATATATATTATAAATGTAAACACAGGAATGTCAGGAATAGGAAGTAAGTCAAGAGTACGGATAGTAATAGGAACACAGACAATAGTCAATACAATTTTTTCTTTAATGAGATGATATACAGTCAAAATGATTCATAATGACTCTATAAATTAAACAAACATACGAAAAAATATGATAGAAACATTACAATTTAATATTTCAACACAAAAAAATCCGAAAAATATGCGCGAGATTTGAACCCATTCTTCTAAACAGTCTATGTTTCCTACAGTTCTTTGCACTACCGATGTAGCTACGGCAGTTCTTGGGAAGTACGGTGTTATTAAGTAGCTATATGGGTTCAATAAAGTGATGTTTCACATTTTTATTAGAAAAGTTCTTATTTAGGTATTAAAGACACACTAAACCAATTTCATTTTTGAGGACAAAAGTTGTATTAATTACAACAACAACAAAAAAAATAACTTTGTTTTGGTTTGAAATGTCCTTCTCGACGGATTCCCTGTTTTTCTAACCTAAAACCCCGGTAAATTCCGCATATTTGACTTTTATCTTTTTTAGGGGGTTAAATTAACTTTTTTCCAGACAAATCATAATAAATAAAAATCGAGATATTGATCAAAAAACATTTTTATTTCCATATTGTTCAATAAAGAGAGAATGTTTTTCAGAGAGAAAAATAAGCGAGAAGAGAAAATAATAAATAAATAAAAAACAAAAGCAAAATAAAAACAAAAAAAAAACAAAAACTAGAAAAAAAAATCACTGAAATTTGGATTTTTGGCAGCAGTATTTTGGTCAAAACTAGCGTGTGTCTTAAGATACAACATTAAATAAATTTGGCAAAGTTGGTTTTCTATTGTAAATAATTCATACAAACACAAAACACATATTAAAAAACGTACATGTGGTTTTAGGCACAAAACAAGAACAAAAAACAATAAACAACATATAACAGTATAATTTATAAAACATATATGGTGGTGTGGAGAAGGCTAAAACAATATACACAGTAACATTACATAGGGTAATGCTAAGTTGTTTAAGTGTAAATGAGTCTAGTAATGGAAGCCTTGGGTCCTAGTAGAGGTTGGCAATGTGAAGAGGCTTTGTTTTAAAAAATATATCCTTTTCTAGTTTTAGATTTTCTTTTAGATAATTTTTCAGCCCTGCAAAATTTACTTGATTTTCACACAGTTTTGTTCTATAGATAAAGAATTTTGATAATAGTATTATTAAATTTTTTATTTTAATATTTTCTGTTTTTCCTTAATTTCCGAAAATAATTTCTTGTTTTTATCGTAAATTTTATTCTTTCAGCACTTTTTGAAATTGGCCCTTCTGTGAAAAAATATCAGGGGAAATTGGGCCTACCTCTTTACCATAGCACAATAACACAATGACGGGATGTATAAGTACAGAGCCACGTCATATGTTTCAAAGAAACACAAAAAGGCATATAGACAAAGCACATTAGCAAAAATGAAAGACAAGAATACAAAAATGTTTTACAATAGCACAATAACGGGGTGTCTATATATATAGCTAAGTACAGAGCCACGTCATATGTATCAAAGAAACACAAAAAGGCATATAGACAAAGCACATTAGCAAAAATGTAAAACAAGAATACGAGAATTATCATAGAACAATAACACAATGACGGGATGTATAAGTCCAGTCAAATGGATATTAATAAAAACTGACTAAACATGTGGTTCATAAGTGTTTCTCGTTTCTCGTTTTTTATATAGATTAGACCGTTGGTTTTCCCGTTTGAATGGTTTTACACTAGTAATTTTTGGGGCCCTTTATAGCTTACTGTTCGGTGTGAGCCAAGGCTCCGTGTTGAAGACCGAACGTTGACCTATAAAGGTTTACTTTTGTAAATTTTGACTTGGATGGAGAGTTGTCTCATTGGCACTCATACCACATCTTTTTATATCTATAAACAGTAAATGTAATATTAATAAAGACAAATAAAAGACTACTATAACACGTTAATAAGATGATAAACAACGTCAGTACCCAGAATATACTTCAAGACCATCGTGTATTATTTGTGAAGTTGATACGGAATATTTATCAACAAGTTCTTGGTACCTTCCGATGAACTTTTTTAGAAAAAAGACGAGACGTTCTTTGACATACCCCTGGTTCATCAACTTTCTGCTTAGACACTGGTGACGTTTTATAAAGTCTGAGTAGGAGCTGCAAGCTCTTGCATACCGAATAAGTTGGGAAACGTATATCCCATATGCAGGTGAAGTTGGTATATTGCTATAAAAGTGAGGGAAATTGATAATTTCAAAATTAAAATCGTCTCGTTTGTCATAGATTCTGGTACTGAACCCATTAAGTAAAAAAAATTCAAGCGAAATTTTTTTAGAAAATCCACAGACTTTGGTTTTGGAACCTTGATATCTCACTAGTTTATCCATGGCGTGATAGCGTTTATTGTTTACACAACGTTCTAACCAGACTTTACGCCCACCAAACAAAATAAAAAACAAACAAAAAATCTCGTGCTGAGTCATTTAAGTAGCGTGAATTAAATTAAGTTTACACGATTTAATCATCTACTTAATTTCTCAAATGTAGATGTTATATATCTTCTTAATGAGTATGCTTTTATCAAACTCGCACCACTAAAAAAAAAGAAAAAAAAAGAAACATAACAAACTCGAAGAAATGTGTTTAATCATTAGATTGTTTTCTTCTTCCCTTTGTATATTCCTACTTTCACGGAGCACCAGGGTCACACAGAGACAGAACACGCACCACTCGAAAAAAACAATACTACAAACTCGCACCACTGAAGAAATGTTTAGCTGGGTCATCAAAATGTTCGACTAAACATCTTTCCAAAGTACTGACTACAGTTAAAGATGGGCTTCAAAAATATTGTGATGAGATATATTCTACCAGTGGTGTTAACCAGATGTGGATTCTCAAAAATTCGAAAGATCTACTGCTTAATCTTCGATCACAATCTTTGCAATTTTGCAGCAACATAAAAACTTTTGATTTTTCTACGCTTTACACTACTATTCCCCATGCTCAGTTGAAAGATCGACTTCACCATCTCATTAAACAGAGCTTTTTCTATAAAAATGGGAATCGTAGATACAAATTTCTTGTTTTGGGTTACAATAATTCATATTTTGTGAAAAACCAAACTGAATCTACCAGAAAATATACTGAAGATGATATTATCAAAATGCTGGACTTTTTGATCGACAATATATTTGTTGAGTTTGGAGGATTTATATTTCAACAGACAGTCGGTATTCCAATGGGAACTAATTGTGCACCCCTACTGGCCGATTTGTTTTTGTACTCGTATGAAGCAGAATTCATTCAGAACCTTCTAAAAGACAAAAAAAAAGCACTTGCGAAATTCTTTAATTTTACTTTCCGATATATTGATGATGTTCTATCATTAAATAACCCATATTTCAGCCAATACTTACATCTCGTATATCCCAGTGAACTTGAAACTAACGATACTACTGATACTAGAAGGACTGCTTCATACCTTGATCTTTTCCTCAATATTGACACAGATGGACGACTTCACACGAAAATCTATGAGAAACGGGACGATTTCAACTCCCCAATTATCAATTTCCCATTTCTCAGCAGTAACATACCCTCTGCCCCTTCGTATGGTGTTTACATATCTCAATTGATACGTTATGCTCGTGCTTGTTCACACTATACGGACTTCATATACAGGAGTGTGCTCCTTACGCAGAAACTGCTCCAACAAAGTTATGAGGAGGACAGATTAAAAATGACACTCCGTAAATTTTACGGACACCATCACCAATTGGTTGATCCATACGATGTGTCTTTGTCAAAACTAACTAAGGACATTTTTACCACGTGTTAGATTGTGGTTTGTCATTACGTCGTCTGATCTTTTAATTACCGAACGTGACTTATTCCCGATTATGACTGTTTTGCTGAGTGTGAAACCGCATTGCTATAAGACGCGTCACGGTACCTTTCTATCCCAAATTCATGTATTTAATTTTGATGTTATATTTGTTGTTCTCGTCGGATTTAGTCAAATGTCTTAACGTATTTTCTGTTATATTCGTGTGTTATGGTATAGATAGTTAATCACCCCCTTTATTTATTATATTTTAGTTTGGTTCAACGAAATTTATACGATATATTTGGTTTACAGTTTGATTCAGAAGAAACACCGACATAGCTAGATAATACAATTAATTATATAATTACTACCACAATTTGATATTAATAAGTATTGTAATTTTCATTGTTATTAATAAATGTAATGGCAGTATTACAAATCTAATCTTGAATCAATCCTAATCCTATCTTATTTTTGGGAAATATTTTTACAAATTCATATGTGACGTCACTTTGTGTGTTTTTTTAGAATTTCAAATGTGACGTCACTTTGTGGGTTGAGGCTTTAGCTAACTCGGCTGTGTATTTTTATATGTTGGATTAAGTTGTTTTATGTAATGTATCCGTTTTTATTCTGTAGTTAGTCCCCACTTTGGTTATATCATGTATATCTATTATATAGTCATTTTAAGAAATTTACTGTTTGCAAAATTATAAATTATTCTAAATAATAAGGATGTTCTTGTCCAGGCAGAAAATCCTGGCCGTGTTAGGCGCAACTTTTTGGAAGTTTTGGTCCTCGGTGCACTTCGGCTTTGTACTTGTTTTGGCTTTCAAACTTTTTTTATCTGAGCGTCACTGGTTGGTCTTGTGTGGACGAGACGCACGTCTGGCGTATTGAATTTTAAGCCTAGTACCTTCTGCTAGCTATTATTTGTGTGTTTCTTTGTCCTATATGTTCTCCCATTTATTTGTATTGTGGTCCTGTCATGTGATGTTGTCATTTTGGTGTTGTGTTTGACGTTGCCATAAACGCGGGAGGTTTGGCATGCCACAAAACCAGGTTCAACCCACCATTTTTTTCTTAAAATGTCCTGTACCAAGTCAGGAAAATGGCCATTGTTATATTATAGTTCGTTTCTGTGTGTGTTACATTTTAATGTTGTGTTTTTGTTGTGTCGTTATATTTGATGCGTTTCCCTCAGTTTTAGTTTGTAACCCGGATTTGTTTTTATCTCTATCGAGTTATGAGTTTCGAACAGCGGTATACTACTGTTGCCTTAATTTAAATTATCAGAGAGTTCTATATTGTCTTAGTTATTTTTTCTCCGTTCTTGGAGCATCCGTATCACACAGAGACAGAACGTGACTCGCACTTTTCGAGTGAAAAAAAAAGAAATACTACAAACTAGCACCACTGAGAAATGTTTTAATCATTATTGTTATAGGTTGTATTATTCTTTGAGTTATTTCCTCCGTTCTAGGGGAGCACCTGTAAAACCTAGACAGAAATTACTAATTAGACATTCAAAGTTCTATGAAAGAAGAACTGACAAACTAATCAAAACTATCAACATAATGCACCAGTGCATAAAAACAGTTTGAGAAACACGAACCCAAGCTGTGTTATCATGACGGGTTTTTTTTCTAGTATATATGTATAACTGGCGAATTTTCAAATCAAGGATTTCGTTACAATAAATTTCTTAAATTCTTTACTAGAAACACACATTTTTTTATGAACACACTTTTCTTGATGATACATATGTGTTTACTCTAATAAACACATCTCTATTTGGTACGAAAATATCTCTATTAGTTATGAACAGATCTCTATGTGTTATGAACATATCTCTATTGGTTATGAACATAACTATATTTGTTGACCATGCATGTAATTGTTTCATCAAAGAACTCCTTGACGACATTCCTAGTGACGTTTTATAGTTACAGTTTATCTTGAAAAGTAAGGCGAAGTATAAAAGCGCAGGAAATATGAACGTTTATACTGATTAATTTTTATTTTAAATCTATTATATACATAAATGAATATATTTCAAAGTTAAAACATTTGTCCACGCTGTGAACAAAATAGGAAAAAAATAATGCTGAAAATTCACTTAACATTTATATTCAATATGAATAAATCACATTTCGTCGAATTGTTCTTAAATAGTCTCCATTATTTTATAACGGTTCCCTGTACCCCTATTTTTGACATTTGTACTTATTATGTCTGTTTGTTTTGTTCACACATCGTTGTCAATATAATGGAATTTTATGCGACTGTCATACAATTGAGAGGTTTGGCTAGCTATAAAACCAGGTTAAATCCGCCATTTTCTACATAAGAAAATGCCTGTACCAAGTCAGGAATATGACATTTGTTATCCATTCGATTGATGTGTTTGAGCTTTTACTTGCCATTTGATTAAGGACTTTCCGTTTTGAATTTTCCTCGGATTTCAGTATTGTTATAAATTGATATTAATAAATGTAATGGCAGTATTACAAATCTAATCTTGAATCAATCCTAATCCTATCTTATTTTTGGGAAATATTTTTACAAATTCATATGTGACGTCACTTTGTGTGTTTTTTTAGAATTTCAAATGAGACGTCACTTTGTGGGTTGAGGCTTTAGCTAACTCGGCTGTGTATTTTTATATGTTGGATTAAGTTGTTTTATGTAATGTATCCGTTTTTATTCTGTAGTTAGTCCCCACTTTGGTTATATCATGTATATCTATTATATAGTCATTTTATGAAATTTACTGTTTGCAAAATTATAAATTATTCTAAATAATAAGGATGTTCTTGTCCAGGCAGAAAATCCTGGCCGTGTTAGGCGCAACTTTTTGGAAGTTTTGGTCCTCGGAGCTCTTCGGCTTTGTACTTGTTTTGGCTTTCAAACTTTTTTATCTGAGCGTCACTGGTTGGTCTTGTGTGGACGAGACGCACGTCTGGCGTATTGAATTGTAAGCCTAGTACCTTCTGCTAGCTATTATTCGTGTGTTTCTTTGTCCTATATGTTCTCCCATTTATTTGTATTGTGGTCCTGTCATGTGATGTTGTCATTTTGGTGTTGTGTTTGACGTTGCCATAAACGCGGGAGGTTTGGCATGCCACAAAACCAGGTTCAACCCATCATTTTTTTCTTAAAATGTCCTGTACCAAGTCAGGAAAATGGCCATTGTTATATTATAGTTCGTTTCTGTGTGTGTTACATTTTAATGTTGTGTTTTTGTTGTGTCATTATATTTGATGCGTTTCCCTCAGTTTTAGTTTGTAACCCGGATTTGTTTTTATCTCTATCGATTTATGAGTTTCGAACAGCGGTATACTACTGTTGCCTTAATTTAAATTATCAGAGAGTTCTATATTGTCTTAGTTATTTTTTCTCCGTTCTTGGAGCATCCGTATCACACAGAGACAGAACTTGACTCGCACTTTTCGAGAGAAAAAAAAAAGAAATACTACAAACTAGCACCACTGAGAAATGTTTTAATCATTATTGTTATAGGTTGTATTATTCTTTGAGTTATTTCCTCCGTTCTAGGGGAGCACCTGTAAAACCTAGACAGAAATTACTAATTGGACATTCAATGTTCTATGAAAGAAGAACTGACAAACTAATCAAAACTATCAACATAATGCACCAGTGCATAAAAACAGTTTGAGAAACACGAACCCAAGCTGTGTTATCATCACGGTTTTTTTTTCTAGTATATATGTATAACTGGCGAATTTTCAAATCAAGGATTTCGTTACAATAAATTTCTTAAATTCTTTACTAGAAACACACATTTTTTTATGAACACACTTTTCTTGATGATACATATATGTTTACTCTAATAAACACATCTCTATTTGGTACGAAAATATCTCTATTAGTTATGAACAGATCTCTATGTGTTATGAACATATCTCTATTGGTTATGAACATAACTATATTTGTTGACCATGCATGTAATTGTTTCATCAAAGAACTCCTTGACGACATTCCTAGTGACGTTTTATAGTTACAGTTTATCTTGAAAAGTAAGGCGAAGTATAAAAGCGCAGGAAATATGAACGTTTATACTGATTAATTTTTATTTTAAATCTATTATATACATAAATGAATATATTTCAAAGTTAAAACATTTGTCCACGCTGTGAACAAAATAGGAAAAAAATAATGCTGAAAATTCACTTAACATTTATATTCAATATGAATAAATCACATTTCGTCGAATTGTTCTTAAATAGTCTCCATTATTTTATAACGGTTCGCTGTACCCCTATTTTTGACATTTGTACTTATTATGTCTGTTTGTTTTGTTCACACATCGTTGTCAATATAATGGAATTTTATGCGACTGTCATACAATTAAGAGGTTTGGCTAGCTATAAAACCAGGTTAAATTCGCCATTTTCTACACCAGAAAATGCCTGTACCAAGTCAGGAATATGACATTTGTTATCCATTCGATTGATGTGTTTGAGCTTTTACTTGCCATTTGATTAAGGACTTTCCGTTTTGAATTTTCCTCGGATTTCAGTATTGTTATTTTACTTTTCACATATTTTCATGGATATTGTTGCTTACTACTTCTTCAGGGGTTACGTCTTTAAGCGACATAATTATTTAATCCCGTACGTCATAATATAGCACAGCGTACAAATGTAGGTACTTAAAACTAAGGTGAAAGTAACAATTTAGAAACGACTTCCGAATTCTCATTTTATCAATTTAATTGTGAACGGTATTTCTTAATGAAATAATTGTGTTCATGTTGTTTATTAACTCTCATTGCTTCCGTTGATTTATCAAGGCACTGATAAAATGAAAAAATAAAGACATTTGAAGAAAGAGACACAAATCTCAGATAAAAAAAAAACCAACATAATTTTACATACTGCATATCTAAGTATAGAACAGAAAAAACCAGGTGCTTTTATTAACTGCGTTTTGTGGTGTTGTGTACTAATTTAAGCTCATACTTGCTAAAATGTACCAAACGTTTATGTGTTATTTAAGGAATGACTGTAATAGTGTTTCTGTCTATGAGGAAATGATATCAAAATTGTGGTGCACACTGAATAATCCGCGTAGCTAATATTTGCTAAAATGTACCTAATGTTTATTTGTTATTTAAGGAATGAAACGTAGCGTAGCGTGTTATTTAGAGGTGTGCACCACATTTTTTAGGTTATTTCGAATAGACAGAAATAAATTACAGTCAGTCCTTATAATTCAATTATAAATTTAATTTTTAAAGAGTAGATCATGAAAACACGTTGATGACGTTATGGTCACAAGACAAAAGTATGGGTATGAGCTGAATAGACAAACAAAACTATCAGTCAATCAAAAGACGTCCTACATCTAAAATTAAATTATTGTGTAATATAGTAGTCGCTATCATATATGATCATACCATATCAAGTCAATGTCAAAATAATGTCAACTTTTTTTGTATGAGGCTTAGAAACTGGGTGAGAACAAGAATTACCGAGCCCTTCCTGAATGCAGCAATAGACATTAAAAATCAAACTTTTTTTCAAAACGATAAAAGACTGTTGATACTGCAGAAAAGGGATTTACCATGAAAATGACATCGTGCAAAATAGGATACATTTTTTGGTAAACATATTGAAACTTATGTAATATAACTGACATTTACATAATATCCGACCTGCAAATGAGCGGTAGTTTGTTTTTATCTTTTCTTGAATTGAATTTTAATCTTTTTATCTTTTACATTGTTACAACTTTCCAAATCCAGCCCCCTTGACGAACTAGGCTATATATATACACTTTTAAGTTTATTACATTACCTGTACATGAAAAAACTGAACATGTTTCCTTTTCATCTGAATAACCACTACACTGTGTGTTATCAACACCCAAACAATTACTCTGTTTGCATTGCTGGCAGGAACGATTTCGTGATTTCTTCCCATATCCACAGTCGACAGTGCACGACTCCCATAAATTCCAATTGGTCCATTCTGAACAAGAGAAATAAACACAGATTAATTAATATTTAAAATTTATAATAATTGTTGACACAGATAAATGTCTCACATGGATGTAATTTTAATAGTACAAACATCGATTTTAGAGTGGTAATACCGTTACAGGTAAATAAAACCAAACTACTAAAAAGCCACTCTAAGTAACCATACGGTCTTCAACAGTTACCAAAACTGTCACCGTATAGTCAGCTATAAAAGGCATTAACATAACCAAATATAAAACAATTCAAATGAGAAAACCAACGGACTGATTAATTACAAAATCAAAACAATTAACGCGAAAAATTAAAATGACAGCAACCAACGACAACTACTGAATTCCAGGCTCCTGACTAAAGACATGCACATACAGATTATTGCCGGCTTAAACGTGGGCGCTCAACCCACCCCTGGGACAGCGGTTCAAAAGAACAACATAGAATCAAACTTTCAACTGATTTTTTGTTGCGTGGTCCACCACTTGTTTATCAAGTGGGGAACCACGCAATAGAAAATCAGTTGAAATGGCTTGCCTCATACCTTTATTTATTTATTTAAAAAGGATTGACAAACCTCAGGGGTAATTTTATATCAATATCAAACATGTTTAGTAGGCTTATATTATCAATCAATCAATCAATCAAAAGTAGAGGACAGAACATTTAGGTGCTTTAACCTTACTCACAAAGAAAGTTGTATATTTTATTGTAAGTAGTTGCCGTCTTTCCGATATTAGCTTTGTATCCATGGCGGAGGTTACTAATAATTTCATATTTAATTAAAACCCCTCAAACAAACGTTACTAAATGCTTTACGTAGCTCACAGAAAATAGTAAAAAATAGTTCTTGGTTGTCTTGTGCAGGAATGATGTCTTGAGTGATGTCAATTAGATGGTATAACGTTGAATTTTCAGGCATAATCAAAAATGAAATTTATATAGATTTTTCCTATAAGGAAATCACCAAAAAGATTACTTATTTCACTAATTGCACAAACAAAGCAATATGGCAATATGGCATTAATTGGAAACAAGAAACTTGTCACAACTCTTACTGATAGATATAACTTGAGCTAATTTCAAATGGTTTGAAAATGTCTTGTCTGCTGCAACTTTTTAAGAATAAGTTCAAGGAATGAACAATGTCATTTTTCACTTCTTTCAGTATTCTGTTACTAAAACCATAGTGTTCAGCTGCTATATTAGCGTTAATTTATAGATCATGGAGATGTTTTAACCCTACCCTTAGATGATGTTGTAAAATACTGTGTACCTTGTTACTCTAAAGGGACAATTAATGAATTACATACATCATATCATATGAGATTATTGAAACATTATTGATTATCCATGAACAAATGTTGATTACTTTGAAGACTTTCTCTTATTTCATACGTTGATTGAGAAAAGTTAAGAATTGTAATATTCAGAAAGGGAGATAATAATGTTCTTGTATCTTTTATATAGCTAAGTATGACTTAATGTTTCTGATTTATTTAATTGATATTTGGATCAGCAATTATTATTCCATTTTAAGTAAATTGAGTTTATGATCTGCATTTCAATATATAAATATGATACAGTACACTACAAAATATAATATATAACCAGTTTAAAAAGGTACAACATCACCAAAAAATGACAATAAACGAACAGTTGTAATTATAAATATTTATGAAAAAATTTATTTGGCAATCGTCAATGGCAGTCAGCAGGGTTTAAGAACATCAATTGTTCGACCTGTTAGTCAAATGCGATTTGTTAAAAAATACTTTTCACTTTTTTGGTCTTTTGGAAAATGTTGTTTGTGCTGTTTTTAGACCCCTCTACCAAGAAATTTGTTTTACATGCACACGTATAAAAATTGCGGTTTTTATCCAATGCAATCATAGGTTTGAACGTTGTTTTCAATTTAGACTTGTTTATATTTTTTCGTTTGGGCTTGTATTATATTTTTCTTCGGGTTTATATGATCCGTTCATCCTATTTCGACTCTTTAAAATTCAAGAGTCTATCCTAAATTGAGGTAAATTATATGGCCTTCCAAATACCGTTTCGATCCCTAACATCACTGAAGAGACAGTAATTGTCGAAATCCGGATATGGTGTACAAATTTTTGCACCTCATGTTTGCGGTATACCATCTTCTCCGCAAGTTTATTGTTTTCTGTTTGGTATTTTATATATATATATATATATATATATAATGGCAGTCAGCAGGGTTGAAGAACATCCGTTGTTCGACCTGCTAGTCAAATGCGTTTTGTTAAAATATACTTTTTCAATTTTTTGGTCTTTTGGAAAATGTTGTTTGTGCTGTATTTAGACCCCTCTACCAAGAAATTTGTTTTGCATGCACACGTATAAAAATTGCGGTTTTTATCCAACGCATTCATAGGTTTGAACGTTGTTTTCAATTTAGACTTGTGTATATGTATATATATATATATATATATATATATAGAAGTCTATAAAAAAGACCAGCCAGCAAATTTACTACGTACCGGATCGTCTAGAATAGACGATACTGTGCAGATAAGGAAAACAATATATAAGTCTAGAGATTTGCACAACGATACTTATATAAGAACTTATATTAGTATCGTTGTGCAAATCTCTAGACTTATATATATTACATATATACATATCTAATCCCGGCAAGGGAAGAACAAAAAATTTGCTTTCACAAATTTACAGATCTAACATTGTTGGGCTGTTGTTTAGACGAGTTAAATATATATATATATTATATATAAATATTCTAAATAAATAAATGATTTGGAAAATACGTTGAAGGTATAAAAAGTCATGAGAATTCTGAATGCAAAATACGTTGAAGGTATAAAAAGTCATGAGAATTCCGAATGCTATTAGGGTAAATTTCCGTTAATATATACTAAATAAATAAATGATTTGGAAAATACGTTGAGGTATAAAAAGTCATGAGAATTCTGAATGTAAAATACGTTGAAGGTATAAAAAGTCATGAGAATTCCGAATGCAATTAGGTAAATTTCCGTTATTATGTTAACATGTTGAACTTCGACCCCGGGTTCAACCAGGGTTAATAAACCAATTGACAAATAGAGATCTCCTTGCGCTCAAATGTAATTCTTAGTGAAGTATACTGGCAAATTTTTTACAGAAATATATACACATTTTATCATTAATATATTGTCATGCTTCTGCATATTCACTTTTGTGCACGCTGAACTTTAGTTAAATTTGATTCTATACAAATTTTATTACGTCAAGCAATAGGAGTAAGAATATTTGTTCGCGCCAAAATAACCTGCATCACTGCCTGCATCAGTATTCTATCGTAATCTGTCTGACATTTCATTTAAATAGCGTTTAATAATATAGAGTAATTTTGGTAAGTATTACTTATTAATGTTAAGGTTCTCCAAGGGTGGTTCTCTAGACCTTCTTGACGGTCAGTTTAATCCTATTTATCAATTATCCCCGATGACAGAAATGTTAACCCAGTCGATTTGTGTCGTGAGTGAAAATCTGATCTATTTGATGAACTAATTTCTTCATTAACTGTAAATGCGATATGTATGTATTATTTGAAAACCAATCACATTCACTTTGCATGATAAATGGGTTATGTATGTGTGAATTGTGTAGTGTGTTGTAAGGGCGATGCACAATTGTGACGTCAGTGCGCGATCACGTGACATTATTATTTGTAAACAAACCGGCTCCCCATGTAACACGTGTGGGAATTATCCATACAAAGTGCAATCAATCTTATATTTCACTATTTTATGATATTTTTGTGTCTGTTTGTAGGTTTGCAGATCAGTAGTCAAAGTAAAATAGACATAGTGTTATTGTTCCTGTTCTGAGTTGTGATTTTTTTATATATCCCGGATAGAATAAGAAGGTAAGTACATTAGTCATTATTTAACTTAAGTCTGAAAAGATGACCTCACTTCCCTATAATTTTTCCTCAATTTTTTAAACATGCAAAATTTAAAGAGCATTTGCTTCCCTTGAACACTATTTGACCCCCTCTACTCCCCATTTCCCTCCAAATTTGCTCAAAAGTCATACTCAAAGTCCAACGGCTGTTTTGTGATTTTGACATTTTAACTATTATTTCCATATTGAACACATTCATTCATTCAGCTTCCATGTATTTGCATCTTATATGAACGAGGTGTTAGGTCATGTTTTCCTATACACCTTATTTTTATTTGTCTGCCATTACTGGACATCACCCAGGCTCCTGTAAAATTTTGATGTCACAATACAAAATATCTAATGCCACAATTGAAAAATGATTGTTGCATGACATCAATAGTTCAAGCAGGACAGATTATCAGTTCAGCTTTCATGTATTCGCATCTTATATGAACGAGGTGTTAGTTTTATAACATTAAACATTTCAGCATCACCGGAAAATGAAGCTTTGAGGTAAATATCTTTGTATTTAAATTATTTTGACATTGGAAACTAGACAAAAATATAGAATCTTATGATATTTCCATAAACCTAGATATACAGTATATCGCACATCCTTTTCTTTTTAAATCAGTCGGAAAGAAACTGTCAGTTTCATTTATTTTTTACCACTCATCCCTTATTTCAGTCTGTATTTTTCTAGAAGTTTTATCTACACCAAATTAGGACATGGTAACTGGTTCAACATCCGGGTTGTTTGGTTATAGAAACCCAACTTCTTGGTTCTATCTGGGTTCTTTTCTAATATTCCTGTTGAACTTTGAGAAGATATCCGCAAGTATCCGAATAAAGAGATGAAGTAGGTCCAAGACGCTTACCTTGTTTTATATCATTTATACATTCCAGCATCGCTGGAAAATGAAGCTGTAAGGTAAATGCCTTCTCATTTTAATTTTTTAACATGGGGAAACTGGACAAAAATATAACATCGTATGCATCTTAACAGTTCAGTTTCTTGTATATTCCTCCATTAATTGTGGAGCACTACCCATAGGGTATAATTGTAGCAACTATATACACCTTAGAACATAAGTAAGCATTTAATTATGTACAGATGACTGAATTTAGGCAATAATAATTACTATAAATTAATATTATAACTAATTCATAGGATTGTCATCATGAATTTTTAAAAATAATATTCATAATGTGCTGAAGTGTAAGAATAAGTTAAGTAAGAACTGGATATATTTACATATAAGAATTTAGAATTTAAGTGGTCTTAAATTAAACTTTCTTATAATTGTTAGTTAAAGGTGCTATACGTACATCAGAATTTATAATGAGAAGGTTATTTTATAGGACTTATGTAAAAGGGTTGGGGTTTAGAACAATTCATCATATATACATAAGTTTACCTTCACAGTTTAAGGTTACCTTATTTCGGATCTTATCATTATTCTTTAAAGGTAACTGGATATCTTAAAACTTTGCAAAATTTTTTTTTATTTAATTTTGGTCCTAATACGTCATAAAATAGTAAGATGGAAAAGTTGGGAACTATTTTATTTTAAAAAAGTTTATTTATACTGTACTTGTGTTCAAGTTTTTAATCCTTTTTGTGCGCAGCATGTGCATCTCGTAGCACATATTTCTAGCCAGAGTTTCAATGCTTTCATACACAGTTGAGTAACAGTTTATGTCCTTGCTAGTACAGTCCATTATGAGCTGCAGTAAATTCCCTTCTTGTATGATCTTCTTGTATGTTGAGGTATCGATTTCATCCATTGTCTGTTCTATTTTTGAGCAATATTTAGATCTTATTTGCTCCAATTCTTTGCAGCGTAGAATAAAATGTTCCAGATCTTCATTTTCCTGTTCACAGATTGTACATATCGGGTTAACTTTCGGATCGAACTTAGCTCTTTTGGCTTGTAATATGTACGTTTGAGTACTTATTCTTGCTTTTATTTCTCCTGCCTTTACATCTTTACTATTATTTTTTACGCTTTTCCATATATTGTGTGCTTCATTTAATGGATTGTTCTGTATCTCTATGTATTTAAGTGATGTTTTTTCCATTTTTTCATTGTGACATTCATTTTTCCAGTATTCCTTGATCTTTATTCCTACTAGTCTTTTCCATTCGATTTTCTTAAGTGGTTTTTCTATGTAGTAACTACTAGATTTCAAATTGTATTTTGATAGAGTTTTTTCCACTCTGTTGATAAAGTCTTTTCCTCTTTGGTCTGAGAATGCTATTTGTCGACTCAGAATTTCACATTCTATGGTTCCTGAATTTCGAACAATATTCATGAAGAAGGTAAGTAGATTTTTGTCTAATGTGATGGCAATAGGTTCTGCTCCTACCAGGGTATAGACAGCCATATTTGCTGTATTATTTGGAAGCCCTTGAATTTGTCGGAGGATTTTTCTCTCTGCCAGTTCTAGCATATCCTTTTCTTTTGCAAGTAAGTTCATCACCTCAAGTCCGTAGATGCTTCTTGGTACTGCATATGTTCTCCATAGCTTGTATGCGACCATGGGTGAGAATCCCCTTATGACATGTAAACCGGCTCCGAGAAGGCTGCATATTGTTGCCCTGCCGGTTCTTATTCTTTCAGAGATATTTGCCCGGTTTTGCTCGTTTCTTTTGATACCTAGATGTTTGGTTTCATTGGATATATTGATGTCATCGTCTTCGAATTGCAGTGTTGTTATGTTTGAGCCTTTTGCATTATATAAAACCGCTTCAGATTTAGTTGGATTGATTTTAACTAGATCTCTGCTTGTATGGTGCTGTACTATGTCTAATATTCCTTGTGCGTCTGCAGTACTATTTGCCAGGACAGCAATGTCATCGGCACATGTGGGTGCAGGCACTTGTATATTACCAATACATGCTCCAAGTCCACTTTTTAAAATGCTATCCAGTATGACGTTGTTGTAGCATTTATATAGCGTTGTAGATAGTTTTGCACCTTGTTGAATTCCTTGTAACACCATTACATCTTCTGTACATTGACCTTCCCATTTGACCTTAATGCTCATGCCTTTATACATGTTTCTCAGTAGTATCCAGAGTTTTCCTTTTATTCCATAATGGTACAACTTGTTGAATAGTATTTCATGGTTTAGTTTGTCAAATGCTTTTTCTGCATCAAGAGTTATTAAAATCATCAGTATCTTTAATTTCTTACTTTCTTCGATTGCTTCTGATGTGAGGAAAGCTGCGCATAGTGATGATACTCCTCCTGTAAAGCCTCTTTGAAAGGGGTTTTGTATGTTATTAAATACAGAGTCAACTCTATCCTTCAGTATACTTTGTAATATTTTTGCGAAAGTTTTAGTCACAGTTATTCCTCTATAGCTAGATGGTAATGTTTTGTCTTTTTCTTTCTTTAGGATTGGTGTAAGAATCCCTGTCTTTAGGAAGATTGGTACATCCAGATATGTTAAAATTAAATTTAGCAAATGTACTATAAAGGGAGTTAACTCATCCATCCCATATTTGTAGTGTTCTGCCGAAATTCCATCCTCATCTTTGCTTTTCCTGCTTTAAGTTTTTCTATAGCTTTATCAACCTCCTTTACATTGACATGATCAATGCCTTGACCTTTTTCCCTTTCTATGGATTCTTTTATATTGTTTTGTATTTCTACAAGCTCTAGCTTTTCAGTGTCAAAATTTTCTTCTAATGTTGGCGTAGCTAGTTGTTGGAAATGTTCTTGCCAAATGTTCATTATGCTTGGTCCATCTTCTGCAGTCTTTTCATTCAGTTTCAGTATCTTGGTGTTAGTAAGTGGTGTTTTTCTTTGCATGTTAATGAGCTTGTAAAAAAGTTTTGTGTCTGCATTTGAAGCTTTCATAATTTTTCCCGCTGTTGATTCTCTCTGAGAGGCATAAGCTTGTCTTTGTGCTTTTCGAAGTATTCTTTTTGCAGCTGTCATTTTGATTTTGAGCTCGTTACTTCTTTCTTGAGGTGCTCCATGTTGCCTCCATACTTTATATGCATTTTTTGATTGCTTTGATGCCTTTTCTATTTGTTCATTCCATATCGCCTTTCCCTTTGATTTGATTTTGATTTTTCTTCTATACTTTGGGATTGCCGCTTCTCCTGCTTTATGTAGCAATTTTTCTAGATTTCTTATATCTTGCTCAATGATTCCTTTTGATTTTTGCATGAGGTTTGGTAGATCTTTATTGATGATTTCCTTATAAATTTGATGGTCACAGTCAGTCCATTTAGGTTTTGCTATGATAGTTGTTGCTTTTTCCCTTACTTTTTTCAGTTGGCTATTCAGTGTCAGAATAACAGGTACATGGTCCGAGGTATTCTCTGGGTCAGTGTCAAGGACATCAATTTGTCTGATTTTATTTATTATTTCCGAGTTACTTTTGAAGAGAAAGTTATCAATTTGTCCTTTCGATTTACCATTCTGGTGATAAAATGTTTCTTTTAATGGGCATTTCTCAGTATTTCCTATACATTTTTCCTTGCAGAAAGTTTGTAGAATTTTATCTTGAGGTGTAGAGCTTCTATGGAGTGACCCGTTCATGTCTCCACATACTATAATTTCGTGTGTATCTTTATATTTCTCTATAATTTCATCAATTTGAGCCAAAGTGTCTTTGTATTCGATATCTGCATTTTTGTTATCTGATGGCATATATACATTTATAAGACATATTGGTTTGTCTCCTTGTTGAATATGTATGGCTTGTATTCTATTTCCACCGTCTATCAGTTCCTTTATATTTTCATTAATTTCTTTTTTCCAGATTATGGCTACTCCACCATATCCTCTTTTCATTGATACGTTGAAATCAGGGTCGTCATTATCGTCAACGCTTTTAGCTATGTATCCGCTATTTTCAGCAACTTCAGCTATGATTTTCTTTTCCGCATTGAAGAGCCAGTGTTCTTGAATGCATAACACCTGTACATCCCTTAACAAGTTTTTGATATAGAGAGCGTTTGACTTCACATTTTGTACATTGAGTGTACCTATAATGATATCCTCCCTTTTATCTTGTTTGATCGGCCGCTGCCTAAAAAATGATTTGGTTTCTTTCTATACCCATCTTCTGTTGTTTCTAGATTGTCAGCCTGAACTAGTCCCTTTAGATGCTTAGGACCACCAACATTAGCCCCCCTTTGAGAGGGAAACTTCTGATGGCAGTCCGCTTCCAGCGGGGCGTCCCCACTAGAAGCCGTTGTTATAAGACCAGTTCTGGAAGTGACTTCTGCTTGATGGTTTACTTCTGTATGGGTTTTATCTTCATCATTTTTCGCGGTAGTCAAAGCAGCTGAATTTGTTAGATTGATGTTCATTCTAGCTTCTTCTGTTGGTTCTTTATCTACTTGGTTGATATTATCAGCCTGATTTGTTTGTTGTTGTAGTTGATTTTGTCTTTCAATTTCTTCTGCCTGACTTTGTTTAGCTATTACTGGCATGTTTGTTCTTTGGTCATAGAATCTTTTATTGATGTTTCTTTGACTTTGTTCCTTTCTGTTTGTCTGTTGTTGACTATATCCTTGGTGGTAATTTATATTTTGTGGTATAGGTTGTGGAGCTATCCTATATTGCTGTTTGTATAAATGTGCATTTTGTATCATGTTAGTGTTGATACTGCCAGTTGGTATACCTCTATAGCCAGTGTAATAGTGGCTGCTTTGGCCATTTGCAGGTATAGCCTGTATTCTGCTATTGTGGTACATTGGCGCTTGTATATGGCCATGATTTATTCTGCTCTGCTCTGTTGGTATCTGGCTATAGTGTGGAGGTGCTAAATGATTCATGAATAGTGGATTGGCTTGATTAGGAATCCTGGATTGCTGATTTGTTAGCTGTACGCCAGTATGCTGATTACTCATTTGGTGTTGGTTTGTGTTCCTAGTATTATCCATATTCTGGTTATAAGGATAATATTCATGACTTCCTGGTCTTTGCCACATTCTTAGTTCTTTCTGTAGTTCCATTATTTGCAGTTTATTTCTTAATTCATTCATTTCCATTTGATGTTTAATTCTTAGGTCTCTATTTTCCATTTCTAGCCTGAAGTTGTTCAGCATCATATCTACTTTGTTTATAGTCTGCTCCTGCGAGTTGTTGCTACAGTTACAATTTGGTTGATAGGATTTTAAATTACTTTTTTCGATGGTGCTTTCTTCTGTTTGCATCCTAAGTAAATTGATTGTATTTCTATAGTCTCTATTGGTATCTTCCATTATGACTAGTCTTGCTCTGCATTGTGCCAATTGATCTTCCAGCTGTTGAGTAGTTTCATTTATATTTTTGCACTTATATTGCCTTTTCGGTTTTGCTTTCATGTTTTTTGGCTCATCTACATTTTCTATTTGTTCATTTCTGCCATTCTGTAATATTTGGTTAGGCTGTTTGTATGTAGCCATTTTGTTCATTTCTAATTCTTCTGTGTTTGCATTTCCTGCGTCTTCCTTCGTAACATCATTTCTAGTTGGACAGTCTTTAGATGTATTGTCTGGCACGTTTTTAACTATATGGGCCATTTCTCTATATTCCTTTGTCGAGCCTTGTTCTTCTAGAATTACTTTTGGTATTGTTTCTTCTGTATCTATAATTGAGTTATTGCTTCTCATTGATATATTAACCATGTCCATGTCCATAATAGAGCAGCTCCTACATGAATACTGTTCTTCTTCAGTTTGGCTTATCCTTACAGGATCAATGTTTTCACATGTATAATGAAACCGTTGGCCGCATGCAATACAGTCTATGGATATTTCTGGTTGTGCTGTCTGATTGCATGCGGCACAGTAGTTATGTATAGTAGACATGCTGACTGCACTTGTGTCCGGACTTGGTGTTGGTTCATCTTCTGACCATTCAATGGCTCTATTACAGTTACTTAGAAGTTCTTCGTCAGTATTTTGTATACATTCTGCCCCTTTGGATACTAGTATTCTATTACTGTGGTTGGTTTTAGGCTGATGAGCTGTTGTTTTTACATGTGACTCATTCTGTTTTGCTCTTATTTCTATATCGGCTTCATTTCTCTTGATTATGTTTATCTGTTCCTCTATCTGTTTGTTATATATCTTATAGTTCCCTCTTGATTTCATTCTTTCTTTTATATCTCCAATGTGTGTCAGGAAGTGTTCCATACCTTGGCCATTAACCTCTACCTTTGATGTAGTATGGAATAAATTGATACGATAGAGTTGTCTGTTACTACTTCTATTTCTGACCGAATGTGATGTTCTGATGCATAGCCCTTGATTATCATCTTGGTGTTTTGGCAAGAGCTTGTATGTAGAGTGTTGTTCAAAGTATATGTCTATTTCCCCCTTTATAATTTCATAAGCAGCTGCTGATAGCTCTAGGATGTAGTTTTGATGTTTCTGCTCAATTTGTATGTCCATTGTTCTATTACATGCTTCTAGCTTTTTGTCCAAGGCCCTGGTTTTATTGATACTAAAGTTTTCATATTTAGCTGGTGTATAGGGCTGAGGTTTGCTCTTGGTTCTTGCTGATGTTCTAGTCTGGATACTCATTTTTCACTTTAGATATTTATTTATTTTTTAACGAGGAAGTTCTATGTAGATTAATGTGCATTCAGCGGGGCGTCCCCACTAAAAGCTTGCTCAAATAAGAATTTTCCAGTTAACTATTATATCTTCTGATGTCAGGGTTTAATGAGTATGTAGATATATATCTCTATATTTGTTAGTTATACACTATGGACTAGGGTTATATAAAAGCTGTTATATTTCTATATATGAATGCAATTAATGCAATTAAATATGGTTGTTATAAAGTTTATATATATATATGTATATAGTATTCTATTCTACTGTATTGATGATATTTATCTATAACATTGGTGGAGAATTTTGGTCGCTATTCTTCTCATCCAGAGCTTTGCTAATAAAGAGTTTGGATGTACACCGTCAGTTTTGTATAGATTAAAATTGTAGTATTCGTCAGTACCGCCTTTTCTTTTAGATGTTTTTCGAATGTCTAGATCAAATTTTGGTGACTTTTCTGCAGATTGGTTTATTTCTTGGATGAAGGTGTTTAATTGATATAACTGGTTTTGAAGTGTTTGATCGTCTTCACTGAAAATGTCCGGGTTTTTGTGGCCTTGTGATCTGTTCCATCACTGAATGGAGTATGGCGGTACTTCTAAGAAGATGATTTCTGATTTTGGTTTTATTTTGGTGATGACAGCCTTAAGTTCAATAAATTTTCTTCTTAGATATCGGACGTTTGAATCGTTTTGGTTCACAAGAGAGATGTATCTGGTAGTTTTGTTAAGTTCGGTTAAATTACAGGTTCCTAGCCAAATATAAAATGTGATGTTTTTGTGTTGATGACAGATAGATGGTAATTCTTTTTCGGCCCAATCAATAGTTTGCTGTACTTTTTGTCCTTTTTTTGTGATAAATTTTACATTTAGGAAGTCTTCAGTTGTAATGGCTCTCTTTATGTAGTTGCCTTTACTATCAGATATAATTATGGGTTGGCTTTGGGCTGTTTTATCCTGAATATCTCTCTTATTTACTCTGAAGTATCTGCTTGACTTTACAACTTTAGTCTCAGACATATATCAGTCTTTGTGGGAACAGAGGACTAAATTTTCTTTTATCTTTCAAACACAGGATATTGGTTGAAACACAAGTACAGTGTGTTTAAAGGTTTGATTAAACTATATATATATGCAATAAATAGATTTAGCAAGAAAATAAAATAAGAGAGGGGGGGGTCTAGACTACAGACTATGTGGTCAAAAATTTAAACTTAACTAGAATGGAAACAAAAAAATTTAACTGTTCGAAATGATTATAAAGATGTCTGAAATATTTATTTTAATTATTTATAAGTCACAAAAAGACTTAGACTTACTGCCTGAAAAAATAAAATTTTATTTGTCAAAATTCAAATATGGCGCTGGAAATTAAATGGCCGTCCGGCAAGGCCTGCAAGAAAAGTTAGCTGGAAACACCGTGCAATTTACAAAAATGCCTGAAGTTATTAGTTAAAACAAGGTATAGTGACCTATAATATTAAATTGTGAGGATGCAAGTGCAAATAAAGACTTAGAAACTCTCCGTATTTGGATCTGTGATCTGTGCAAAATCTTCGTGCTGCTATACAACGTCCATTCGGAACCCAAATACACATGTGCAGTATATCTAACATCCGTTTTTAGAATCAGAGTCGTTCCGCTTTCATTTATTTTTCACTACTCATTCCTCATTTCCGTCAATATTTTTCTGAGAAGTTTTAAAAACACTGATTAGGACATGTCGTTCATTTGGCCAATGATATGTGCATATAGCACTTCGATCCTTTTGTAGTAGCGGTGAGCATCTGGGACATCCATTTCTCTTTTCATATATTTTAAAAATATGTATCCTACATGTATCATGCAATGTGGGATTAAGCTGTTCCGCAGAGAAATAAATAGATTTGACAAAAATCTGATGCACATGACACCCCACCAAGACTATGTCTCTAATTACGATTAACCACAAGCCCTACTGCCATGGCCAATATAAAAATCAGTCGGGTAAATAAATTTGTTCACCACTAGCCATATAACCTAGCCTACACCAGTAAATTTCATCACTGGTAAGAGGCCTTACAAGTTACAATTTTAATACAGGCAATGTAAAGTATAAGAAATTTGATTTAAGATTGATTTTCGGTCTAGAAAGTCAAGAAGCTTTTCAAAGACTGAATTCGCCCTGAAAAAAATGCCTCACCAAAAAAAGCCATATAAACCAAAAGAAATTCCATGAATTACTGATTTTCAGGTTTGTAAGGGAGAATTTTCCACGTACCAGGAGACAATAGACCATATCGCTAATTGAATATCAGAACACTTGACCTGATAATCTGCTACACTTGAAGTATTGACGTTATACAACAATCACTTTTCCTTTGTGGCGTCACACATTTTGTATTGTGAAGTCAAAATTTTACGGGAACCTTTGTGATGTCCAGAAATGACAGACAAATAGCGATAAGGTCTATCCAGTTTACCAGAAAGTTGAATATGTTGTTCGCATCTTAATTGCACGGGTCTGACGGGAACAAGTATTTGAAATTCTTTGTGGGGGAGGGGGGTGTGATTTATATGACATAACATTCATTTTCACCAGTTACTATAGAGGCTTACCTTAAAGTCTGATAATATTGGTTGATTTAATAGATCATATCGAATCAAATCACAAGAATCATATGTGTCATGATTCAGGGGTGGATCCAGCCATTTTTAAAAGGGGGGTTCCCAACCCAGGATAAAGGGGGGTTCCAACTATATGTCCCCATTCAAATGCATTGATCGTCAAAAAAAGGGGGGGTTCTACCACCCCCCTGGATCCGCCACTGCGACTCCACAGCTAATACAAATGTTGAAAAGGACCCAAATCAGTTAAGGAACCAGAGCTACAGCATATATAATAATAAGAAGATGTGGTATGATTGCCAATGAGACAACTCTCCACCAGCCTGAGACCATATGTCATTGAAGTTAACAACTATAGGGTACCGCGTACGGTCTTCAACAATGAGCAAAACCCTTACTGCATTGTCATGTATGAATATTAAAGGGTGAATGTCACTATGAATACTATGTAAATAATGTTTAAGAAAGGAGCACATATAGATTTATCGACTTAAAATAAAATTTACTCTAATACATATATTTGTGTACTTGAAGAAATTATTTTGCTACATGTTTTTATGGGTCAAGCTAGTCCTATATATATATATATATATATATATATGTATGCCTTTGTGTCATCTTTTCATTAGGGCCCCGCCGAATGACGGACGCCCTATAGTGATCAGTCTGTCCGTCCGTCCGTCCTTAACAAACTGTGTCCGCTCTATATCTTGAGAACCGTTATGATTTCAAAGTTTATACTTGACTTGTATATTAACCAACACCAGAGGGTGTGTCATAATGTATTTACAACTTCCTAGGTCAAAGGTCAAGGTCAAAAACTTTGGTTTTAGTTGACAACCCCATGTCCTATGGTAAAGATCATGTCCGCTCTATATCTTGAGAACCGTTATGATTTCAAAGTTTATATATATATACTTGACATGTATATAAACCAACACCAGAGGGTGTGTCCTAATTTATGTACAACTTCCTAGGTCAAAGGTCAAGGTCATAAACTTCGGTTTCAGTTGACAACTCCATGTCCAATGATAAAGATACAAATTTTTTACCACACATTATTCACAGCGGGGCCCACAGAGATGGCTCCCATCTCAATGATCACGAGTAGTAATTTTGAACATTGGGAGGAATACAGTATATTTTTAACACTATATTCTACATGCATATCTACTTTAAAAGTATTGTGATGTTACAACAAAAACTTATTGTTGACAATCTTTCATATATTTGCAAGATTTTATATGAAGAATATAGAATCATTGATTGCTTGAGGCCAGTTTATATTTTACTGTGAATGTAAAACTAAGGAGATGTGGTATAATTGCCTTAGAGACAAATATGAGCCCAAATTGTCGTGGATGAAAGACGTAAGCAACAGGAAACTCATTTTAAGCAATTTCTTTAAACATTTATATTGGTCAGAATATTTATCTGTATTAAAAACTATACTGTTTTCATTTCTCGTTTCAGTGTTTTTTAAGCAGTGGCTGTACCTTTCCGGTTACTATTCATGTGTTGTGTATTATGTATCGTAACACTTTATAGTTACTGGACAGGTTGAATTTAGGCGACAAAACATCCAAACAGCACCAGATCATTATGATCATTTGCGATTCCAGCTGATTTCAGATAAGTAATAAATGATAAAAGAAAGTTAGAAAGCTCTAGTTCATGTAACCGATTTTATTAGATGATTAATAAATATTGAATACAGAAAAAGCTTAACAATGATCGTACTACTGAAAATGTAAGTTTTGTGATTGAAATGAAAGTAGATCATGACATGATGTGCCTACGCATGGGAAGTTGCATACAGCAAATCCAGTGATATTGGCAATATCCAGTACGTATAATTGAAATTAAAATTTAAAAGATTTTGCATTGTTATCAAAGTGGTACATGCATGACGTGTATTATTGTATGTAGGCAACTGGGGAAAACAGATCTCCTTGTGAAATGGAAACAGATCATGACATGATGTGCATATAGCAAGTCCAGTGATATTGACAATATCCAGTACGTACAGATGAAAGAGACCAGTACTGATAATTTAAATAAAAATTTAAAAGATTTTGCATTGTTATTAAACCAGTATTGTATTATTGTATGCAGGCAACTAGGGAAGACAAATCTCCTTATGATATCTTATATATTTAATGCCAATATATAGTTTAATTAAAAATGGGGGTTTGTCATAGACACAAAATTATAACGCAGGCTTACAGTCTTCATACGAAGCACCTTAATAAGGTGCAGTCAGCAATCTGAATAGTAGAGTGTATGTCTATGATATCATTTCAGCAGACTATGTCATAATGAGGTTAAGCTCACTTTCAGTAACCCCAAACACTCTTTGATACAATATAATATTGTATATTACTGTTTCGTTTTATTTGTATTTTTGTAATTCATCACAATTAAAGTCACCAGTTTTAGATTTATGCGCTTTTCCTATATATTTTTTATATGTACCATAAATAATAAACAAACACCAAATATGTGATTTTTTTTTTAAAAGATAAAAGACTTTTCAATTGAGCGATTAAACTTAAGTCACCTGGTCATATATATAAAGAAACATATAATGCAAAGATGTCAGCCTTTAAACAAAACGGCCACCGGCTTTCACAGAAACAGATGCCAGCATCCAAAGGAAATGACTGTCAGCATTCAATTTATAATGTGTTGAGACAACTTTTACTTACAATTGGGATTCCAGCATCCCTGAGATTAAGGATGAACATCCAATTTTTCTCATGGGATGGCAGCATCCAAAGAGAAAGTTGAGTCTGCATGCATATACATGTAATTGGGATGCCAGCATCCAAACAAAAGGTATATCAAAGTCTATATATATGTAAGATGCCAGCATCCAAATGATGGTGTGTTCAATATGGAACTTTATAAAGCCATATCAGCATCATGCAAAGATGCAGATGCTATTTCCATATTTTTATGCCCCCGCCAATGTGGAGGAGGCATTTAGTTTTACCCTTGTCCGTCTGTACGTACATACGTCCGTACGTCCCAAATTTGGTTTCCGTTCTCTAACTTAAGTTTGCCTCAAACAAACTTATATACAATGCTTATTACCACAAAACACAGATCAAGTTTGAATTTTAGTGGCGTCACTTCAACCTTTCTAGAATTATGCCCCTTTATAAATGGAAAAATTGCAAAATTTTTCATTTCCGTTCTCTGACTTAAGTTTGCCTCAACCAAATGTTATGAAACTTATACACAATGCTTATCACCACAATACACAGATCAAGTTTGAATTGTGGTGGCGTCACTTTTACTGTGTTACTGTCTTTTTCTAGAGTTATGCCCCTTTACAATAGCAATTTTTCATTTTTTTTCAAACAATATCAATGATGCCATTGTTCAAGTAATTTTTATACGACCGCAAAAAAATTTTGCTGTCGTATATTGGTATGACGTTGGCATCTTCGTCGTCGTCCCAAGACACATTGGTTTTCGCACTCTAACTTTTGTTTAAGTGAATGAATAAAATTTTACCATAAGGTTCAATACCACAAAAGGAAGGTTGGAATTGATTTTGGGGGTTATGGTTCAAATAGTTAAGGAATTAGGGGCCAAAAATAAGCATTTTTGTAACTTCCAGACATAACTTGTGTGTTAGTGTATGGATCTCTCTGACATTGTACCACAAGGTTCCATATCACAAAGGGAATGCTGGGATTGATTTTGGGGGTAATTGCCTCCAAATTTTAGGAATTAGGGGCCAATAAAGGGGAAAAAACAAGCATTTTTCTAGTTTCATGACCATAACTTGTTTGTAAGTGTATGGATCTTTATGAAATTGTACTACAAGGTTCCATATCACAAAGGGAAAGCTGGAATTGAGTTTGGGGGTAATTGCCCAAAACGTTTAGGAAAAAGGGATCAAAAATAAGCATTTTTCTAGTTTCCAGACAATAACTTGTGTTAAGTGTATGGATCTCTCTGAAATTGTACTGCAAGGTACCATACTACAAAGGGAAGACTGGGATTGATTTTGGGGGTAATTTCCTCCAAATTTTAGGAATTAGGGGCCAAAAAGGGGCACAAAAACAAGCATTTTTCTAGTTTCAGGACAATAACTTGTGTGTAAGTGTATGGATCTTTATGATATTGTACTACAAGGTTCCATATCACAAAGGGAAAGCTGGGTTTGAGTTTGGGGGTAATTGCCCTAAACGTTTAGGAAAATGGGGCCAAAAAGGGGCCAGAAAACAAGCATTTTTCTAGTTTCCAGACAATAACTTGTGTTCAAGTGTATGGATCTCTCTGAAATTGTACTGCAAGGTACCATACCACAAAGGGAAGGCTGGGATTGAGTTTGGGGGTGATGAATCATAAGGAGGTTCAAAAAATTTGGAGGGGGGATTTTTTTTCCTTTTTTTTCTCTAAAATTTTCCATTTTAAATTGGTTATTTCTGATTTATATATAAAAGCAAATAATAATGATATGGTTTGAATAGGTAAATTAAAATTTTTTAAGTTCTTATACCACATTCATTCTGTGTCAGAAACCTATGCTGTGTCAAATATTTAATTACAATCCAAATTCAGTGCTGTATCAAGCTTGAATGTTGTGTCCATACTTGCCCCAACTGTTCAGGGTTCGACCTCTGCGGTCGTATCAAGCTGCGCCCAGCGGAGCATTTTTATTAAAATTGGAGTTATCTTCCTTTGTCCATGATTATGGTTGAATCAAGTACAATCAATGCTTTATACAATGCAATGTTTAATTTTGCCTTCTACTGATAAAACACAGATCAAGTTGAATTTGGGAACTTAAGTTTGCCCCAACCAAACATGAAACCTATACACAATACTTATTACCACAAAACTAAGATCAAGTACAAATTTGGGTAGCGTCACTTTTATTGTTCTTGAGTTATGTCCCTTTTTAATGTATGCAAGCAGGGGCATCATCTGTGTCCATGGGGACACATTCTCCATTTATTTTGTATAATCCGCCAACACATTTTAAAATATCCTGTATACAAAAATAAAAGTTATTAATTGAATAAAACAACCTCTCAACTACAAAAGGCAATGAAAGAATTATATAGGCATCCGATATTTTTTAAAACCAATAAAATTTGTTCAGCAGAATCTGCTACCCATAGAGATGAAATGAATCCGTATGCTTGAAGTAAGATTAGCATATGTTGATACTATATTATCATACATGAAATTGAATATTATGTCCAGAACAATGCAAGACATAGAGGTGTATACGAATGAAAGTTATGATAGATCCGAATTTTATTCAGAATGCACCAATAAGAAACCGTAGTTTTTCTTCAATTTATTTACCTAAATAATAGTGCTGCAGACGCACAAGGAATATTAGACATCGTACAGCACCATATAAGCAGAGATCTAGTTAAAATCAATCCAAATAAATCTGAAGCGGTTTTATATAATGCAAAAGGCTCAAACATAACAACACTGCAATTCGAAGACGATGACATCAATATAACCAATGAAACCAAACATCTAGGTATCAAAAGAAACGAGCAAAACCGGGCAAATATCTCTGAAAGAATAAGAACCGGCAGGGCAACAATATGCAGCCTTCTCGGAGCCGGTTTACATGTCAGAAGGGGATTCTCACCCATGGTCGCATACAAGCTATGGAGAACATATGCAGTACCAAGAAGCATCTACGGACTTGAGGTGATGAACTTACTTGCAAAAGAAAAGGATATGCTAGAACTGGCAGAGAGAAAAATCCTCCGACAAATTCAAGGGCTTCCAAATAATACAGCTAATATGGCTGTCTATACCCTGGTAGGAGCAGAACCTATTGCCATCACATTAGACAAAAATCTACTTACCTTCTTCATGAATATTGTTCGAAATTCAGGAACCATAGAATGTGAAATTCTGAGTCGACAAATAGCATTCTCAGACCAAAGAGGAAAAGACTTTATCAACAGAGTGGAAAAAACTCTATCAAAATACAATTTGAAATCTAGTAGTTACTACATAGAAAAACCACTTAAGAAAATCGAATGGAAAAGACTAGAAGGAATAAAGATCAAGGAATACTGGAAAAATGAATGTCACTATGAAAAAATGGAAAAAACATCACTTAAATACATAGAGATACAGAACAATCCATTAAATGAAGCACACAATATATGGAAAAGCGTAAAAAACAATAGTAAAGATGTAAAGGCAGGAGAAATAAAAACAAGAATAAGTACTCAAACGTACATATTACAAGCCAAAAGAGCTAAGTTCGATCCGAAAGTTAACCCGATATGTACTATCTGTGAACAGGAAAATGAAGATCTGGAACATTTTATTCTACGCTGCAAAGAATTGGAGCAAATAAGATCTAAATATTGCTCAAAAATAGAACAGACAATGGATGAAATCGATACCTCAACATACAAGAAGATCATACAAGAAGGGAATTTACTGCAGCTCATAATGGACTGTACTAGCAAGGACATAAACTATTACTCAACTGTGTATGAAAACATTGAAACTCTGGCTAGAAATATGTGCTACGAGATGCACATGCTGCGCACAAAAAGGATTAAAAACTTGAACACAAGTACAGTATAAGTAAACTTTTTTAAAATAAAATAGTTCCCTACTTTACCATCTTACTATTTTATGACGTATTAGGACCTAAATTAAATAAAAAAATTTGCAAAGTTTTAAGATATCCAGTTACCTTTAAAGAATAATGATAAGATCCGAAATAAGGTAACTTTAAACTGTGAAGGTAAACTTATGTATATATGATGAATTGTTCTAAACCCCAACCCTTTTACATAAGTCCTATAAAATAACCTTCTCATTATAAATTCTGATGTACGTATAGCACCTGTAACTAACAATTATAAGAAAGTTTAATTTAAGACCACTTAAATTCTAAATTCTTATTTGTAAATATATCCAGTTCTTACTTAACTTATTCTTACACTACAGCACATTATCAATATTATTTTTAAAATTTTATGATGACAATCCTATGAATTAGTTATAATATTAATTTTTAGAAATTATTATTGCCTAAATTCAGTCATCTGTACATAATTAAAGGTGTATATAGTTGCTACAATTATACCCTATGGGTAGTGCTCCACAATTAATGGAGGAATATACAAGAAACTGAACTGAACCTAAAACTATTATATCAGCTGCAAAATTATTATTATATGTACGCCTACATTGCACTACACAATGGAAATTAACAATGTATATTTATATAAACGATCAAACTTGTATAATATATAAATAAATAAGTCTAAATTGAAAACAACGTCCAAACCTATGATTGCGTTGGATAAAAACCGCAATTTTTATACGTGTGTATGCAAAACAAATTTCTACGTAGAGGGGTCTAAATACAGCACAAACAACATTTTCCAAAAGACCAAAAAAAGTGAAAAAGTATATTTAAACAAAACGCATTTGACTAACAGGTCGAACAACAGATGTTCTTAAACCCTGCTGAGGCCTTGTCCATCGAATTTCTTATGATTAAGAAATGCCAGGCTTTAGAATATTTATAAAGTGCCTAGAAAATCAACCGAACAATGTTAGAGTAGATTTGATTCTTTACTTCCTCCCCGGCCGGGGCTGGAACCTGTACTTTTCACTACACATAGGCAGACATACATATATATAAATTTACAGTGATTGTATGCTTTTAAAAATATAACAGCATCCTGTAATTATACTGAAGAGATGAGTAGATGACATTTCTTGCGTCTAGATGTCCTTGTTTAATTCCTACGAGAAGGTAACATCTCCCGAATCGAAAGCTGATTTTTATCAGCTATAGTTAGAGGAGGGGATAAGGCGTCTGCGCAATTCTAGGCGGTGTTGTCATAGAAGTATGATGTGAAAAGTACAGGTTCAAGCCCCGGCCGGGGAGGAAGTAAAGAATCAAATCTACTCTAACATTGTTAGGTTGATTTTCTTGGCACTTTATAAATATTCTAAAGCCCGGTATTTCTTAATCATAAGAAATCCGATGGACAAGGTATAATTTACAGTTGTCACTACACATAGGCAGACATACATATATATATATATAAATAATCTAAATTGAAAACAACGTCCAAAACTATGATTGCGTTGGATAACAATTTTTATACGTGTGCATGCAAAACAAATTTCTTAGTAGAGGGGTCTAAATACAGCACAAACAACATTTTCCAAAAGACCAATTCTTGCGCAAATTTACAGATCTAACATTGTTGGGCTGTTGTTTAGATGTATTATATATACAGAATGTATTTTCAGCCTTGTAACACCATCACTGCTGGTGATCCGATGAAAAAAATCTGTTGTAGAGTCGTGAAATCGTAGACCTTGGCGAGTTTTTAATGTCAGAAATAAAACCCCGCAAAACCCGCACAGTTACTATTGCGTATAATATTGAGATAGGATAAGAACATCAAACTTGCCTACTGTAAAAAATATCCTTTTCAGGCACATAATGTTACCATAGTACGTATTTACCAATCACAAGAGACACTGTTCATCATAAAAACAAACTTATCTATATCTTAAATCCAACGGTATAAACCTTGTTACAAATTCTTTATAAAATACG
Source organism: Mytilus californianus (assembly GCF_021869535.1). Classification (NCBI taxonomy): domain Eukaryota; kingdom Metazoa; phylum Mollusca; class Bivalvia; order Mytilida; family Mytilidae; genus Mytilus; species Mytilus californianus. Next base: position 98,297,053 of record NW_026262712.1, on the reverse strand, counting down.
ACGATACTCAACTGATGACGACGGATTTTTGCACGATTTTTGTACAAATTCATACCATAAAAGAATATGAATTTATGTACACAAATGTAAAGTAACCAACATCTGGCAAAGGGTTTCGTTCGAAAAGGTGCTGAGTGCTGACAGTAAATTGCATTAAGGTGTAAACTTATGCTCCGTGTCGAAGGCTTCATTGTAACTATCATATGAAGAAAAGCAATACAAAAGCTGTTTCTTTGCTTTATGATTTGAAAGTGATGTCGGAGTTATGCGTCATGGTTTGATGCATCATATCACTTTTGTTGTAATATATAACATACTTTTCATACTTAATTTACCTGCACAAACATTAGAAGAACAACCAGCGTTCTCCCGAGAGACACCATTACAGTCTAATCCGCTACCAAAAGGGGAGGGATTATTGAAAATCCTATCTCTAAACTGTTTACCCCCACCACACGTTTTTGAACAACTAGTCCATCCACTCCATCTGCCCCAATTCCCATTCACTGAAAATGTATAGCAGACACTTTTAAAACTGAATGAGGTCTCAACAAATTGTAATTGTAATTTTGCTCGTTCCTATTTAATAAAAAAATTGTAATTGGTATATCATAACATTTTGATTTATATAAAAATCGTCACTAATGAAAAAAACATGGCAATGAAACATTGGTAACAGAGGTATAACTAGTCACAATCAATAACCACACTGCAAACATTGAGAAAGGGGACTCGTTAATGTTTGGCATTTTTTTTGCTATGAAGTTACTGAATATTAATTACTGCGAGAAAACGCAAAATCCGCTTAGTTTATGTTGCGTATAATATTATGAATAGAAGAACATTACAACTTGCCTATGGTAGTAACAATATCCTTTTCAAGCACAAAATGTTACCATAGTACTTAGTTACGAAATACAAAAGACTTTTTCGTCATGAAAACACACTTATCTATAACTTAAATCGTACGGTTTGCACTTGAACTGTATAAATCTTGTTATAAATGCTTTTGAAAGAAATACGACGTTACTCAACTAAAGACGACGGAGTTTTGCACGATTATTGTGCCAATCCATACCATAAAAAATATGAATGTAAGTACACAAATGTAAAGTAACCAACATCTGTCAAAGAATTTCGTTCGGAAAGGTGCTAGGTGTTGATGGTTAATTCTTTTAACGTGTACACTTATGCTCCGTTTCGAAGGCTTCATTGTAACTATCATAAAACAAAAAGCAATAGAAACGCGATACTTTGCTTTAAGATTAGAAAGTGATTTTGGAGTTTTGCGTCAAATTGATACACCATTTGATTTTAGTTGTTATATATAGAACATATTTGGCATACTTAATTTACCTGGACAAACATAAGAAGAACACCTAGCGTTCCCCCGAGAGTTACCACTACACTTTAATCCGCTACCAATAGGGGAGGGATTATTGCACATTCTGTCTCTAAACCGTTTGCCGCCACCACACGTCTTTGAACAACTAGTCCATCCGCTCCATCTTCTCCAATTCCCATTTACTGAAAGTTTATAGCAGACACTTTTAACACTGAATGAGGTCTCAACATATTCTAATTGTAATTTCGCTCGTTCCTGATTTATAAGAAAATATAATTACTACATAATAACATTTTGATTAATATAAAAATCTTGACTTAGGTAAAACAACAAACAAACATGGCAATGAGACATTGATAACAGAGAAAACGCTAGTGACAATCAATAACTACCCCTGCAAACTTCGAGAAAGGGAGCATGTCAATGTTTGGCATTTTTTCGCTATAACGTTACTGAATATTAATAACATCTAGAAAACGCGAACTCCGCTCAGTTTATGTCGCGTATAATAGTATGAATAGGAGAACAGTAAAACTTGCCTATGTTAGTAAAGATATTCTTTTAAGGCACACAATGTTAGCATAGTAAGAAATTACAAAATACAATTGACACTAGCTGCTCATGAAAACAAAACTTATCAAAATCTTAAATCATACAGTTTAAATGTATACTATCTAAATCTTCAAAAAATACACCTTACTCTTTCTACTATATACTGAGTGACAATAGAAATTCGACAAAAGGTCACTTTCTGTCCTTTCAAAATGACAATATAAAAAAAATAAAAATAGAATTGCAAATAATATTTGGTAAACGGTACAACTGTTGAAGACTTCATAAAAAGTCCCCAAAAGTCCACATTCAATTATTTTTTTATTTTGAATTTGAGACATTTTGGGAACTTAATATCGATAAGGTTTGTAAATTGCTAGAAATGTTCAGTATGCATATTCTAAGATATCTGCTAATTCTTAAAACGACGCGTAAATTTTCCATAAATATCTGTTGATTTGAACTTGAAATAAAATGGAAAATTCACACAGTTGTTGCATTTCTATTAGCACTTAATATATATCATATTTAGCTTTACATGTATTACATTTACCTGGGCATTTATAAGTAGCACAGTTACGAAACGTCTTAGAGGCACCACTACATTGTGATCCACCACCTGATGGAGGGGGGTTAACGCAAGCCCTGTTTGATATCTGTCGGCCACCACCACACGTTACTGGACAACTATTCCACGCTGCCCATCCTCCCCAATTTCCAGGAACTGAAAATTAAAATTTTTATGATATATTATCTTTCTTTTCTGACAACGTTAATTATTGTTTATCAACTTAAATCTGATGTATAAAAGATTTTTTTGGTTTTTTTTTTTTTGGTGTGAACTTTGAGTTATGTTTATGATATTCAAAGTTATTGAAATACTCTATCATTATTGCTAAAGGGTTAATACAAAACATACAGGTTTAACGTCTAGTACGCAAGACGTACTTTACGTCGTCATGAGATTCTCATGTTGTTCTTGAACTAAAAGAGATGGAGGATCGAATTAACCTCAAACATGCAGAACACTGCAAACAAAAATCTGACAAAGGTCATCTAAATGTATACCAATTACGGTTTACCGTACTATGCTTATTAAATATGAACAGATGTAGCACACTTTTTCAATAGAATTATCCTGTTAGGACAGGGTATTGACACCCTCAAGAACTTGCAGTGGGCAGTCAGGTTTTTCTAGGTGTCGGTAGCCTTCTTTTTACGTTGACATACATAAGGACATTATGAACGTCATTGACGTAGTTTCAATATTACTTTCCATTATAGGGGCCTCGGTGGCCGAGTGGTCTAAGTAGTTACTACTGTAATCACTAGCCAGTCAACTCTGAGGTTGTGAGTTCGAACCCCGCTCGTGCGGGTGCACTCGACTCCAATCTTAATTGACTAGGATTGTCAGTTTTCCTATCGAAGGTCGGTGGTTTTCTCCGGGCACTCCGGCTTCCTCCACCAATAAAAACTTGCCGCCACGAAATAGCCCAAATGCGGTGCTTGAAAGTGGCGTTAAAACACCAAAAAATCAAATCAAATCAAATCTTTCCATTATATTTAGTAACAATGGAAATTCGACAAACGCACATTTCTTCCGTTTTAGAATGAAAATATCAAATTCGAATTATAAAATGATAATTTATCAACTGTATAACTGTTGACAACCCTTGATCCAATGGTTCATAAAGAGTCCCCAAAAATAAACATTCAATTATTATTTATTTTGGATTAAGTATATGTTGGGAATTTAACATCGATAAGGTTGTAAATTATGCTCAATATGTATATTCTAAGAGATCTTCTCAATCTTAAAACGACTCGTAATTTTTGTAAAAACACCTATGGATTTGAATTTCAAATACTAGTAAACTGGAAAATTCACACAGTTGTTGCGTGTCTATTAGCACTTAGTATATATATCATATTTAGCTTGAAATATACTTCATTTACCTGGACATTCATCAGTAGCACAGTTACGAAACTTCTCAAAGACACCACTACATTGTGATCCACCACCTGATGGAGAAGGGTTATCGCAAGCCCTGTTTGATATCTGTTGGCCACCACCACAAGTTACTGGACAGCTTTTCCACGCTCCCCATCCTCCCCAATTTCCAGGAATTGAAAGTTTAAATGTTTATGATATATTATCTTTCTTTTCTGACAACGTTTATTATTGTTTATCAACTGCAACTTAAATCTGATGTATAAAAGTTTTTTTGTTTATTTTGGTGTGACATTGGATTTATATTTATGATATTTAAAGTTATTGAAATATCATTATTGCTCAAAGGGTTAATACAAAATATACAGGCTTAACGTCTAGTACGCAAGACGTACTTTTCGTCGACATGAGATTCTCATGTTGTTCTTGAACTTAAAGATATGGAGGATCGAATTAACCTCAAACATGCAGGACACTGCAAACAAAAATCGGACAAAGGTCATCAAAATGTATGCCAGAGGAATATAAATTTATGTGTTTTGAAGAAAATTTCACGAACAGTTAGTTAACACCAAAATGGCTGCATCGACCGTATCGTTACCTTGTTTAATCAGTCTGCAGTGCTGTCCAACAACGAAAAAGGATTTAAAACTATTAAGTATATTTCTTACATCAATTTACATTGTTTTCACAATTGAAATCATGAGATTTAGCATCTGATATGAACGTAGTTACTAACAGTGGTTTACCATACTAGACTTTTTGAAGTATGAACAGATGAAGCACAATTTAAAAAAAAAATGTTCCTGTTCGGACAAGTAATTGACACCGTCAAGAACTTGCAGTGTGAAGTCAGGGTTTCATGGGTGTCGGTAGCCTTTCTTTGACCTTGACATACAGAACGACATTACGTACGTCGTTGACTTAGTTTTAAAAGCCATAAAAGCTAATTTTCTTTCGTTTGTGAATAGAATCGTATTAATTGAATTTTCAGTTGATGATTGTTCAACTGTACAACTGTTGACACACTTTGTTTGGAGGGATCACGAAGAGCTCCCCAAAGTGCACATTCGATTATTATTTATTTTAAATGTTGGGAACTTAACATCGATAAGGTTTTTAAATTACCAGAAATGTTCGGTATGCATAACAATGTATTTGATTTCAACGAAAGAAATCTCTGTATTACTGAAAAATTATTACACCAGGGTTTTCGATATCACAAACTAGTCAAAACATTTACTAAATTTTATCATCGGTACAAGGACATCATTCGTAAATATAAATCAACATGGAGACATCTTATACATTCAGGTATTTCACATCCAATATGTTATGGAAATATTCTTTACAAAGCACAAAAATGTCGGCATTCACCTTAAAAGCTAACCAAACCTTTAAACAGACTTATTCGGAAAGGATATAGTTACGATACTATTGTCAGGTCATTAAGAATTGCATATTTTGGTATAAATATTGATTCACTCATAGGGTCTTTGCATCGGAAATAAACACATTTATTCTAAAACCAGTTGTTGGCATGATACGGGTTATGTTCTTCTCATATATTTTATGATGGTATGATACTAAACCCCTAACGGGAGGGATTGTACTTGATTTTCATATGATGAAGACATAATCTTTCAATCAGTTTAATTGAGGCCTGGAGCTGGCATGTCAGTAACTGCTAGTAGTCCTTTGTTCATTTATGTATCATTGTCATTTTGCTTAGTTTTCTGACATCGGACTCGGACTTCTTTGAAACTGAGTTTACTGTGCGTATTGCTATGTGTTTCTTTAGTCTACATTGGCTAGAGGTATAGGGGGAGGGTTGAGATCTCACAAAACATGTTTAACCCCGCCGCATTTTTGCGCCTGTCCCAAGTCTGGAGCCTGTCCTTCGTTAGTCTTGTATGTTTTTTAATTTTAGTTCATTTATATGTTTTGGAGTTTAGTGTGACGTCCATTTTCACTGAACTAGTACACAATTTTATTTAGGGGCCAGCTGAGGACCACCTCCAGGTGCGGGATTTTCTCGCTGCGTTGAAGACCCATTGGTGGCCTTCGGCTGTTGTCTGCTCTTTGGTCGGGTTGTTGTTTCTTTGACATATTCCCCATTTCCATCCTCAATTTTATATTCTAAGATATCTGCTAAATCTTAAAACGACACGTTTATTTTCCATAAATACCTTTTGATTTGAATTTGAAATAAAATGGAAAATTCACAAAGTTGTTGCGTTTCTATTAGCATTTAGTATATATGATATAAAGATATCATGCGTGTCTTTCTTATATCAGTAAATGTTGTTTTCTAAATTGAAATCAAGGGAATTATCACCTGATATGAACATGATGAACGGAGGAACTAACAGTGATTTACAAGACTAGGCTAACAAAGTATGAACAGGTGTAGCACAATTTTTCAATAAAATGTTTCTGTTATTTACGCCGTCATGAACTTGCAGTGTGAAGTCAGGTTTTTCTGGGTGTCGGTAGCCTTCCCTCGACGTTGACATACATAACGACATTAATGACAGACAATTAAAAAAGGTAAACAACTAAGGTTCATCGTCGGGTTTTACTATTCTGTAGGGGAACCTCAGCGTTATGTAATTGGGACCTTATTTATCTTATGCTGCGTTCACACGTAATTCGAATTCGATTCGCATTAACTAATTCGAATTAGTTTAATTCGCATTCGAAACGTTTAACGTCCAACCGTAAATTCTAATTCGAATTGCAATGCGCGTCAAATTCGCTTTACTGTCCTAACGACGTTAACTTTTAATTCGTATTAACAAAAACGCATTTCTAATGCGAATTGGATAATGCGATTTAGCCAATTCGAATCAATTCGAATTAAAAAAGAAGAGTGTGTGAACGCGATTAGCGAATTCGATTCGCATTCGATTCGAATTCAATTCGAATTAAATGTACGTGTGAACGAGGCATTAAGTATTCAGTTTTGCATATCAACACTTAATGCACAATAACATAACTGTTACATATCGAAAATCTTTAAGACAGATTATCAAAAAGGGAATTACTTTTATGTTTGGTAGTAGAAGTGGGGAGTAAAGGCATGCTATTTATAATTATATAATGTAATATGATGGTTTAAAGTGGAATTCGTTATTCCTTAATTTTCAGACTATGGTTTAAAGTGGAATTCGTTATTCCTTAATTTTCAGACTACAGTTAAAGTGTAATTCATTATTCCTTAATTTTCAGACTATGGTTTAAAGTGGAATTCGTTATTTCTAAATTTTCAAACTATGGCTAAATTTGGATTTGTTAGTTTTTAACTTTCAGACTATGGTTTAAAATGGAATTCATTATTTTTTAATTTTCAAACTATGGCTTAATTTGAATTCGTTATTCCTAGTTTTTCAGACTATGGTTTAAAGTGGAATTCGTTATTCCTTAATTTTCAGACTATGGTTTAAAGTGGAATTCGTTATTCCTTAATTTTCAGACTACAGTTAAAGTGTAATTCATTATTCCTTAATTTTCAGACTATGGTTTAAAGTGGAATTCGTTATTTCTAAATTTTCAAACTATGGCTAAATTTGGATTTGTTAGTTTTTAACTTTCAGACTATGGTTTAAAATGGAATTCATTATTTTTTAATTTTCAAACTATGGCTTAATTTGGATTCGTTATTCCTTGTTTTTCAGACTATGGTTTAAAGTGGAATTCGTTATTCCTTAATTTTCAGACTATGGTTTAAATTGGAATTCGTTATTCCTTAATTTTCAGACTACAGTTAAAGTGTAATTCATTATTCCTTAATTTTCAGACTATGGTTTAAAGTGGAATTCGTTATTTCTAAATTTTCAAACTATGGCTAAATTTGGATTTGTTATTCCTTGGTTTTGAGACTATGGTTTAAAGTGAAATTCGTTATTCCTTAATTTTCAGAATATGGTTTAAAGTGGAATTTGTTATTCCTTAATTTTTCAGACTACGGTTAAAAATGTTATTAGTTATTCCATAATTTTCAGACTATGGTTTAAAGTGGAATTCTTTATTCCTTAATTTTCAGACAACGGTTTAAAGTGGAATTCGTTATTTTTCAATTTTTTTTTAAACTATGGCTTAATTTGGATTCATTATTCCTTGGTTTTCAGACTATGGTTTAAAGTAGAATTCGTTATTCCTTAATTTTCAGACTATGGTTTAACATGGAATTCGTTATTCCTTAATTTTCAGACTATAGTTTAAAGTGGAATTACTTATTCCTTAATTTTCAGACTATGATTATAAGTGGAATTTTTTATTTCTTAATTTTTTTACTATGATTTAAAGTTGAATTCGTTTTTCCTTAAATTTCAGACTATGGTTTAAAGTGGAATTCATTATTCCTTAATTTTCAGACTACGGTTTAAAGTGGAATTCGTTATTCCTTAATTTTCAGACTATAGTTTAAAGTGGAATTCCTTATTCCTTAATTTTCAGACTATGATTATAAGTGGAATTTTTTATTTCTTAATTTTTTTACTATGATTTAAAGTTGAATTCGTTTTTCCTTAATTTTCAGACTATGGTTTAAAGTGGAATTCGTTATTTCTTAATTTTCAGACTATTGTTTAAAGTGGAATTTGTTATTTCTTAATTTTCAAACTATGGCTTAATTTGGATTCGTTATTCCTTGGTTTTCAGACTATGGTTAAAAGTGGAATTCGTTATTACCTAATTTTCAGACTATGGTTTAAAGTGGAATTCATTATTCCTTAATTTTCAGACTACGGTTTTAAGTGTAATTCGTTATTCCTTAATTTTCAGACTACGGTTTAAAGTGTAAAACGTTATTCCTTAATTTTCAGACTATGGTTAAAAGTGGAATTCGTAATTTCTTAATTTTCAGACTATGGTTTAAAGTGGAATTCGTTATTCCTTAATTTTAAGATTATGGTTTAAAGTGGAATTCCTTATTCCTTAATTTTCAGACTATGATTTAAAGTCGAATTCGTTATTCCTTAATTTTAAGACTATGGTTTAAAGTTGAATTCCTTATTCCTTAATTTTCAGGCTATGGTTTAAAGTGAAATTCAACATACTGTGGATTCTTTTATTTTTGTGGATAACAGTTTTCATGGAAATTCAATGATGCAACTTTTAATTTGTGGATATTAGATTATTCATTTTGCCAAAGTTGGCATACAAGCCCATTAGAAACTTATGCTTCATTGAACATTTAGATTCATCTTTACCCACTAAATCCATGAAAATTGTATCCAACAAATAAAAATGAATCCAGAGTATAACTTTTGATAAATAAAACCATTTCGAGTCAACTAATGCACTTTTACATTTAGAACTCAGAAAAAATAATTCAATGATTTTGTATTTCATAATGATCACATGCAGTTGAACTATGAATAGTTTTTGTTTCTATTTTTAGATATGTACAGATACAACAGATGAAGTAAAACCATTTTCATTGGACAATGATTTTGACTATGACAATGTTATATTAACTTCAAAGTTCACAATGGAGTAAATTGATCATTTAAAATCATTTCTACCAAGAACTGATGTCAAGGCATGATACTTCAGATGAAATACTTAAAATCAACATTCCGTCCTTTTTAATGAAATGTGAAAAATGATACTACAAATAGTCTTCAAAGTTTTTCATATTTCTTATCTTGACCTCTGTACAGATAAAAAAAACACCATGAAAATTGTTGGATTAATTCCCATTTATGAAGCAGGAAATGCTTTCTTTCACCATCTGTTTTTGTGGGCGTTGTGCTTTTGGTTGTCTGTTGGCCAAGTGAGCTATTGCTATGATGCTATCACATTACGTCTGTCATCGTTGCCCATTGTCAACATCAACTTATAAAAATAAAACCTCTATTCTGAAACCACTGGACCAATTTTAACTTAATTTAAACTGATTGATCCTTAAGGTATCTATATACAGTAAGTGTTTTTTTATGCCCCCGCCATCAACAGAGGGGGCATTAAGTGTTACTTTTGGCTGTCTTTATGTCTGTATGTCCCAAAACGTTTCCGTTCTCTAACTTTAGTTTGCCTCAACCAAATGTTATGAAACTTATGCACAATGCTTATTACCACAAAACACAAATCGAGTTCAAATTTTGGAGGCGTCACTTTTACCATTCTAGAGTTATGCTCCTTTACAAATGAAAAGAATGCTGAATTTTTTGTTTCCATTCTCTAACTTAAGTTTGCCTCAATCCAATGTTATGAAACTTGTACACACTGATTATTACCACAAAAGTCAGATCAGTTTTGAATTTAAGTGGCGTCACTTTTACAGTTCTTGAGTTATGTCCCTTTACAACGCTATATGCAAGGGGGGCATCATCTGTGTCCTATGGACACATTCTCCATTTATTGTTCATACCAATGAACTAACATGGCTGTCTTGGCTAAAAAAAAAAGAACGGTTTAATGCATTTAATTCTTAAATATCTTGAAAACCATAAAAAGATAGAGAAAGTCCAACAGGGCAAAAATGTTCGGAATTTTTATCAGATGACTCTTTGTTGGAGTTATTGCCTTTAACTGCAGATTTTTGACTAATTTTGTGTTTTCTCTATTCTCTAGAAAACTATGACAAGTAGGTAGAAACTGTAATAGCAAAAATGAGCAATGCAGGATCTACAATAAGGTTGTTGTTTTATTGAAATTTGCTATTAAACATTTTGGAAATTGTTTTAAATTAAAGAACATATCTCCCTCATGCAAAGCTCTGATTCCTTTCCTGAATTTGGCCTTACCCTAATGGTCCCTTTTGTTTTAGTCAGCTCTTCAGCATTTGAATTGAGTTTTGGATTTCTAATATTTTGTCCTGGAGCATCTCTGAAGAGACAACGATTGTTGAAATGGGCATCTGGTGCAGTTAAACTGGTACCATTATCATTATTACAATGAAGATTTTGACTGATTATAGAGTTTTTGCTTATCATTTTGAAAACTATAATACATACAGATTGGAAGAAACTAAACAGCAAAAGTTAGACAATGGATTAGCTCTCTGTAACTTTGAGTACTCCTAGATATGGTATTTTTCGTCTTTTCTCGTTTTGTCTTCCACTGGGGCAGGGGGTATAAATACCAGATGATGTCTTTTTTCAATTCTGACAGGCCTAAAAAAAATCTCACATGTACATATTTTTTTGAAATTTATATCAAAGATTGACATAAGCAATGTTCTAGATGAGTTTTAAAACTAGTGCTAATCAACTATTTTTAAAGGAGTTATGTATGCCCCTGAAAATATAAATTTTATGAAAAAATTCTTTGTAAATGCTCTCAAGCCTACATTTCTTGGAGGATGTTTATGAAACTTTTTTATAGGTTTATATTAGTAACGTCTTGGAAGAATTTCAAAATCAGCACTGATCAATGATTTTTACAGGAGTTATGCATCCCCGTGGATATATAAATTAACGGTATATGAAAAGTTACATTGTAAGCACTCTCAACCATACACTAGTTGAAAGATTTTTATAAAATTAAATCAAAGGTTTATATTAGCAATGTCTTTTCGACGAGTTTGAAAATCAGCTTTGATCAATTATTTTTAGAGGAATTATATCTCTTGGAAGTGTAACTTTTGTGGAAAATTGCATTGTAAATCCCCTCAAGCCTATCTTCCTTTTATAAAAAAAGATTTACATCAATAATGTCTTGGACAAGATTGAAAGTAAGTACAGATCAACTATTTTGACAGGATTTGTGTCCCTTAGAAATGTAATTTATTTTGAAAATTACTTTGTAAGCACTTTAGCTTCTATATTTCTTGTCAGATTTTCTATAATAATGATATGGAAGGTTTGGAAATAGCAATTTTGTGGAAAATTGCATTGTAAGGAGTCTCACACTTATAATTCTTGTTGAAGTTAAAAAAAATTTAAAAAAATAAAAATTTGAAGTTATTGCCCTTGGACTGATAAAACTTATGTATCAGATGGGGACACTGGAAAATTTTTATTTCACTTTTGCCTGTTTTTGTGCTTGGTGCAGATCAAGCTCGTTCCAAATAATTTTTATAGTTTGTTCTTTTGCTGTGTTGTTACACCACTGTCCCAGTTAGGGTCCGGTTGAGCACTCACAAACATGTTAAACCGTGCCACTTAATGTTCCTGGCCAAAGCCAGGAACCTGTAATCTAGGGGTCGCTGCAAATCTCTAACTGCAATATTTGTTGAAGTATAAATTTTAACATTGTTTTTCTTTCGAATTGTTTCAGATAATTTATTGCTAGAGTCTCTTATAGCTTACTATCTGTATGGGTGTTTTTCATGATGAAGGGCTTTCAAGGATATGTAATTTTCCACTTATTTCTTCTTATTTTTATGTAAAGTATTTTTGTCTTTTTGTGATGGTGTTGTATTCTTTTTGTCGAGCCTGCAACTTCTGTCGCAGAATGCGAGACATAGGGATAGTGATCCTGCAGTGGAAGCGATGACAGCATTAATTAAAAACTGAAAAGCTTAATATTTCAGAAGGTAGAAGACATGGATGCTTCATACTTTGTTTATAAATGCCTTATGTTATGAAGTTTCCGTCTGTCATATGTCCATTGTCCTTGACCTCATTTTCATGGTTCAGTGACTACTACACTCTCTTTAAAGATTCCAATTTTTCCAGATTGCTTGACTTTAACAGTGATGATATCACAAAATCTGGAATCTATATCAAAAACTGATTTTTTGTAATCTTAATTTCTCTCTTATTATGAGTAATAGGATAACTATATTTGGTATGTGCATACCTTGCAAGGTCCTCATCCCTGTAAGACAGTTTTCACTTGACCTAGACTTCATTTCATGGATCAGTGAACAAGGTTAAGTTTTCATGGTCAAGTTTATATCTTAAATACTGTGAGCAATAGGTCTACTATATTTGGTGTATGGAAGGTGTACATGTCCAACTGGCAGGTGTCATCTGACCTTGACCTCATTTTCATGGTTCAGTGGTTAAAGTTAAGTTTTAATGTGTTTTGGTCTGTTTTTTTATACTGTATGCAATAGGTCAACTTTATTTGGTGTATGGAATGATGTAAGGTGTATATGTCTATATAAAAAAGAAGATGTGGTATGATTGCCAATGAGACAACTCTTCACAAGAGACCAAATGACACAGAAATTAACAACTGTCTGGAAATTATCAACTGACATTGACCTCATTTTCATGGTTCATTGATCAATGTTAAGTTTTCCTGGTTAAGGTTTCTTAAGATACTATATGCAATGGGTCAACTATATTTAAAGCATGGAATAATTGTAAGGTGAACATGTCTGTGTGGCAGGGTTCATTTGACCTTGACCTCATTTTCATGGTTCGTTGGTCAATATAAAGTTTCCATGGTTTGGTCTGTTTCTAATATACTATAAGCAATAGGTCAACTATATTTGGTGTATGGAATGATTGTACGGTGAACATGTATCTGACTTTATCTGACCTTGACCTCTTATTCTTTGATCATGTTAAGTTTATGTGATACTTGTAGTAAAACTTTATATTTAGGACTAACAACATAAAATCAATGGTCAGTAAAGCAGGCAAGTCATTTCAGCACGTTCATTCTTGGTTTTTTATTGGTATTTGTTATCTTATCTATTCTTACAATGTTCAATTTCTATCTAATTTCTATTAGTGTGTTTACTTATATCATGATGTGTTAACTTATGTCCTGGTGTGTTTACTTATATCCTAGTATGTTTACTTATATCCTGGTTTGTTTACTTATGTCCTGGTGAATTTACTTATGTTCTGAAGTGTTAACTTATATCATGATGTGTTAACTTATGTCCTGGTATGTTTACTTATGTCCTAGCGTGTTTACTTACATCCTGGTTTTTTTACTTATATCCTGATGTGTTTACTTATACCCTGGTGTGTTTACTTATGTCTTGGTGTCTTTACTTAAGTCCTAATGTGTTAAGTTATGTCCTGGTGTGTTTACTTATGTTATGGTGTGGTTTGACACTAATGTCCTGGTGTATTCACGTATGTCCTGGTGTGTTTACTTATGTCCCGGTTTGTCACTTATGTCCTGGTGTATTTACGTATGTCCTGATGTGTTTATTTATGTGCTGGTGTGTTTACTTATGTCCCGGAGTTTACTTATGTCTAGATGTGTTTACTTATGTTTCGGTGTGTTTACTTATGTCATGGTGTGTTTACTTATATCCTGGTGTGTTTACTTATGTCTTAGTGTGCTTACATATATCTAAGTGTGTTTACCTTTGTCTAAGTGTGTTTACTGGTGTCCTGATGTGTTTATTTGTGTCCTGATGTGTTTACTTATGTCGTGTTGTTTACTTATGTTCTTGTGTGTTTACTTATGACCTGGTATGTTTACTTATGTTTTATCATATTTACTTATGTCCTGGTGTAGTTATTTATGTCCTGGTGTGTTAACTTATGTCCTGGTGTTTACGTATATCTTGATGTGTTTACTTATGTCCTGGTGTTTACGTATGTCCTGATGTGTTTATTTATTTCTTGGTGTGTTTACTTATGTTCTGGTGTGTTTACTTATATTCTGGTGTGTTTACTTATGTCCTGGTATTTACTTATGTTCTGGAGTGTTTACTTACGTCCTGGTGTGTTTTTTATGTCCTGGTGAATTTACTTATGTTCTGGTGTATTTACGTATGTCCTGATGGATTGACGTATGTCCTGATATGTTAACTTATGTCCTGGTATGTTAACTTATTTCCTTGCGTGTTTCATATGTCCTGGTGTATTTACTTATGTCCTTGTGTTATTTTTTATGTCATAGGGGATTAACTTCTGCACTGATATGTTTACCCATGTCCTGGTGTGTTTATGCTTGGGATGTTTTATATGTCCTGGGGGATTAACTTCTGTCTTGATCATGATATGTTTACTTATGTCCTGGTATATTTTCTTATATCCTGATGTGCTTACTTAGGTCAGGGTGTGTTTACTTATTACTTAGTGTGTTTATTTATATCGTGATGTGTTAACTTATGTTCTGATGTGTTTACTTATGTCCTGGTGTGTTACACATGTCCTGGTGTATATACAGTAATAGTGTTGTATTTTATTCTATTCTCCAGAATAACTTCTTTTCCCCGTAGTCTTCTGTAATCAAATCTCTGATGATTTTGTTCTCATTGTTTGTAGCGGTTATATTTATTGAATCTGTAAATAACAGATTTTTCTTGTTTATGCATGGCTTTATGGTCTCCTTCAATATTCATTCCTTTGAAGACATACCTAACAGGTACTAAGTAGTTAATTGCTAATTTTCGTGTGACTCCTATCGCATTTGTATAAATAGATCATTCATTATTGAGAGTGAAGTACAGTACAGCAACTTAATTATCATCATGTTATATAAAGTGTCAGAAAAAGTTGATTCAATCACTGTTAATATATATTATAAATTTCGGGGTATTTCCACTTCATACAGTTTAGCTTTGTGGTTCCCAATATCTGGTGTTGAACTGCCAATCAAAAGTTTTCCTAATTTGCTGCAAAGCATTGAACTTGGGAGTAAAATATCATCTTCTACGGTGTTACAGTAGGCCAAATGTTCTCCTGAATGGTCTAGAAAATGTAGAGTGTTATTCAGCATGTCTGATACAACAACATTATTACTTGGTTAGGTTGCTATACATTGAGGTTTGAATGGATGATTCTGACAATTGACATCAGGATGGCCAGTATAGATATTACGGACAACTCTTTTCTCCATTATAACTACTCTTCCTTCGTAGTCCTCTGCAGTTAAGTCTATAATGAATGTGTTCCCATTCATTTTAGTGTTTATATCTGTTGGATTCTGTTGGTTCTGACCTAAGTAAACACATCATTGCAGAGGACTACGAAGGAATAATAGTTATAATGGAGACCCCACCAGGTACGGAGTAGTATACTGTTATTTTCTTTACAACCCCTACTATCAGTTGGTTTCTCTATAGACCCCCATCAGGTACGGAGTAGTCTATTGGTATCTTCTTTACAACCCCTACTATCAGTTGGTTTCTCTATAGACCCCCACCAGGTACGGAGTAGTCTATTGGTATCTTCTTTACAGCTCCTACTATCAGTTGGTTTCTCTATAGACCCCCATCAGGTACGGAGTAGTCTATTGGTATCTTCTTTACAGCTCCTACTATCAGTTGGTTTCTCTATAGACCCCTACAAGGTACGGAGTAGTCTATTGGTATCTTCTTTACAGCTCCTACTATTAGTTGGTTTCTCTATAGATCCCCACCAGGTACGGAGTTGTCTATTGGTATCTTCTTTACATCTCTTACTACATGTATCAGTTGGTTTCTCTATAGACCCGCACCAGGTATTGGTATTTTCTTTACAGCTCCTACTATCAATTGGTTTCTCTATAGACCCGCACCAGGTATTGGTATCTTCTTTACAGCTCCTACTATCAGTTTGTTTCTCTATAGACCCGCACCAGGTATTGGTATCTTCTTTACAGCTCCTACTATCAGTTGGTTTCTCTATAGACCCGCACCAAGTATTGGTATCTTCTTTACAGCTCCTACTATAAGTTGGTTTCTCTTTAGACCCGCACCATATATTGGTACCTTCTTTACATCTCCTACTATCAGTTGGTTTCTCTATAGACCCGCACCAGGTATTGGTATCTTCTTTACATCTCCTACTATCAGTTGTTTTCTCTATAGACCCGCACCAGATATTGGTATCTTCTTTACAGCTCCTACTATCAGTTGGTTTCTCTATAGACCCGCACCAGATATTGGTATCTTCTTTACAGCTCCTACTATCAGTTGGTTTCTCTATAGACCCGCACCAGATATTGGTATCTTCTTTACAGCTCCTACTATAAGTTGGTTTCTCTTTAGACCCGCAACAGATATTGGTACCTTCTTTACATCTCCTACTATCAGTTGGTTTCTCTATAGACCCGCCCCAGGTATTGGTATCTTCTTTACATCTCCTACTATCAGTTGGTTTCTCTATAGACCCGCACCAGATATTGGTATCTTCTTTACATCTCCTACTATCAGTTGGTTTCTCTATAGACCCGCACCAGATATTGGTATCTTCTTTACAGCTCCTACTATCAGTTGGTTTCTCTATAGACCCGCACCAGATATTGGTATCTTCTTTACAGCTCCTACTATCAGTTGGTTTCTCTATAGACCCGCACCAGATATTAGTATCTTCTTTACAGCTCCTACTATCAGTTGGTTTCTCTATAGACCCGCACCAGGTATTGGTATCTACTTTACAGCTCCTACTATCAGTTGGTTTCTCTATAGATCCGCACCAGATATTGGTATCTTCTTTACAGCTCCTACTATCAGTTGGTTTCTCTATAGACCCGCACCAGATATTGGTATCTTCTTTACAGCTCTTACTATCAGTTGGTTTCTCTATAGACCCGCACCAGGTATTGGTATCTTCTTTACAGCTCCTTCTATCAGTTGGTTTCTCTATAGACCCGCACCAGATATTGGTATCTTCTTTACAGCTCCTACTATCATTTGGTTTCTCTATAGACCCGCACCAGGTATTGGTATCTTCTTTACAGCTCCTTCTATCAGTTGGTTTCTCTATAGATCCGCACCAGATATTGGTATCTTCTTTACAGCTCCTTCTATCAGTTTGTTTCTCTATAGACCCGCACCAGATATTGGTATCTTCTTTACAGCTCCTACTATCAGTTGGTTTCTCTATAGACCCGCACCAGGTATTGGTATCTTCTTTACAGCTCCTTCTATCAGTTGTTTTCTCTATAGATCCGCACCAGATATTGGTATCTTCTTTACAGCTCCTTCTATCAGTTGGTTTCTCTATAGACCCGCACCAGGCATTGGTATCTTCTTTACAGCTTCTACTATCAGTTGGTTTCTCTATAGACCCGCACCAGGCATTGGTATCTTCTTTACAGCTCCTACTATTAGTTGCTTTTCTCTATCAATACTGATTGGCTATACAATTAATGGTTAAACATAGTAGTCAGAAGTTGTTAGTTCATTTCCATTTCTATCCAGAATCTTCAGATCAGAACTTTTATCTGAAATAAGGAGATCACCATTTCTATCAATGGCTATATGATACGCATAATCCTGTATGTGTGATAGTTCTTCAACAGTTCTATCCGGTTGTAATGCTACTTTCTGTATAGTTCCTACACCCGGTGAGTCGTGGATCCAGAAAGTATTTCCAGAACTTTGTAAAATCCCTGTAATGAGAGGTAGTTCTGTTGTGTACTCTTTAATAGCTTTTACTCTAATCTTTTTGTCTTTACGATTCTTGTCTTGAATTGATCCAAAATAAGACTGAAGTATCTGCGTTTCAACAAAAGTTGGCATTTGACTGTTATTATGATTAAGGCTTGGTATCTCCTTCCATTTGGTATCTTCAAAAAAGTTAACACATCCTTACTAGTGCTGATATCTTCTATTAACCTCAATATGTCTGTTATGTGTTCTTCCAAAAATGTCACTTTCCTACATTCTGTTTTAATGGTTATCTTTTTTAGTTTCCAATGTTTATTAATTTCACTTACAAGCTCATCAGCATATTTATCACCAGCTTCTCTCAAAAAGTTTTGCTGTTTTAGGATATTTTCTTTTATTTGTTCAATGTTTATAGACTTGTCTGTTTCCTTTATTGAGTTTAATAGTTCATTATTCTTTATCCAATCTTTATGCTGCTTTCAAGCCTTTCTTTTCATCACTTTCAGTCTATTCTTATTTATCCTGAAAGCATCTCCAATCTCTACTAATTCATGCTGTTTGTGGACTGTAGTCACACCAGTAGGACAAACTAAGTGATCACAAGTTTCACAGAACAAGCAGCAAACTTGTCCTGAATGGTCTTTACAGTGGACGTACCTATAGTCCAACTTTGGTTCTGAATCATGCCCATGAAGTCCTACTTCCTTAATTGTAATTATTTTATGGTCTTTTTCCTTTTTAATCTTAGAATTTACATTGATCACACATTAAGAGATTACAGTCAATGCATTTCCATTGAATTTTTATCTCCATTTCACATAATTCACAAGCAAGTAGCAACTGAGCTTTTTGGGTTGACTTTGACACTGCCATTTTGACTCTTAGTATATATTGTTCTCTGATATACTAGTATATTACTGATAATTAATGAAGTCGGACGACTGTTTTATCATAAAACAATACTTAAACTTTTACCTACAACAGATACTATGATAAATTCATGATACGTTATATGCATATTAAAAGTATATGTATATTTGATAAAAAATGTCTTTTGGTTTTTTGTGTAGTTAGGTTGCCATTGTATTATTCTACATTTCCTGATCAAAGGACTTACAATAACCTTGTTAACACCTTCATGGAATGCTATAATAGTTAGATAGAAGCTTCTTCAAGATCAAGAAAAAGCATCTGAAGAAAATGCTATGATGAGTTTGATTACATTATCTGGCCATGGCAAAAAACGACAAAAAATAGACAACGATATACAAAACACAAGATAAGACACTAACGACTGAGAAAAAATCAACACTTGAAACCTTTGGTTTTTATAGCTTACTTGTAAGCAGCAGCCCTTTGTAAAGGAAATCGTGATAGGAAATACAAGCTCGGGTTATTGTTTCAGCTGGAGATATATAATCATACGCAGGCGCTGCTGGAATGCTGCTACATAGAAATGGAGAACTAGAAATGGAAAGTTCACATATGGGAAGCTGAAATCATCTGTTTTGTCGTATTTTTTTCTCAACCAATCCTCATTGTCAATTTCTAGATATAAGTCATGATATGAGGCAGACATAACGGTATCTGTTGTATCATTAGCGATTCGAAATTTGTACAGGTTCATCATGATATATTACATAATGGGATAGTAGTCAGTCAGTGACATAAGGGTCTAACTTGAGACCGGTTTATAATTACATGATGGTATAGTAGTCATTCAGAGACATAAGGGTCTGACTATAGACCGGTGTATAATTACATGATGGGATAGTAGTCAGTCAGTGAGATAAGTATCTGACTTGAGACCGGTGTATAATTACATGATGGGATAGTAGTCAGTCAGTGACATAAGGGTCTGACTTTAGACCGGTGTATAATTACATGATGGGATAGTAGTCAGTCAGTGACATAAGGATCTGACTTGAAACCGGTAAATAATAACATGATGGGATAGTAGTCAGTCAGTGACATAAGGGTCTGACTTGAGACCGGTGTATAATTACATGATGGGATAGTAGTCAGTCGGTGACATAAGGATCTGACTTGAGACCGGTGTATAATTACATGATGGGATAGTAGTGAGTCAGTGATATAAGGGTCTGACTTGAGACCAGTGTATAATTACATGATGGGATAGTAGTCAGTCAGTGACATAAGGGTCTGGTTTGAGACCGGTGTATAATTACATGATGGGATAGTAGTCAGTCAGTGACATAAAGGTCTGAGTTTAGACAGACATATAATTACATAGTTGGATAGAAGTCATTCACTGAAGTAATTGGTCCTGACTTTAGCCAGGCTGCCATTTAGTTACATGTGTGGAATAGAAGTCAGTCTCTGAAATATGGTCCTGACTTTAGACGGACATATAATTACATGGTGGGATAGTAGTCAGTTACTGACATAAGGTCCTGACGCTAAATGAAATGTCAATATAATCCTTCCATGGACAGACATACAATTACATAGTGGAATAGTAGTCTGCCATGTTATAAGGTCGTGACTTTAATCAGGCATCTAATTACACATGTTGGCAAAGTGGACAGCCATTTACCTAAAGTCCGTCCTGGGTTTTTGTCAGCCATTTAATTACACATGTTGACACAGTTGACAACCGCTGGCATAAGGTTCTGCAAAATGTTAACTATATACACAACATACTTGTATTACTACTCAAAAAAGTAAAATTCACTGTTGTGAAATTTAAATGTTCATATAAGTTTTATCTTTTATCAATAGAAGAATTAGTCTGAAGAAGGAAGTCCTCATTTTGTAGCTCATTCGTTATCATGACGCTGGTAGTTAAAATGACATTTGTTTTCTGTGTAAACGAATTATACGTGACATGATTTTACATTTTTTAAATAAAAAAAATAGATTGAAATCGGGTTTAATAAAAATATGTCTGAAACAATTATGAGTGGCTGTCTTATAAAAACATGGAACCAATGCAGTTGGAAGGGTCGTGGTCGGACAATTAATATAGATAAGCAGAGAATTTAATTTTGGTTCATTTATATGTTTCGGAGTTTAGTATGACGTCTATTCGCTGAACTAGTATACATTATTGTTTCGTGGCCAGCTGAAGCCCGCCTCCGGGTGCGGGATTTTCTCGCTGCGATGAAGACCCAGTGGTGGCCTTGGATTGTTTTCTGCTCTTTGGTCTAGTTGTTGTCTCTTTGACGCATTCCCCAGTTTCCATTCTCAATTTAAATTGACGAACTTGTTCATGGTTAACCATCATAATTCTATTTCATACATTATCCTAAAGGGCAAAGTATAAGACCACGTATACGTTTGAACAAATTAAAATAAAATAGACTGGTCATTTGAAAATGAACTTTTGATAAAATATTGAAGTGTCTAATTGCAAATTCTTGCTTGTGTGGTGACTATGACGAGAATTAAATGGTTAGTTTACATTTAGTTTGGTAGTAAACGTGACATGCCAACAATATCAGTCAATTAAGACAGTATTAATATAGTTATATCAACTTCATAAAACAATTAAGATAATTACATTATCAGTGATCGGGAACGCACTATCTTAACAGTGAACCATTCCTACTACTATTTAGTGTCAGAGTCAATCTCTAAAACTAAGATAAACACATTAAACTATATAATTTTATCATAAAAATAAATAGATCATACTGTTGGAGATGATAGGAGAGGATAAGAATTTTCAGAAGTCGAAATTTATTGATTTTCTTACCATTTTTTTGTTTTTCCATAAAGTTTAAGCTTAAGTAGCTCTCAGTTGGGTCTCTGATTAAGTTGTCTGATTCGGGTTGGTAGGTCTGGATGGACAGACGAATAAAAGAAAACATGAAAAGGAAAATAAGAACGTGTAATGACAACATCATATTTTATACGATAAAATAAGTGATAGTAGTATTAACATTATTCAGTCATAAATAATTTGGATGATAAGATTTAGATAATTCTTAATTTGTTTAACTTCTGTTATACTTGATATATTTCTTTTTCAAGCCGCTGTATCTGTACCCGCTAGGTCTGTACCCGCTGTATCTGTACCCGCTAGGTCTGTACCCGCTAGGTCTGTACCCGCTAGGTCTGTACCCGCTGTATCTGTACCCGCTAGGTCTGTACCCGATAGGTCTGTACCCGCTGTATCTGTACCCGCTAGGTCTGTACCCGCTAAGTATGTACCCGCTGTATCTGTACCCGCTGTATCTGTACCCGCTAGGTCTGTACCCGCTAGGTCTGTACCCGCTGTATCTGTACCCGCTGTATCTGTACCCGCTAGGTCTGTACCCGCTAGGTCTGTACCCGCTGTATCTGTACCCGCTGTATCTGTACCCGCTAGGTCTGTACCCGCTAGGTCTGTACCCGCTAGGTCTGTACCCGCTGTGTCTGTACCCGCTGTGTCTGTACCCGCTGTATCTGTACCCGCTAGGTCTGTACCCGCTAGGTCTGTACCCGCTGTATCTGTACCCGCTAGGTCTGTACCCGCTAGGTCTCTACCCGCTGTATCTGTACCTGCTGTATCTGTACCCGCTAGGTCTGTACCCGCTAGGTCTGTACCCGCTAGGTCTGTACCCGCTAAGGTCTGTCACCGCTGTATCTGTACCCGCTAGGTCTGTACCCGCTGTATCTGTACCCGCTGTATCTGTACCCGCTAGGTCTGTACCCGCTAGGTCTGTACCCGCTGTATCTGTACCCGCTAGGTCTGTACCCGCTAGGTCTGTACCCGCTGTATCTGTACCCGCTGTATCTGTACCCGCTAGGTCTGTACCCGCTAGGTCTGTACCCGCTAGGTCTGTACCCGCTTAGGTCTGTACCCGCTGTATCTGTACCCGCTAGGTCTGTACCCGTTGTATCTGTACCCGCTGTATCTGCACCCGCTGTATCTGTACCCGCTAGGTCTGTACCCGCTAGGTCTGTACCCGCTAGGTCTGTACCCGCTAGGTCTGTACCCGCTGTATCTGTACCCGCTAGGTCTGTACCCGCTGTATCTGTACCCGCTAGGTCTGTACCCGCTGTATCTGTACCCGCTGTATCTGTACCCGCTAGGTCTGTACCCGCTAGGTCTGTACCCGCTAGGTCTGTACCCGCTGTGTCTGTACCCGCTGTATCTGTACCCGCTGTATCTGTACCCGCTAGGTCTGTACCCGCTGTATCTGTACCCGCTGTATCTGTACCCGCTAGGTCTGTACCCGCTAGGTCTGTACCCGCTAGGTCTGTACCCGCTAGGTCTGTACCCGCTGTGTCTGTACCCGCTGTATCTGTACCCGCTAGGTCTGTACCCGCTAGGTCTGTACCCGCTGTACTGTAAATTCAGAAATTATTGCGAGGTTTTTATTTTTGCGAATAATGCGACTGGGTAAACATCGCAATGATAAGAACTCGCATTCTGATATATGACAGATATATCTGTATGCAGCCTTTCCATAAAGCGCAACTATCAATCTCGCAATTATGTTAATTCTGCAAAAATTGCAAAAATAAATGCACGCAATAATTTCTGAATTTACAGTATCTGTACCCAATAGGTCTGTACCCGCTAGGTCTGTACCCGCTGTGTCTGTACCCGCTGTATCTGTACCCGCTAGGTCTGTACCCGCTAGGTCTGTACCCGCTGTGTCTGTACCCGCTAGGTCTGTACCCGCTAGGTCTGTACCCGCTAGGTCTGTACCCGCTAGGTCTGTACCCGTTAGGTCTGTACCCGCTGTATCTGTACCCGCTGTATCTGTACCTGCTAGGTCTGTACCCGCTGTATCTGTACCCGCTAGGTCTGTACCCGCTAGGTCTGTACCCTCTGTATCTGTACCCGCTGTATCTGTACCCGCTGTATCTGTACCCGCTAGGTCTGTACCCGCTAGGTCTGTACCCGCTAGGTCTGTACCCGCTAGGTCTGTACCCGCTAGGTCTGTACCCTCTGCATCTGTACCCGCTGTATCTGTACCCGCTGTATCTGTACCCGCTGTATCTGTACCCGCTAGGTCTGTACCCGCTAGGTCTGTACCCGCTAGGTCTGTACCCGCTGTATCTGTACCCGCTGTATCTGTACCCGCTGTATCTGTACCCGCTAGGTCTGTACCCGCTGTATCTGTACCCGCTAGGTCTGTACCCGCTGTATCTGTACCCGCTAGGTCTGTACCCGCTGTATCTGTACCCGCTAGGTCTGTACCCGCTAGGTCTGTACCCGCTGTATCTGTACCCGCTAGGTCTGTACCCGCTAGGTCTGTACCCGCTGTATCTGTACCCGCTAGGTCTGTACCCGCTGTATCTGTACCCGCTAGGTCTGTACCCGCTAGGTCTGTACCCGCTGTATCTGTACCCGCTAGGTCTGTATCCGCTGTATCTGTACCCGCTAGGTCTGTACCCGCTGTATCTGTACCCGCTAGGTCTGTACCCGCTAGGTCTGTACCCGCTGTATCTGTACCCGCTAGGTCTGTACCCGCTGTATCTGTACCCGCTAGGTCTGTACCCGCTAGGTCTGTACCCGCTGTATCTGTACCCGCTGTATCTGTACCCGCTAGGTCTGTACCCGCTAGGTCTGTACCCGCTGTATCTGTACCCGCTAGGTCTGTACCCGCTGTATCTGTACCCGCTGTATCTGTACCCGCTGTATCTGTACCCGCTAGGTCTGTACCCGCTGTATCTTTACCTGCTGTATCTGTACCCGCTAGGTCTGTACCCGCTGTATCTGTACCCGCTGTATCTGTACCCGCTAGGTCTGTACCCGTTAGTCTGTATGACTGTTCACTTCTAACAGACAATGTTGCCCTTCATTTGGTGTGACTTTCTTGGTAAAGATTTATTTTATTTTATTTTCAGTTCATTGCCTGGTCTCAGTTTGCCCTTGCTTATAAAAGACATTTAATGATTTTACACTGAACAAAATCATACAGAAACAGGAAAAACATTTTAATGTGGAATCTATCTATTTTGTGAAGAGGAAATAAATATAAGGAGATTTGGTATGAGTGCCAATGAGACAACTCTCCATCCAAGTCACAATTTGTAAAAGTAAAATTGAGAATGGAAATGGGGAATATGTCAAAGAGACAACAACCCGACCAAAGAGCAGACAACAGCCGAAGGCCACCAATGGGTCTTCAATGCAGCGAGAAAATCCCGCACCCGAAGGTGGTCCTCAACTGGCCCCCAAATAAAATTGTGTGCTAGTTCAGTGAAAATGGACGTCACACTAAACTCCAAAACATATAAATGAACTAAAATTAAAAAACATACAAGACTAACAAAGGCCAGAGGCTCCTGACTTGGGACAGGCGCAAAAATGCGGCGGGTTTAAACATGTTTTGTGAGATCTAAACCCTCCCCCGATACCTCTAGTCAATGTAGAAAAAAATAAACTATTATCGGTCAAAGTAGGCTACTTATGAAAAGAAGCTTTCCAATCTTTTGAACTATGCAGTGACACTGCTTCGATATGTAATTTTGATTGTAACAAAATTATTTCGCATTGCTGAACATGTAACTTATTATGTATGTTGCATGATAACTCAAAGTACAATTTAGTTTCTATACCATTTTTGTCTCGCCTTGACGGAGTCAAAAAGCGAGATATAGGTATGCTGTTTCCGGCGTCGGCGGCGTCAACAATGTATTAGTTTGTGATTAGGTCTAGTTCATGGTGAACCACTAGTGGTAGGTCAATGATATTTGGTATGCAGTTGTATTAACATTGGCACATCTCATTACCATGGAGATTATTTGGCCCCGCCCCCTCAGTCAAGGTCTATTGACTGAAACTTTTCATAGTTTACATGTATTAGTTTGTGATTAGGTCAATTTATGGGGAACCACTAGTGGTAGGTCAATGATATTTGGTATGCTGTTGTATAAGCATTGGCATATCTCATTTCCATGGAGACGTTGGCTCTGTCCCCTTAGTCATGGTCTATAGACTTTGAAAATTTTGCTAAGTTAACATGTATTAGTTTGTGATTAGGTCAGTTCAGTTGCATAACTTACATGTTAAAGTATTGCTATTTTAATTTCAACATTTGCATTATCAAAATTACAAAAAGGCGAGACATATCTCTGTGATAACAGTTTATGATTATTTGTATATTCAAATATCTAAAGAAAACAGAATATTGAATATGGACATTCTTAACAAAAACCAAGATGCTATAGAAACTAAATCAATGTATAATTTTGTGCATCCGATGATTTTCACAGTTTGTTCTTATATTGTGGGTGTTACCCAAGTACCTTAGTGTTTTTATCTTAAGAAATTCCTTAGTTTTCTGAAAGATTTCAAGTTCCAACACCTCTTGTAGGTCTTATAGAGTACGTGAGTGCCGGCATCCATCCAAGTCTTCGTGGACCGCGGGTTTGATTTCCATAGACAAGACACGAACTGGAAGTGACATGATTAGATATGCAGGTCTATGGCCTTTGAATAAACTACTTAGTACTACAAGAGAAAGAAGTAAGCTTGTAAAGCGGCATGACCTGAGAGTTTACAATATTCCATTAAGAATCCAATTCGAATTAGAAAACAAATGCGTCAAATATATTTTAGACGATTTAGAATTGACTGGTGATAAATTTTCACCCCTCCCTGACTGTTTCCTCACAAGCTATTGTCAGTAGTAATTATAGGATAATTATATCTGAACATACAAATCATTGAAATCTCTGTGGAAATTACAGTTTCACGACTTGGATTCTGGGCATTAACGTTCAAAATTACATTGGTAGAAAATTACAATTTTAATCTTTAAAGAAGACCTCATTAAGCCGAGACAATTTGAAGCCGTTACCCAATGAGAACGCTGAGATTACAATATATTCTAATAACTTCAGGAGCTTCTTCATTTTCTTAAGGATAGAAAGTATTCCGTTGATGAGGTCGGTTGTAAATCAATTATTTTTTCATCTAAATAGGAAGGGAAAACTGTGATGTTTTAGATACGTGGATTAGTGTTACAACACAAACTATAATGACTTTCCCAAGATTGGTTTACTCCTAACAAGATTCTCATGCTGAATTCACTGTGACGTAGGACAAAGACAAATTACCATTGTTAAAAAGAATTTATCATTTATTTTATATATACTTGAAAGAGTCATTTTTGTCCACTTCGTTCAGAAGCTTGAAAAAGATGTACAGTCGGTATGCTTTAATAGCTGTCTATGCGGTATGGGTTTTACTCATTGTTGAAGGTCGTACGGTGACCTATAGTTGTTAATTTCTGTGTCATTTGGTCTTTGGTGGAGAGTTGTCTCATTATCTTCTTATTTTTATATGTCCTTAACCGAGTCGTTCGTTAGACATCACTGGAAGTCTGTATAAAACCCAAATAACAAAAATGGTCGCGTTTATATATCCCTTTAATGTATACTGTGTTAAAACAAATTATGCAAAGTGTGCAAATAGGTTTTACATGATAACATGACCTAGATTTATAGAATGAAATACATTTTCTGTGTCAGATCATCAACAAATTTTCATGCATGGATTTAGGCATTGCGATTTTCGTCACTGCACATTACTCAGTGTTGCCCAAATATCTGTTTCAAGAAATCATTATCAATGCCATTGTTCTGTGAGAGGGGGGGGGGGGTATTCTAACCTCTTCTAAATCAAAGTGCACGTGTGAAGATTTTTATCGTACTAAGAGCATGTCAATAGATCTCCACCCTGCTACAGTTTTTTTCTCTCATTTTCTGTTATGGAAGTGTGCTCAAAGTAAATTTAGGGGTATTAACACGGACATGCCATTGGTTCATATCAATACGTTAGTATCTTCTTTGTTTATTTTTTATTTTTATTTTTTTTTTTTTGTAAATTCTCTGGTTTTTAGTTTGAGTAGTATTCCTATACTTTGCAGCGATACAATTTCGTATTCAAACAATTATCTATGTAACCTGACGAAAACCATGGTCACTTGTAACTATGAACTATTGTATCAAAAGTAGAGACATGCTACTGTAAATTCACTGTTAATCTAACCGATTAAGAAGACAGGTATAGCTGATATGCTGTTTAAACGTAATTTAAATGATTGGTTCTTTGGTGTGTAATTTGCCATTATTATTTTTATTTAGTTAATATTTTGATTTTGTTATATTATAAAATATTCCAGAATCCGGCCAGTTGCTTATATTTTGTTTGGTTTATCAATGAAGTTTTATTAAATTATTTATTTTGTATTTTAACACCCGTTTAAAAGAAAGAAAAATACATTCAATCACTCCTTTCGATTATTTAACCATTTAGCCATTTAAGCTGTAAAAAATTATTGGAAAAATTAAATATTTTAATTAGCAATGAGAATAATCTTTGTATAATTACACCCAGTTTGACATGTTACACGTGAACAGATTGATCGTTTCAGCCATTTAACCACTTTGTTGACAGTAAAAATCATTTCTGTCGTCTGTATCAAATGCCGCATGAATTTTATTGAAAAGATTTCCTATTGACAAAAACGGGGGCTTTGATGTTCATTAACATATATTTTCACTTTCATTAAGCTGATAGACATCTTGACAGGCAAGAATGTGGCCATTATATCCTAAAATATTAAAGGAAATTACATTTTTCTCTATAATCCGTTTTTACATCTTTTTCTGTTGAGAAGAATTCTATCATGATTGGCAACAAATATACTTTCATCCCTCATAGAAAATTAGAAAACCTACAAATACATAATAATCACGCGTTTGTCCGGATAGAAAAGACTTTTAATATTTTTCAAATTAGTTTCATGAATAATAAGTTGTATATAAATGTCTAAGATAGTATATATAATCTCCGTTGTCTGTCATTGTTTTCATACCTATATTGTATGTTATCAGCTGTGACAACTCCAAGCGGATTGGCTAGGATTTACATGTAGATCTTGCAGCTAAGACTTTCATATCCTTAAACATGGAAAGACTGGACACCAGAAGACATACTGGGAACTCAGATATTTCCCATCAAATTAGAGGTTAACTAAACAGTGTCCATTTATAGGAACTGTATTGTATCAAAAGGTCGAAATTCAACTTTATGACATTAGAATCTTGCCAAAAGTTTTCTATATGCCTTAGGTTGTACTCATACCGAGGGGGTGCTCACTTCCCGAATCAATTTT
The DNA here is from genome assembly GCF_021869535.1 of Mytilus californianus. Lineage (NCBI taxonomy): Eukaryota > Metazoa > Mollusca > Bivalvia > Mytilida > Mytilidae > Mytilus > Mytilus californianus. Next base: position 98,267,933 of record NW_026262712.1, on the reverse strand, counting down.
TTTTTGTATTTTTTTCTTCTTTTGTCTAGATCCCACTTTTTTATCCCCTATATCTTATATCCAAAAAGCGGGGCATCCTCTCGCATACTGTTTTGTTTGATGGTGATGATGATGATGGATGGCTGCTGAACGTCCAGCGGCAAATTAATATGCATATTCAGGACGAGAACTTGTTAATGTAATATGAAATTTAGCCCTGCTTTGTACTAGACCGACACGCTGAGCCCGATTTTTAACGTGCCCGTTCACAAGGTAACAGTCCGCAGGAAGACATGTCACCTTACGCGGACACATCATTCTGACTCCGAGCTAACCAGTCTTTGCTCTTACTCCTTAATGTCGCGTGCTTAGCGGAGAAGAAGCAAATACCAATTTTAAAGTCTTCGGTTTGACCCGGCCGGGGTTCGAACCCACGACCTCCCGCACTCGAGGTGAACACGCAACCACGAGACCACCGAGGCGGTTGTTTTGTTTGTTCCTAGTATTTCAGCGTGTAATGCTGTGGATATTGATAACTGTTGTCTAATCCAATGATCTCAGTACTATTTAAATCCTTGTCTAATCTATAAAATAGTACTTTACAAATTTTCAAATGAAAGTTAAATGGGTCTGAAAACATCCTTGGCTTGTGTTCGATCCTAATACCGGTATCTGGATACAGTTACTGACCACGTGGGCTATAGTCTTAGTGGATTACGTTTGTCTGCATGTCTTTTTGAATCTATTTGCTAAGTTTTGTGCTGTAATGAGAAAACTGACTCCACTCTGGTCTTATTCATAAAATAAGAAGATGTGGTATGATTGCAAATGAGACGACTCTCCACAAGAGACCAAATGACACAGAAATTAACAACTACATGTATAGGTCACCGTACGGCCTTCAACAATGAGCAAAGCCCACATCGCATAGTCAGCTATAAAAGGACCCGAAATGACAACTGTTAAACAATTCAAACGAGAAAAGTAACGGCCTAAATGATGCCCAAAATAATGAACAAAAAACAAATATGTTCATAAAAACGAACGACAACCACTGAATTACAACCTCCTGATTTGGAACAGGTACATACAAAATGTTGCGGGGTTAAACTCGTTTGAAGGCGCCAACCCTCCCCTAACCTGGGACAGTAGTATAACAGTTCAACATAAGAACAAACTATAAAAATCAGTTGGAAAAGGCTTAACTCATCAGATGAATACAAATAGAAATACATCCAACAAAAACACAGAGTGGACGTGGACGGGTACTTATCATGTGACATCCCCACAACAAAATGACACTAAGTACAGATCTGAGAGTACTCGCAGTTACTGACAGCTAGTTCAAAGCCAATAACAAATAATAAAAAAAAATCATGTGTCTAAGACTAAAATATCAAATTATTCGTCTGTTTGTGTGATCGAACTTTCTCAGTTTTGTTATCAAAGTTAATACTATCACTTTGATAATAGTTTCATTGAGTAAATGGATATTGATATACTTTTGAAGAGAGTGAAAGACTGAGAGGCAGGGAGGGAGAGTAGGGATGATTTGAATTGTCTCGTTAATCATTGTATTTGATATAAGTAACACTGTTATGGGAAGTAGTTTGGATTGAAACTGGATATACGAAACCTAGTTTGTATTTGTCCTTGTCAGCTTGTTTTAAAAAGTGTTCATGGGTATGTAATACTCCTGATTTAATATTAAGGTAATTCCCACTGATATTGAGCATGTTGGCACAGAAACGAAGTGTGTTAAACAGCTGACAGCTTCCAAAACTTATATACAAACACATGTATCATACCATTTTCAGCTTTTTTCTTAATTGTTTTCAACTGTTTTACACGAAAACAATGAATCAGAAAATTGAGCTCAGGGTCAAATGAACTTGCAAAACGGATATGTACACCTTACAATTCCATACAACAAATGTAGTTTGATGATTTATTGCGTATAATATCTGAGTAATGGAATTAATCACAAAAACCTATTGACCAATGAACTATGCAAATGAGGTCAAGGTTAAGCGAACCTTGTCTGACAATCGTGTTTTCCTTGCAATGATTCTGTTTACCTGATATAGTTATGCTATTACTCATAATAAGTGAAATGATCACATAAACCAGCTATATTTTTTAAGCATGCACTGAACCATGCAAATGAGGTCAAGGACAACCGTGACACATACACCAGACAGACACTTCAGAACTTAAGGCATCTGTGAATTTGTGGAGGTGGTTTAGTTATTAGTTGGAATTGGCTTTGAACTAGCTTTCATTAATGAAAGTACTCTAAGATCGGATCATTGTGTTCTTTTGTCTTTTTGTTAGTTTTTTTGTGTGCTTAGTGTCGATCTAATGAGTTAAGCCTTTTCAAACTGATTTTTATAGTTTGTCATTAATATATTGTGCAGTTAAATCACTGTCTTAGGTTAGAGAAGAGTTGGGTGCTCACAAACATGTTTAAGTCAGGAACCTGTTTCAGTGGTTGTCGTTTATTGCTGTGGTTCTTAAGCGTTTCTCGTTTCTCGTTTTTATCGAACCTGCGACTTTTGTCGCAAAAGCGAGACATAGCGATCCTACATTCCGTCGTCGGCGTCCACAAATATTCACTCTAAAGTTTTTGAAATTTTAATAACTTTCTTAAACTATCATGGATTTTACCAAACTTGATCAGAAGCTTGTTTATGTTCATAAGATAGTATCCAGAAGTAAATTTTGTAAAAAAAAAAAATCTGTTTTTCCGTATTTTACTTATAAATGGACCTGGTACTATTATACTATTAGTATAATAGTCCCAGAATGGACTTAGTTTTTCTGCCAGTTAACATTACATTCACTCTGTGGTTAAAGTTTTTAAAATTTTAATAACTTTCTTAAACTATCCTGGATTTGTACCAAACTTGGACAGAAGCTTGTTTATGATCAAAAGCTAGTATCTAGAAAGAATATTTGTAAAAATTTATTTCCTGTTTTTCCGTATATAACTTATAAATGGACTTAGTTTTTCTTCCAGTTAACATTACATACAGTCTGCAGTTAAATTTTTTAAAACATTTAATAGATTCATAAAGTAGGCGAGACACTGGGTTCCGCGGAACCCTTACGAATTTTTCATATAGATTAGACCGTTGGTTTTCCTGTTTGAATTGTTTTACACTAGTCATTTTGGGGCCCTTTTATAGCTTGCTGTTAGGTGTGAGCTAAGGCTCCGTGTTGAAGGCCGTACTTTGACCTATAATTGTTTACTTTTTACGCATTGTAACTTGGATCTGAGACTACTATAACACAGTGTTATAGTAGTCTCAGCTTGGATGGAGAGTTGTCTCATTGGCACTCATACCACATCTTCTTATTTCTATTAACCCTGCCAAATTCTAAATGTGCCTGTCCCAAGTCAGAAGCCTTCAAATTAGGGTGGTCTTTGGTTGCAATCTGCCTTTTTTGCTTTTAGGTTTTCTCTTTTAGCATAAATCAGGCCGTTGGTTTCCTCTTTTAAATTGATTAACATTTTATCATGCTGGGGCCTTTCATAGCTTACTAAATGGTATTGGTTTTGCTCATTGTTGAAGTCCATACAGTGTGCTTTTGTTGTTTACATCCTTGTTGTTTGGTCTCTGGTGAATAGAAATCATACCACAGGGGCGGATCCAGCCTTTTATAAAAGGGGGGTTCCTAACCCAGGATAAAGGGGGGGTTCCAACTATATGTCCCTATTCAAATGCATTGATCATCAAAAAAAAGGGGGGGTTTCCAACACCCCCCCCCCCCCCCATCCGCCACTGATACCACATTTCTATAGATATACTCTATACATATAGTGTTAAGATGTCTCTGCTGCCACTATCAAATTAGCATCCTTATGTTTGTATTCTTGGACATTCGTTACAGGCCAGACCAAGGATTTGTATAGTGTATCACTATACAAATCCTTGGCCAGACAAATAAAACCATATACCATCTTCAAATGATTGATTGATTGGTGTTTAATGCCACTTTCACCTCTATTATGCTATATCGTGGCGATCAGTTTTTATTGCTGAGGAAGCCAGAGTGCCCGGATAGAACCACAGACCTTCGGTAGGAAAACTGACAATCCTAGTCAATTAAGATTGGAGTCGAATGCACCTTACCATGTGCTGGATTTGAACTCACGACCTCAGTGTTGACAGGCTAGTGATATAGTAGTACAACTACTTAGACCACTCAGCCACCAAGGTCCCGCCAACCTTCAAATGATTTTTAAAATATCACATGTCCATGTTCTGAGTGAATCACAAACTCTAGGTCAAAACCGTTTTGGCATATATTATATAAAGGTCACATCATAATGAGCACGTGTGCCAAGTTTCAAGTTGATGTGACTACAACTTCATGGAAAACTACCTTAAACCAAAAGTTTAACCTAATACAGGATTAATGGACAGACTAACAGATGGACAGACACACAGACAGGAAAACATAATGTCTCCTACAATCGCAGGTAAAACAAACAAATTGAGAAAAAAAGAATCACTTTGAAAGTGACTATCACATGGCAGTTGCTGCTGTTAAAGTTAACTGCCCATTTTTCTAAAGGGTCAACATGCAAGAATAGCATTTCAAAGAATAAAAGATTCTCTGGTAAAGATGGATGGCAATAAAAAAACAGAAGAATAGCATCTCCGGTAGAGATGACTGGCAATAATAAAAGAGAAGAATAACATCTCCAGTAGAGATGGCTAGCAATAATAAAAGAGAAGAATAGTATCTCACGTAGAGATGGCTGGCAATAATAAAAGAGAAGAATAGTATCTCTAGTAGAGATCCCTGGCAATAATAAAACAGAAGAATAGTATCTCCAGTAGAGATGACAGGCAATGATAAAACAGAAGAATAGTATCTCCAGAAGAGATGGCTGGCAATAATAAAAGAGAAGAATAGTATCTCCAGAAGAGATGGCTGGCAATAATAAAAGAGAAGAATAGTATCTCTAGTAGAGATCCCTGGCAATAATAAAACAGAAGAATTGTATCTCCAGTAGAGATGGCTGGCAATAATAAAAGAGAAGAATAATATCTCCAGTAGAAATGGCTGGCAATAATAAAACAGAAGAATAGTATCTCCAGTAGAGATGACTGGCAATGATAAAACAGAAGAATAACATCTCCAGTAGAGATCCCTGGCAATAATAAAACAGAAGAATTGTATCTCCAGTAGAGATGGCTGGCAATAATAAAACAGAAGAATAGTATCTCCAGAAGAGATGGCTGGCAATAATAAAACAGAAGAATAGTATCTCCAGAAGAGATGGCTGGCAATGATAAAAGAGAAGAATAGTATCTCCAGTAGAGATGGCTGGCAATAATAAAACAGAAGAATTGTATCTCCAGTAGAGATGGCTGGCAATAATAAAAGAGAAGAATAGTATCTCCAGAAGAGATGGCTGGCAATAATAAAACAGAAGAATAGTATCTCTCGTAGAGATGGCTGGCAATAATAAAACAGAACAATAGTATATCCAGTAGAGATGGCTGGCAATAATAAAACAGAATAGTATATTGACTTTTTATTCAACAAGAAGGACTAGAGAAAAATCACCTGTAAGTATATATATATATATACAACCAAACAATGAATATACAGACTAGCTTGTATTTTCATGTAAAATAATAAAATTCTAAAAAAATCCAAAGATTTAAACTCTTAATAAAGATAAATTATAATTTTTAATGTAGTATTAAAATCTCAAATCTATTTGTTTGCATTATGGACTTATATTAGGTTATTGACAATTATTTCAGATATTTTCATCTGTCCCAAATCTGATAAGGTCGTTTAGAGTCTAAAAATTGTAATGGTTCAAACTGTAGGTATAAAACAATAACCAAATTGGCAAACTTAAAAAAAGAAAGGTTTTTTTCCAGATTTTAAGACATTTCAACTTTTTATTTGAGCAGAAAATTGTCTTACATATACTGAAAGATTCTTTTCATCCAAATTTTGTTAAGACACAAATTCATAGGGGATGTAACTCTTTAAATAACACTTCACATAGACTATGCTATCAATTTACCAAAAAACGTTTGCTAAAAAAGTTGGTAAATACAATTTTTCTCTTTATTTTCTGAAAATTTGAAATGAAACTTTTCTCTTTTTGTCATTTCAGGTTTCATAAACTTAGAGCTTAATACAAAGTTGAGACATATCATTTCCATATTTAAATTTAGAAAAAAAATGGCATGATTTTGTAAAAGAAGGAGAAAATTCTACAAAATTAGTTTAGATCCCTAAACCACCTTTTAGTTATTGACAGACTTTCTGAAAATATAACAATGTAATCTGTTTAGAATATCCCCTTAGTCCAAATTTCTATGCAAGTTTTTGTTTTAAAAGAAAGGAACACATGCACCCTCCCCACTCCCATTATCCAATCAAATTAAAGTCCACTACCTATAGTTGAAATGTGAGATTCATAAAAATGTGTGAGCACGAAGTATTGCACCTCGAATCAAATCAAATCAGATTTTATTTATCCTTAATCCTGAAAAATGAGAAAAATAAATATATCATAAAAATCTTGTATAATCCTATTACAAATGAAAAATAAAACTATTTATGATGATGAAAATCAAGAAGTGTTTGCACAAAAACTTTGAACGTCTCAACTTACCAAATGGAATTGAAAATGAGAAATAAAAATTTTCATTAGAACAGAAATATCTCTACATTAAAAAGACTTAACCAAACTAACAATAATAATACATCTATCAGAATACCATCCTATGGTACAATACTTTAACTTAAGTCACTATCAGATATATATATATATATAATTCTTAATATAGAAATAGAAACAAATAATAGAAGTAGTGCTATGTTAGCCAAGGAAGAATTTATCAGGAAACTCCATATGAAGTCGTGATATCAATTGGGAAGAAATCAAAATGTTTCTTTTTATAATTAACTTCTTTAAAATAGAGAAATAAGGGATTAAAATAAAGTCTATGAAAATTACAACATTACAAATCCAGCTAAATGCCTTGATAACATTTAACATTGCACTCCATTCCATCTAAGATTTTGAAGGCTTAAATCATAATTTTTAGAACAAAAAGAGAATTTTCTCATTGTACGAAAAATTAATTACACATCATACTATTTATTAAAGCATTGGATGATCCAAAATAAAAATTTGTCCATCCGCTGCACAGATCTTTCTATGGCTTAAAATAACAAAACAAAAATAAAGTGGTATTCAGTGTTTCAGGAAAATATCAAGTTTAAAAATAAAAATTCAGGTATACAATATGAACACAAAAATACTAAACAATAAATGGAATGTTAACATTTTTCAAATATTTCAGGGATGTACGTATGGATCGGTTCCAAAGATAAATCTTTAGAATTCATTCCAGTCCATAGGGCCATCCCAAGTTTTTTTCAGCCTGTCAGATTTTTTTTTATATTTCAGTATTCAAAAGTATGGATATTTCATTATAAATAACGTAATAATATAATATATACAAAATTAGCACTAAACTCTTGGAAAGTAAACAGTTTGTTTTGGATTTCAATTTCAAGTAAATTTAATATATTTTATTTCAAATATAAATATATAATGATATTCACAGTGACTAAGAAAATAATAAAAAAAAACATATATTTCTGAATGAACACAAGAACTTGGAGAAATTGAGTATGAAGTAATTCCACTATAAAATTTTCTTCTTTTCATATGGACATGTACTTTGTTCTCAGTACAAAAAATCTTCAAAAAACTTGGTTAGTAAGTTATACTGAAATGTTAAAGATAACAAGTATTTTTTCTTTTAAGATTATTTTGTAAAATGAGTAGCACTAATTGGCCATTTTTTGGAACAAAAGTAAAATTACAATTCATATTAAATAAACAAACAAGCTGAATCTGAATTCATATTAAATTAGTCACATGATCCATCATTATATCTAGAAATAGCAGTTACTCAACATCCACACAAGAAACAATTTCATTCATTCAGATATCGTCACTTGTAACCCCATAGTTTGGGAATGTACACACAATGTATCTCCCATAAAAAGTTCACAATAATCAAGTCTCATTTGGCATACTTAAAATTGTCCAGTCCTTGTAAAAGTGTAAAAATTATTAAACCAAAAACTTTTATAATTTAGGCATCCTTTTCCAAACTTTTGCAGTGTCAATATCTCTTGTTTTGGACAGTAAAACATTAGCCAAAAACCCCAAAACCAAAAGAATTTGTGATCTGTAGTTTTTACACCAATAATTACTGATGAAAAAACAGCAAAAGAATCATGTATTATGTATAAACTCTATTATTTAGGGACAAAATGGCGGCAGTATTGAAAAAAGAAGAAAAAACATGTCCTCCTCCTTAAAGAATATTTTTGTCTTTTGTAATATAACTATAACAGTCTACATTGTTTTTTATGAAAGTATTTGACTAGAGAATGTAAGTGAGGTATACTGTCAGACTTATTTACATGTATTAAGAAGAAAAAGTACACAAAACTTTACAATTTACATTAGTGATAATAAACAACAAAATATTTCTGTTCAAAACTTTCTTTCTTTTGAAAAATTTGTTTACATATTCTCGATCTTATTTCAATTTCATACTTGATTTATATGCTTCAATAAATTTGTAATCTGTAATTCTATAAAACAGTTAAGAAAAGACAATATCGAGAAAAAGAAAAACATACTATATGTTAGTAGTGAAGGAAAGTTTGGACAGTCTCAATCATTTGAATGATATTGATGATTCCTGAACTCTGACCTGCAGCCAATGGGAGACATCACATATGATAGAACCGGTACATATCAAAATATCCCATAGTTCATAAAGAGCCTGGACTTGGACTTCCGTATCCGCTTGACAAATCGTCACTGAGACTCTGAGTCTGTCTTTTGATTTGAGTCAGTGCATTGTAATTGAATGGCATGTTAGCAAAGACCATTCTCTCCTCGTAATCATATTCACACAATATTTTGTTATCACACAAATAGAATTTGTCTCCGACACAAAATCTGAAGTAGAAAAAAAAATTTGTAATCTACAACTCTAAGAAAAATTGTATATCAGGTCAAAAATGGACAATATAAAGCATTCACACAATAAGAATTAACATGCAGTACTCGAGTAGATGAGTTTGTTAGACATATGCATTAAAGTCGACACCATTAGGATATTTTGAGGTGATTCAGAAAGAATATGGAAAAAATTATGAGTTATCTTCCCTTAAAACAAGGTTTTTGTGAAATTCTGTACATTTCTGGTCAACACATGATTTATTGTTGTTTTCCATAATTTCCAGTGACAAATATTGCATGCAAATTCAGGACAAGACTATTTAACATTAGATTTCTTCCAGATGTTCTTAATTTTTTATACATCAGATATATTTTGACTAATTTCTAAACAGCCAGACTGGAATTCCAATTTATTTAATTTGTCAAAATAAACTTTGAAAATATTTATGTATAACCCTAACACTTATCAGGAAGTCCTTTTGTTTTCTTCCAAGATTTGAAAAGACTTTCATTTCAATATTAAAAAAGCATGATCCCTTTGGTATGAAGAATACACACTCTCTCTTCATTCCTACCTTATCATAAATCCTTTGAACACCAATAAAAAAGAAATGTTTTGTATTGAATAATTGAATTTGCATGGGTTCCCTCTGCTAATTTTATCTATCAAAGCAGGTAATTAGCGAGAAATTGTTTTTACCTGTGATTACATTGTTGACAAGCAAAACATTCCAGATGATACACATTACTTTTGGCTCTCATAACCATTTCAAATGCTGGAATCATTTTACTGCAAGCAGCGCAATAACCTGTTGTACCAAATAATCTGAAATCATACAATATTCATCAGTCAGCTAAATGTCTGTTTTCAGAGAATGAATTTCTGTAGCAGTGAATTTTGTGGCCTAAATTACATGGGTCCAACTATACTAATAAAGAACTGCGCCATTAGCGCATGATATGCCTGTCGCTTTTTCTAAAATAAAGTTCCATAACTACTCAATGTCATATCAGAAATTTATAAAAAACTAAAGGAAGGTTATTTTAATAAATATAAACCTCAGTCATTAAAGTTTCATGAAAACTACTCAAAGCACTTTTGAGTTATTGTCCAAACACTGGAAAATCCCCTTCATTTAATGAAAAAAAACTCATAACTGGAAAATCACACTTTTTTAATGAATAAAACCCCATAACTGGGAAACGTAAAATCTAAAATTTATAAAAATTGAAAGGGAGCTCACATCAATAGATATAAACAATTCACTAAAGTTTCATGAAAAGTTCTCAAAGCGTTTTTGAGTTATTGTCCGACATGTTGATGACGGACGGACAGATGGATTGACAAAGGTATATCATAATACGTCCGGTAAATGGGCGACTAATAAAAACCTGATTATTTGTAGATAAGCTAGTCAACATATAAATCATTCCCTAAAGGATTTTTAACTTATTCCTAGAACTGAAAGTAGCGTTTTCATTGACCTGTAACCTTTGTCTTCTTTCGGTGACTATAATAGTTATTTTGTTGCTAACTTAGTATAAGAAACCTTTCTACAATATTTGTTTCAAGTTATTTTTGATATCTCATAACCTAAACTCCATCCACGTGATATATTTAGTTTAATGAGCGACAACAAAGAAACAACACTTGCTCACTACCATACAACCAACATTTCCGTCACATTTAGACTTCAATTAGTTCAGCTTATAACAAGAAGACCATTGAATTTTTAGCTGGCCTATCAATGAAGTCCTACAGAACAAATGTTTCAGTGTTTGTTAAAAATTTATTTTCAAATATGAAATGTTGGTAATTTTGGTTAAATATAGCAGAGTTATGGCTAATAATCTTTAATGTTATGACCTATACACAGGATAGAAATATTACTTGAAAGAACTGATTTGAAAAAATCAAAAGTAATTTCATGGTTTGAAAATGAAAAGTTGCCTCTGACAATGATGATCCTTAAAACTAATCAAATAGAAGATTAAAGCTATTATAACATACTTTTTTTTCTATCAAATGAAGTGATATTTTGTGATTTTGCATAATCATATCTGTTAGTATTACATTGGCATCTTTCTAGCTTAATAAAGTTATATCTATAACTCATCAAAGTTACCTGGTAATTTGGTACATTAGATTCATCAGTGGCGCTCAAACACAAAGATAGAGAGCATTCAAAATCATTAAATTTTTGAAAGTTGTTCCAATTGGGGCTAAGGCAATCTATGCCTGTGGTTGAGAAAACCTTAGTGTTTTGAGTAAGTGACTGATTGATTGATTGGTGTTTAACACCGCTTCCAGCACTATTGCGTTATTTTGTGGCAGTCAGTTTTTATTGGGGGAGGAAGTCGGAGCGCCTCACTCAGGAGAGAACCACAGACCTTTGGTAGGAAAACTGACAATCCTAGTCAATTAAGATTGGAGTCAAGAGCACCTGCCACATGCTGGATTTGAACTCACAACCTCAGTGTTGACAGGCTAATGATACAGTTGATCAACTACTTACTACTACAACAAAAGTACAGACTACAATGGACCTTTCTTCTTTTACTTGACAATCACATTTACATTTCAGACTGTGGTTTAGATTTTGTTTCTAGCTATCAATCATACACTCAACAAACTCTCACCTCAAATAATCTCTCCTGCACAGTAACAAGTTAGCCTTGGCAAACAGTGTTGATCCCACCTCTCCCAGACGACAATCACAGCAGGAACATTTGAGGCAGTCCTCGTGCCAGTACTGATCCATGGCCTTTAACATGTAGCGTTCTGTTATCTCTTTCTTACATCCAGTACATTCCTGCTTCACTCCAAGACTGGAGGCCTCCTGTGATATCTGCATTTGACCTGAAAAAAGAAATAGAATTCAATATTTAAGTGTGAAAATAGTATTATTGGGGTGGATCTAGGGTTAATGAAAGTGGTCATAATAGTCAGTAATGGTAACAGTTGTGGCTAGCGAAGCAAGGTGAATGTCTTTTTTTAATGATTTCAATTAATCAAAAGGAGAAGGGAGGTGCCTACAGCCTCTACATCCCCACCTGAAACTTACACTGACTTTACATGTAATACTGGTTACTTTGTTTGGTAATGATGGACCCAGGTTCCAGTGTAATGGATTAGTTGCTTGCAGTTCATTAGCTTAAATGGTGACAAACAATTAGTAATAGTTTATGAGTGAATTAAATAATAACTGTTTATTATGGTCTGACCAATAATGCCTCCTTAAGTAAACAAAAAGTTCTCACAATTTAAAAATTAGGACATGTGGTATGATTGTTAAGGAGACAACTTCATGTTGAGCCTTACTTTGAAATGTGGAACTTACAATTTGAAGTATTGTATGAAATAATATTTTATTGGCAGTTCCAATTACTAAATCAATGTTGGATGCATAATCATTTCTTTTTCCAAGATGATTAAATTTCAGAAAAAATGTATATATTTTTCGTTTAAAACCTTAAAAAATAAAAAATAAATTTAGACTACAACACATTATTTTATTTCCCCCCAATATAAAAGCAATTCATTTCCATATATTATAAAAATAGTTCATTCAATGAAACACTAAAGTCTAAAGAAAGTGAAATGACTGAATGAGGAAGACATTTCAATACCTGAACACAGAAAATATTTGCACAACATTTATGTTAATATCAATACATTTAAATATCTATCTTTCCTATAAACATAGAGAAAACTACATTTTATAAGAATATATTTAGTCTATCTGACCTTAAGAGAGTGTTTACATCCAAGAAAGTGCCAACGACAACTGTTTTACACATAGAATGTTAAATAATCTCGTATAATTACAGCAATCTAACTTCTATTTATCATTTACCGGCAAATTAATGTTCCCTAATGTCATAACTACAACGTTCTCTAATGGAACTGTTTGTATAACTTACATATGGCAAATTTCAACACAAAATATTTTTATAATGGTGTGTGATATGAAACCATTTGGCTGGAAGGCTGAGTACTGAAAAACCTCCGTAATTAATAAAGCAGAAATGAAATATGAAAATGTAATTTGTCTTGGCCAGGTGTACTGGGTGATTAAGCTGTACACATTACATATCTATCATACAGAGTTAATGTTCATCTTCTCGTAAATTACCTTAATTAAAAGAAACTTACTTTTTAGTACAAGGTTTTATTAATGCAATGGAACAGCTATTTAGTATTACTTTTCTTTTATAATACAAAGAAAAGATGAAATCGAAATAGATTTTTAATTAAACTTTTGATCCAGTGATTATGTTTAACATTATTAAATATTGTTAGTATGAGTAGTAAGGTCTAATGTTGACCTTTCTGAATATTAGTCCAACTTTTTGCCCATTGGCAAACTATACTACATAACTATTGCAATGACGTTATGATGTAAGATAGTTTATTTGGTACAATTTCTTACCGAAATATTCTTAAATATTGATCATATAACTTTCTGTAAACAAAACTTTTGGGGTTTTGACACTTTTTTCTCAATAAAACTATACCGGTAATGAATAAGTCACCAGTTTCAAAATACTTAGTACTTACTCATAAATTATAAGTAAGACATTTGAAAAATAGAGCCTTTCTTTTGTGCTTGTTGAAAATTTTCAATTAGTGCATACTTTATACTTAACACTCAGCAAAGCTGTCAAAATATGTAAACTATAACTTCATTTTGATAAACTACCAAAATAATCAGGTGAAATCTGTGTTTTTATTATAATTAGTTACACAAATCATAATCTTCAAGATCTATAACCATATTTCATATTTCCTGAATGAACTACACCACCCCCCTCTTTTTTTGTAATAATATGCATATAAATAGTGATAAAATCTGCATCTATTAATCACATTGTGAGGCATTTATCACTATAATTCACTGATGTCAGTTTCCCATCTGATGTAATGTAAATTTCACTTTTGTTTACTAATGGTCACAGCCATCATATGGATGTCAACACTATCCATCATACTGGTGACAGAATCATTATGTATAATGGACCCAGTCAAAATTACTCTCTTTATCTCCCATGCTGTTTACAAAATGAACGTTAATAGTCTCAACTTGGTTAAATAATGTTGGCTTTTTCAATTAACTAGTTTTGAAAGTTGTGAATACTATCAGAACTAAAAAAGAGATGTCTGTAAAAGATGCCATTTTGTTATGTTGTTAATGCAGTCTACATGATATACAGGTAGTTAAGTGATGCCATTGATTTAGGCCTTATGGTATTAAAGTAGTAACGATATTCTGACCATGACCTCAAAATTACTCTCAAAATCATGTGTTATCAAAGTTTTGAAATTCCACTGATTTTAACCACACAGTTTTTTTTCCAATTACAGCCAATAAACCAAGAATTTGAAGTCATTCCCTTCAATAGTTTAACAGATGACCTAAGATATGTTCCAAGACAATTTCATAACCTTTCACTCTACTATGACATCACAAAATGCATATTTATCACAAACATTTTGCTTGTCATTAGCAGCTGAATGGGTGCCACTGAGTGGAGCAGCATCAACCTTACCATCTGAAGCACCAGAGATTTTTTGTGGGTTATTCGAGTCGAACAGTCTTTAGTTTTCTGAGTAGTGTTTGTCCACTGTTGTTTTTCTTTTGTTTGTTTTATCTTTCCGGCTATGGTCTGTTTTGTTAGACATGATTTTTTATTGTCCCGTTGGTATATTCTGCCTCTTTTTTACAGCCCTTTGTTATTGATATAATCATATTGCTAATAAGAGTTATGTCCCTTTCCAATATATATATAGATATAATAATATGTGAGAGAGTTCACTCACACTTATTAAATGACAAAAGCCAGCATTCTTACATACGTGATGCTTAAATACATGAACTAAAACACGAGAAAGAAATTATTAATTTGACTTGTGCATTTCTATGCTAGCCATTCCTGTTATATTATTTATCGTTATTTTATTGTTCTTAATCTTCTTTATGAAATAGAAAAGTCTTACAGGATAAAGAAAATTGAAAATTAAAACACCTGATGCTAATGTCACATTCTTACTGTGTTTTGTGCATTTGTAAGTCGGGAAACAGTAAAACATGGTATGGACAACAGAGTGGATGTAAGTCAGGAAACATTAAAACATGGAATGGACAACAGAGTGCTCAAATAATAATGATGTATGTCAGGAACCAATATAACATGGTATGGACAACAGAGTGCTCAAATAATAATGATGTAAGTCAGGAACCAATAAAACATGGTATGGACCAACAGAGTGCTCAAATAATAATGATGTAAGTATAAGGATAGGATCTGATGTTGTAGATATCAGAAGGACTAAGGGCAGACAATATGATGGTACTATTCATTAAATATGGATTGAGAAATGGATACTTCAAACACTTACATCGATGATACTGACATTATGTGCCGAACAGTATCATACTGGGATAAACATCAATGATGCAGCTACCCAACAATAATGTTTAAGAAAATTGAGCAAACTGCACAACGCATGCATTTCTACTTAACACAAGAACTGCCATTACATGCAAACCACCAGTTTTCATCTCATAATAATGATATTCAAATTAACTTCAGATTAGAATCTATGAAAAACAGATCTTAACAGGTTTCAAATTGACTTTCTGGGAAAATTAAGTTGACCTATTTCCACTTCTTGAGACATCGATTTGATCCTACTTTTAGTATATGCCATTCAATTACTACTTAATCAAATCTCTAACATCTTTACATCATATTTGGTATTGACATAAAATATAAGCACGCTATGTAGTAATATTTTTACAGAAAATATCCTGCTGTGAACCTCACCTGGGTCTGTAAATTTGAAAATTAATAAGTGTTATAATCAGGGGCCAACAGAGGTAATTAACACTAGGACAGTTTCCTTCACTTAAGTTAAGCCTGTGATTGATGGAGACTATTTGATCTTCAATGATCACTGGTAATGTGTCAATGTTGGAGGCCACTGAAGGGAGAGGCATGTTGCTTATCTGATTAGGCTTGGTTGTGATTTGGTAATAATAACAGGTTTTCAATTAATTTCCAACTTTAGGATATTGGTTTGAATTAGGTACTGGAGTGAGAAAAGAAATAGGAATACTAAATGGGTTGAATACAGAAGAACTATACTTTCACTTTTTGATAAATGTTGAAATAGATATTTCTATATATGAAAGTTATAATATTTTTATAAAATCTAGAATAAAAACAATAAAATTAAACTTTAATGCAACCACCCAGAATTAAAGAAAAAAAACAATTTATAACAAATTTTGATTACACAAGTTCTCTGTTGTTTATACAACTGTTTCTGAATATCAAATGAGGTTTGGATTCTTTTCACAATTAATTGATCAATTTTTCCCTGTCGTAAAGTTATTAACCACTTTTCTACTAAGTGCTCCCTGAATTTATTTATCTTTTTTCATTACATGGGATGGAAGTCATGGTGTGTTAATCAAAACTACTTAAAATATAAAACCAGAAAACAAAACTGAACTAATAGACAAGGTTATTTCAGTAGTGCAAATAATATGAAAATTCAAAATCACTTACAAAAGTGGAACATACATATTTCAAATGAAGCGTAAAAAGTAAATATCTTGTCATTTCCTGACCTTGTTCTCCAGCACTTTCCTTGAGAAAACTAAAACTTGGTACCCTTCTCCATAAACAACCCAGGATCATCTCTACCATTTTCAGATTGTTCATACAACAAAGGAGGATTAAAGAAGTGAAAGGGATCCATACATAATAGACTAAGTAAGAGTTAATTATAGATTGATGTGTTACGCTGGCTAAACTAAACATGTCTTCATACTAAATTATTTACTAAACATATCATTATACTAAATTATTTTCTAAACATTTCTTCATACTCAATTATTTACTAAACATGTCTTCATACTAAATTATTATCTAAACATGTCTTCATACTAAATTATTTACTAAACATGATCATTTGCTAAACATAATCTTCAAACTAAATTAACTTTGTAATAATCATGTGAATCCTTTCAAAATGCAACATAGTCATTGGAAACCGGAAAAAAAAAATAATTTAAAAAATATATTGTGTAAGATGTGGTCATTTGCCTGTGTTAATATTTTTTACTTTTCATTGTTTCATACAATACAGTGATAAATTCATCAACTTTCTGAGGGAAAAAAAATTAATCTAATAGACACAGGACCAAATACTGATAAGTTCTAATGGACCCTAAGCCCTGCCACTGATAATTAACTCTTAGGGACCCAAGACCAAGCACTGATAATTTACTATAAGGGAATGGGCAGGACCATACATTTTTACTCTAATGTACTCAGGACCTGGAAATAATCATTGAAAATTTACTTAAATTGACTAGGTCTACATTGGTCTTCTAATAAATTTACTTACGTTTACTAAATTCTATAAGCCTTATGTAACATTGCATTCACCAACATGTTTTATGTGTTTCAATGTTGAGAACAACCATTCCCCCCCACCTTACACTGAATTGAAATTTTATGTTTATTTCATTAATTTGAAATGTTTCTGTTGAACATATGTTGTTACTTAAATATAAACCTGAGAGCCTTTCATTACCTGACTACTCATCTCACAGGCACAAAAGTAAAATTATCAATTTGAATTTGAGTGGCCAATCTTAAAATCTCATTAGGGTACCAGATTGAACAGACAAATCCAAAAGTAATGAATGGGGCTCTCTATGCAGAGTAACAGATAAATCCAGTATGATGAATGAGGCTCTATAGGCTGAGTACCAGATAAATCCAGTCATAATGGATGGGTTTCTCTAAGCCAAGTACCAGTTAAATCCAGTATTAATGAATGGGGCTCTCTAGGCAAAGTACCATATAAATGTAAGACAGCACCCCAGTTAAAACAGACAAATAAAATTCTACTCAATAAACTCAAATCAGTTTTCTAGATAAATCCAGGAAAAAAATTCTCAAAACAAGACATCCTATTAAACAATTACAAATTGGTACATACACATACACACATATATATATATACATAGTTACACTAAGAAAGTCCCCTTTGGTACCTTTTTTACACTACCATACCAAAGTTCTTGCAAATGTTAGAGAAAACCTTAGTTTCAATATTCCAATGAGACTCCCCATGTAAGAGAAAACCTTAGTTTCAATATTCCAATGAGACTCCCCATGTAAGAGAAAACCTTAGTTTCAATATTCTAATGAGTTACTCCCCATGTAAGAGAAAACCTTAGTTTCAAAATTCCAATAAGACTCCCCATGTAAGAGAAAATCTTAGTTTCAATATTCCAATGAGACCCCCAGTGTAAGAGAAAACCTTAGTTTCAAAATTCCAATAAGACCCCCAGTGTAAGAGAAAACCTTAGTTTCAATATTCCAATGAGACTCCCTGTGTAAGAGAAAACCTTAGTTTCAATATTCCAATGAGACTGCCAGTGTAAGAGAAAATCTTAGTTTCAACATTCCAATGAGACTCCCCATGTAAGAGAAAACCTTAGTTTCAATATTCCAATGAGACCCCCACTGTAACAAAGACAAGGCAGAGGAAATCATTAGAGAACATTCTGGCAAGAAACAAATTCTGCAAAAAAATTTAATGAAGTAGAAATTGTATATATTAAACTAATCAAACATGTTAACAAGACCACTAATTGGGATTCATATACAGAGCAAGGGTGGGCTGTAGTTCTAATGAGAATTCTACCAAAACTTTAAATCAACACAGCTGATCCCCAGGTCTGTTGTCTGATATTGTCATCCATGACATGCTGTCACTGATGGGAATGTCTTTAAGGACAAGTTTTTATCATTGGAAATAAACAAGACATAGAGATGTTTTCAGTGACTGAGGTGAGGACTTATCTGGTAATAAAAAGGGGGAAGAGGGAAAATAAGTCAATGACTTTATTGTCATTTACCATACACGTCCATGTAGAAAAGTTAGAACTAATGCTATCTAAGGGAAGTAACCCAAACAATGACATGTTTGTTTTTCATTTCATGACTCAAAAAGTTTTACTGAAGTGCAGATACCAATGTATTACAGCAATACAGTCCTTTAATCTTCAAAAGGTGAGTACTGCAATGTTTGTAAGTATGCCCTGTAAATCTTAACATATACACTGTTGTTGATCAATACAAGGACAACTCTCATGTAAACATATCTCTTCCTTAAGTCAACAGTAAGTCTATAACTGAGCAACACCACAGGTGCCACATGTGGAGCAGGATCTGGTGAATACCTAGCACCTGAGATAACAGTTTTTGGTGGGGTTTGTGTTGCTCAGTCTTTAGTTTTCTATGTTGTGTTTTGTGTACTATTGTTTGTCTGTTTGTCCTTTTCTTTTCTTAGCCATGGCGTTGTCAGTTTATTTTCTACCTATGAGTTTGAATGTTCCTTTGGTTTCTTTCGCATCGCTTCATAAAATTCTAAATTCAGGTCCCAGAATCTATGACATGTTTCCTCTGAACATCAAATACAAATTAAATTTATAAGATGTGTTCCTCTGAACATCAAATACAAATTAATTTTTTTTGTCGGATACACCAGTATTTCAATCAATCCTGAAAAAAAGGTGAGCTTACCATTCATGTTTGTGCATTAACTCCTTATGTAACGATGGTTGTACCTAACTGATAACAGATTGTGGATATATCTATATACCATAACTCGGATTCTATTATCCAATGATTAAGGTTATAATAATAGTTTTACCATAAAACAATCATCTTCAAATTAACACTTTCTTTAATTTCCAATTTGACACTTCACTGACAAAGTTGGTTAATAAAGATGTAAGGTTTATAACACTTTGCTTGTTTCTTAAAGTACAGTATCATTATCAACTCAGCAAGTCAGGTATTCCGTTCTGACATTATTTTTAATAAACTTTTCTTAAGGAAGTTTGCTACTTTGTTTTAAAATAACAGGCTTTTTAAAAGACTGTTATAAATTGATAGTATATAAATAATGGAACTAAAAAAGCAGATAAAAACTTTTATAAGGTCCGTATCCTTGTTTTTCAGATATCTAAAGCCATTGAAAATTTGGCAGGAAATGATTTTCTATAGATTTTTCAAATATTTAACATTGGCACCGTTTTTCTCTCCTAAACTATGAAAAATAACAAGGATTTGATGAGATTTTCAAAAATGGCTTCTAAAACTAGATGTTATTAAATTATGAAAAGAAAAGTAGGGGTTAGCGTGCAAAATTGTGTATGGCACTACATGAATAAAACAAGAGGATTCTGAATATCTGACAAAAATTCAAAAACAAGAGAAGCGAACATCCTTAAATACTTCGTTGATGAATCTAGAAGCTAAGGTTTCATCTCCCTCATGCAAAGTTAATAATACCATAAAACACTCATATTCAAAATAACACTTTCTTAAATTTCCAATTCACACCTCACTCACAGAGGTTTTTAATAAAGATGTAAGGTTTATAACACTTTGCTTGTTTATTAAAGTACAGATTATCAACTCAGTAAGTCAGGGATTCGGACATTATTTTTAATAAACTTTTTCAAATTCTTTGTTGATGAAAAACTATGGTTCCAGCTCCCTCATGTAAAGTTGAACTCTGATTAAATTGGCTATTATATTCAGGTTCCTTTTGGTCAAATCCCTCTTTAAGTGTTTTAAGATCATATACATCCTTGGCTTTCAAATGTTTGTGTTGGAGTTTTCCTGATGAAGGTAAATCCAGGAAAGTGATTTAGACACACAAAATTAATAAGTGTTAATTTCATTTATGAAAGGAATTTTATTTTGTTTTATTATATTTTAAGTTTACTGTATTTCCCTAATGTTCATTCAAGCTGTTTATCTTTTCAATAATATTTAAATTGAAAATATAACAACCTTACTTATATACATTTTCTCGTATCAGCAGTAAGTCTATCCAAGCCTTTAACAACAGAAATTTCTTATATGGAAAATGGAAAATGAAAACTCTGGATGATTTTTGTTGTGTTAATTCCATAATACATATTTATAATGAACAGCACCACCAGTAATGATGTGAACATTAAAAAGTATAGCTATACATCACTAAAATAACCATGGATGAGTTAACTCGATCATACTATTAAAAGATCATTCACGTTTAAATATAGCATTAATTCTTACCTTCACTCGGCTGATCGTTCTATTATCCATTAATTCTTACCTTCACTAGGCTGGGTAATCATTCTATTATCCAAAGGCGTTACAAAAAAGATATGTCGAAATAAAAGTAAACTGCTCTATTCTCCCATAGCTTTATATCAAAACTGTACAAAAAAATCCAATAACTGCTGAAAGTATGATGTGTGACACTACAGACGTGATCCTCGGAAATTAATCCCCTCCCGTTATTATAGAGAATTAATATGTGTTATAATGAGGCTCTCAGTCTTCATATCAAGTCCCGTTGAGCATTAATAATACCGAACGCCTTGTTACTGTTGTTTATTCAATACAGTTATAATTAGGTAATAGAGAAAAGCGAATGTTACTGGCCAATTGTAAATTTCTTTGTGATAACATCATAATTATTAACTTTCCCCATTCATTGTTAAGGACTATAATTGTTTGCAAATAATTACTAGGCTAGCTAACATCTTGCAATTAATCATGGATTTTTACGGCTTTATATCCCACACTTATTTTTTCATATCTTAATTCATTTTTTAATCTAGATTGAACGTAAGATTAGCTGTGAAGGTTTATTGTCTAAACTGATATACTGGATTTTACAGTAATCAACCTTATTCTATCATAAAAAGCAATGTTACTCAACTAAATATCCTTTTATTCAAAACAAACTCATTAATAATTAGACCATTGTAGTCCATAATAAGAAATTATTAATTTTTCTACTTTTTAATTCACAAATGATTGACCATTCTGAATAGATTGCATAAAATTTTAATCATTTTTTATTATAATTATGCATAAACAATTTTAATTTAAATTCTTATTGATAAAATAAAAACTAATCTTGTAATGCTTTTTAAATTACAATTTATAATTAGTTGATTGAAATCTTTCAGCAGGTGCTCATATCAAATTCACAAACTATTCATAAGGCATATAATTTACAAAATATAAGTACATGCAGTTTACAGCATAAATCTGCAAATTTCAGTTAACCATTTACATAAAAGTAAATTTCAAGTCTTCCATTAGTATGGAGAAACATTAAAAAGCCTTAAAACCCACCATGGCTGCAATTTTGCAGATATAATTCAATTCTAGTGGAATTTTAGTACAAATGTATTTAAATTCAGAGAGAGACATCAAAGCTGTTTAGTAATAAGTACAAAAAGATCAAAAGTACCAGGCAGAGCTCACCCATGCAATTTCCCCAAAAGAGAGATCATACACTGAGTACCCATGGGGACTTCGGTGGCCGAGTGGTCTAAGTTAAACTCAACTACTGTATCGCTAGCCTGTCAACAACTTCAATACTTAATTGATAGGGGGTGCTGCTGGGGTTCTGTTACCCCACCCTTTTCATATAATTTAGATTTTAAAAATGTGTACCTTTTCATATATTGCGTAGGTAAAAATGTAACCTTTTCCCATATTGTTTGGGTTTCATGTGGTGTGTAATGTAAAAATGGATATACCAAAGTGCCAAAAGAGAGAAAATTGGTTGATAAAAACACAGCTGGGAACACCAAGAAAGATGACAGACGAAAAAGTTATGGGAACTTTATTGACCTAATCATATATTTCTGATAGTTTTCCCGACATATTCACATATTCAAGCTTGAAAAGGTGACCTATTCCAGCGGCACGTCCTATCACATTGTATATAGGAAGTGCCCCCCCCTTCCAAGATTAGTGTGTTTCCCCAATATAATAAGGCAGAAATTCTCCTAAATATAAAATAAACTGTCAATACAGAGATATGTCTCACCTGTGTGACTTAAGCACACCTCTCGTTTCATTGACTTTCATCTCAGGTGAAACAACAAAGTGCCATGCTTTCTCATTTGCATTAGAATTTTTCAAATTACAAATTAATTATATTTCAAAAACAGCAGAGCTGAAAATTTGTCTGACAAGCCACTATTGAGATATGATACAGATACAACCATTATTTAACACTCCTTGTCTTCTCGTCTTTTATTAATTTGATGAGAAACATTAAATAATGCTCGTTTTATTAGCTCCACTTCAATAACATTCAATAAAAGTATTCAAACATGCATACAACTATCTAATAAACAAATTCACAAAGGAGCAAAATTTCATACTAACATAGAGCATGTTTCTCTTCCATTTAGAGGCTATATATGGGGAATTCCTTATGACACAATCATTTAAATGAGAACCTTCCCTTTCACATACTTAAAGACCCTTTGATATTGTGATTTTTCACTATTTCAACTTTTACAAATATAAATTGCTTAAACAGTATGATTCATCATCATTGTTAACAGCTGAGGTTAAAAAAAAATTTTAACCTCTGTAAATTCAAATTTTTTTGCTGTAACAGACCCTCACATCTGTAAAAACACAGAATTAATTTCCAGTACCTTTTTTATATATATAAAACATGATCTCAACCAATCTAAAACACAAAGGAATGCATCGTCAGTTATAATTTACCGACCATCAATAAATAAAAAATTATTTACAATAATAAACACGGAAGAACTCAGAGGGAAATCCCTGATGGCTAGAAAATACAACATAGTCCCAGAGGGCTATCAAAGAAAGAATTGTAACCAAATTAAGACAAATTAAGATAAATGATGGATCAGAACCTACAAGATATGGTAGAAGACATGTGTATCTTAAACTAAAGTCTTGTAAAAACAGAAAACTTTCTCAACAACAAAATCAATGTATGCCAATTAAGGCGTCATTGTTTTATAATTTTGTTGGATGAAGAAATTTTCTAACTGGCATAATATGAAATATATGAGTAAATCTACAAGATAAGTCATAAAAGTCAATATGCATTCAAATTAGATGTAGATTTAGAGCAATTAAGAAATAAGGTCACTGTAACCTAATTATAGATGTTGTATCACAAAGGCCACAACTTTTAAATTAAGAAAAGTTTAAAATCACAATAAAAAGTATAGAAAATCAAAATAACATACCAAATAGTAGTCCGTCAAAAATATCCAAATATTGCAGTTGTACAATCGGAATTCCAATTTGAAAAATAGTAGATAGCTATTTCTCTTAAAACATTGAATTAAAACATCTACTTCTAGGTGTAATAACTATGTCAACACTAAACTGAAATGACTAATTCTCACAATGCCTGAAATAAAACTTTCGTACTAACAAATTTGTTGTAAATTTTAAACAATTATAAATTGTTCTAAAAATATTTGTTATAATTCAATTAGTTAGAGTAAAGAAAGAAGCACTCTTTATAGTGTGTAATTGGATTAAACTTTCAAAACATGGACTTTCAACTAAAGCTAGATTACAGCTAATAGTAACAACTTTCAATTTGACAGCATTAGTAAACCAAAACAAACTACCTAGGTTGTATGAACCCTTACATGTAAGTCTACTTACAAAATCTACATAATTAAGTGCTGTTTAAATTTAGGGTATTACACCAGCGAATTTTTAAGTTGCATTAATACCCTAGTGGGATATAATTTTCTATTTACTATTTTCCTAACTTTAAATTGAGTGTTTACTATGATTCCCATCAATGAAATTAAAATTTAAATACATTTAATTCATTAATAATATTAACAAAGGAATGAATTAGTTATAAACTTTATACAGAAGTCCATTAAGGCTATAAATTGTCCACTTTAGTTTATAATCTATAAGTTTTGGTTATTTGTGACATCTAAGACACTGCTTTCCCACCATCAAACTTCCTTACAACTAATTGAAATGTAATCATAAGTAATCATAAAGTCCAATTTTTGTTAGTTTTTTTTTTCTTCCGAGTACAAATCTGATGAGTCAAGTCATTTTAAATTGATTTTGTTAATATGTTCATTTGTGGCTGTTACACAACTGTTCCAGATTAGGGGAGGGTTGTTTAACCCCGCCATATTCTTTATGTGCCTGTCCCGTTAGTCAGGAGTCTGTTATTCAGTAGTTATCATTGGTTGCTGTCTTTATGTGCCCGTCCCATTAGTCAGGAGCCTGTTATTCAGTGGTTATCATTGGTTGCTGTCTTTATGTGCCTGTCCCATTAGTCAGGAGCCTGTTATTCAGTGGTTATCATTGGTTGCTGTCTTTATGTGCCTGTCCCATTAGTCAGGAGCCTGTTATTCAGTGGTTATCATTGGTTGCAGTCTTTATGTGCCTGTCCCATTAGTCAGGAGCCTGTTATTCAGTGGTTATCATTGGTTGCTGTCTTTATGTGCCTGTTATTCAGTGGTTATCATTGGTTGCTGTCTTTATGTGCCTGTTATTCAGTGGTTATCATTGGTTGCTGTCTTTATGTGCCTGTCCCATTAGTCAGGAGCCTGTTATTCAGTGGTTATCATTGGTTGCTGTCTTTATGTGCCTGTCCCATTAGTCAGGAGCCTGTTATTCAGTGGTTATCATTGGTTGCTGTCTTTATGTGCCTGTCCCATTAGTCAGGAGCCTGTTATTCAGTGGTTATCATTGGTTGCTGTCTTTATGTGCCTGTCCCATTAGTCAGGAGCCTGTTATTCAGTGGTTATCATTGGTTGCTGTCTTTATGTGCCTGTCCCATTAGTCAGGAGCCTGTTATTTAGTGGTTATCATTGGTTGCTGTCTTTATGTGCCTGTCCCATTAGTCAGGAGCCTGTTATTTAGTGGTTATCATTGGTTGCTGTCTTTGTGTGCCTGTCCCAGGAGCCTGTTATTTAGTGGTTATCATTGGTTGCTCTCAGCTGCCTTATTTGTTTTTAAGCCTGTCAACACTATATAGAGAATGTGAGTTTGAATCCGGCACGTGGCATGTGCTTTTGATTCCAATTTTAGTTGACTGTAGGATTGTCTTTTCCTAGAGCAGGTTGGTTGTTCTCTCTTGGCACTCCAGCATCCTCAACCAATAAAAACTGACTTCCACCAAACACCAATCAATCAATCAATTAGTTTGTTGTTTTAAGCATAAATCAGGAAGTCAGTTTTTCTCTATTGAATTATTTCATGCTTTGTCATGCCACAGCCTTTTATAGCTTATATAAGCTATGGGTTTTGCTCATTGTTAAAGGCCATATGGTGACCTAAAGTTGCTAATAATTTACGTCATTTGGTCTCTGTTTACTTAGTAAGCTCTCCTTATTTTTATATTTAAACTTAGTAAATTTGCATTGTCATACAAAATCAAATGAACATACTATACATAGTTACTTCCATCGAAGGTATTCTAATGTTAAAGGAAGATATCTGGGCACGGTTTTTGCTTATATTCAGTATAGAAAACATTTGATTATTCAAATATTTAGGCTGTCAAAATGGCCAAAAATCCATAACACTAGTTCAGTTTTAAGACATAAATTTTGAATTGTTCATTGTCCAGTTGAACACAGTATTTTATATTAATCCCAAATGATGTCCACTTTGATCACTGAAAATTTGCATTTCCATTGCATTACAAACACTGCCAATTAATATATTTAGTGATCATTGATAAGAACTTCTGTAAATTGTTGCACACTTCACTGGTAAATCTGACATGTCTACATACTGTTAAAACAATAAAATCCTTCCAATCATAGGTATTTAATAGACAAAATTGACTCCCCTACTGGTTAACATGACATAAGCTTATTTTTTGAGCTAATGGTTTTAATGACTTTCAATACCAATAAATGTTTAACAGATTTTCAAACTAATGGATCTGTAGAGTGTTTTAGAAGTTGCGTAACCCAAGGAGGCTTTACAGGGTGAAGTCTAAGAAAATTATATTTCTTTGAGAATAGAAAAACTATTGTATGCTCTAGACCATTGAAAACAAATGGAAATTTGGTAATAGCCAAATAATTATAATACTAAATAGGTGCCTTACACAGGCACTTGTATTATCAATTCAGTGGTTGACTATCCATATATAATAGAATATATGGATAGTCGACCTCCCAATGAATAGAAACAAGTTCCTATGGTGCCTTACAATTTTACTCTCTCCATAACAATTCACCTTCCACCATTCAAACAAAAGTTTATACCAATTTATTACAGTTATATTACATAAAATGTAACATTAGACTGATGCCTCTAATTTAGTATCAAACCTTATCTAGCTGTTATTTCTTTGTATCAATACTTATCATATATATCGCTATTAATATGCTTATCATATTTCCTTTTCACAGTAAAAAACATCAGAAAAATTGTGAATGAACATTAAATTCATCACAAGATTCATTAAGAACAATTTGTTACTATTGATTTTAAGATTTACTGACAAAATAAACAACTCACCCTCGCTGATCCTCATTCAAATATCAACTTTATCCCTTCCCATCAACTATTTATAAAGTCTATATGAAAGTTTCATAATGCAAAAACTGTATTAATTTGAAAGAAAAAAACCTTGCCTATTAGAACCATTTAATCTTTGACAGCCGAGTGCAAAAACATTTTTCGTTAAAAGGTTTTACTCATTCTGTTTGGCACTTTAGCATAACCTAACATTGACTCCTAATGGTTGATGTAAAGTTTTTATACAAAATCCTAACACTTTCATATGATTCAAATTTTCTGACATTAGTTAAGAGGTACATAATGGGATTTAATATCAGGACTTTCTTAGAACTAAATCAGATTAAGTGTTAAACCTTACATGCATTATTAAAGAAGACATATTCTCTTACTTAGCATGTACAAATCTGGTGATTTGGTGACATTTGTATACATTTGGGAGTGCTGGAGGCAATGGGGTGAGGGTGTGGTGGGGGAGATTTGGGATGGATAATGGAAGGCTGGTTTAACCATGTACAAAGTCAGAAACATTATCAATAATTTGGTTATAACAAAGAATTACAAATGTATTTGAATCTGGAATAATTTTGAATTCTGGAAAAATGATAAGAAATGTATGATGAAAACTAACCCTGCAGTTTCATGAAGAGGGTAAGTTAGTTCATACTGAAATATCAGTGAGAATAAAAGTTAAATTAAACTTGGCTAATCCTCTTTAGTTTGGTTAGTTATCATCATACATTTCTGATAAATTTTCTAGAATTCGAAATTATTTCAGATTCAATTAATTCCTTGTTTGACTGATCTGAAAAGTACATGGATACATTGGGGGAGATTTGAAATGGATCATGGGAGGCTGGTGGGGTTGTGGTTGGGTGGTGGTTGGGTGAGTGAGATTTGAAATGGATCATGGAAGGCTGGTTTTACAATGTCACAGTCAGAAACATTATCAGTTGGTTGATAGTTTTAACATTTATAAAGAGTTACTTTTGTAAGAACTGATGTAACCAACCTGTGACTACTAGAAAATTACATGGCCTTTTTTTTTTTTTTTTTTTTTTTTTTGCCTTTTTAAAATTCTTAATAATCCATCTTTCAGATTACGATTTATGCATGCAAACTTATGGTTTTATCATAATAACAGTCTAAGCTTAAAAAAATGAGGACAATTAATATATGGTTTGAATTATTGGATTATATATTTGTACCTAGAAACCTTCACAGATTAAAAAAATTACAAAATTGATTGATTATTGTTAGTTTAACATTACAATGGATCCAAGACTTTATAAATGCTGCATCCCCAAGGGTGACTGGGGAATAGAAGTATGGTCACCATTGGTCTTCCTCCGACCGGCGGTAAAACCCTCGTCAAAGTGGGGCGTCCGTTTGGCTGTGCGGGATGTACAAATTTGCAGCCACGTCCGGTCAGAATGGGGACGTTAAATCCGATGCCTCGTTTAAAGAGAGTGCCACGCTCTTTGCACGATAAGAACCCTTGCAACAACTCTTTGAGGGGTCCGTAGGTGACCTGTTACAAGGCTAAATTTCTGTCCCTATCCAATATACCCTCATTTCCCGTGGCAGTCTAAATTTCTCCGACCTTAATCCCTTAATCTATTACAGAACCTACCTATTGTATTTATTGTGAACTTGTTCTCGTCCTGAATATGCATGAAATATTTGCCACTGGACGTAAAGCAACCAACAATCAATCAATCAATTATAAATGCTGCAACGGTGTTTAATTTTTCATAAACAATTAGATGACTGCAGTTAAATTTGTAATTATACAATTGACCATCATGAAGTTTATCAGAATCGGTCTATAACTAGGGCCAGCCATTGTAATTATACAATTGACCATCATGAAGTTTGTCAGAATCAGTCTATAACTAGGGCCAGCCATTAAAATATCATTAACTTAAAAGAATATACTAAATGTTCTTCACATAAATAGATATCCGTTAATTTTCAAAAATTACCGGATGTCAATTTCAGACAACCGTTTACATCAAGGAAAATACAGTATATACAGTGGAAATTAGTAATTAGTGATGCAGACTTCTAAACTGGGTGAAATTAAGCCAGAAAATGCATTAAGAGTTAGGGTAATTAACATTCAATTACGATTGGTAAAAATAATACAATGAAAAACAAAATTTTTTAAATAATTATCACAAACGCTTGAAGAGATAATCATCATTTGTAAAGGAAACACATTGTTCTTTGGAATTATTTTTGATGACTTAACAGTCCATAAATGCACAACTATTACACCAGACTAAGTATTATATAAGAATATACAATTAAGCAGCCATGATTTTGCAACTTAAGAGACTTTTATTAGCCTATGAATAAATTATTCTATTTTAGTCTGTACTCTGAATAGTTCATTTTCAATTTTGCAATACCACTTCGTTTCTAATTTTAGAATTTTAAGGGAAGGGAGATAACTCTTAAGGACAAAATGTGTTCCCTGTCAATGTTAAACTGGTGGAAGAAGTATGTTTTGATGTATGTACCCTGGTAAGACTTTTAATTCAGTAACCAGTTATTTTGCAATCCCCTATCTACAATTGATCTATGTGTTCCTACAAAGTCAAAAATAATGTCTCACCTATGCTTTTGTCACTACTTTTGTGTAGAAAGGGACAACAGTTTGTCGAATGGACTTTTTTCCCATTGCAAAACAGCCTTCAATTAGAAACAATGTCACTATTGTGATAATTGACTATTCAGAATATTAGTTCATAAAGTATTAACCTAAGAAACTTATTCTCATTAATCCAATTTTGTTCCAAATGCTGTTTATTGTGCAGCTCATGACTTTAGTGTTACTGATGGTGTATATGTAGTGACTTCAGTGTTACTGATGTTGTACATGTAGTGACTTCAGTGTTAAATTATGTTGTACATGTCGTGACTTAAGTGTTCCTGATGTTGTACAAGTAGTGACTTCAGTGTTAACTTATGTTGTACATGTAGTGACTTCAGTGTTACTGATGCTGTATAAGTAGTGACTTCAGTGTTACTGATGTTGTACAAGTAGTGACTTCAGAGTTAACTTATGTTGTACATGTAGTGACTTCAGTGTTACTGATGCTGTATAAGTAGACTTCAGTGTTACTGATGTTGTACATGTAGTGACTTCAGTGTTAACTTATGCTGTACATGTCGTGACTTCAGTGTTCCTGATGCTGAACAAGTATTGACTTCAGTGTTACTTATGTTGTACATGTAGTGACTTCAGAGTTACTGATGTTAATCTAGTGACTTCAGTGTTACTTATGTTGTACATGTAGTGACTTCAGTGTTACTGATGTTCATCTAGTGACTTCAGTGTTATTTATGTTGTACATGTAGTGACTTCAGTGTTACTGATGCTGTACAAGTAGTGACTTCAGTGTTCCTGATGCTGAACAAGTATTGAATTCAGTGTTACTTATGTTGTACATGTAGTGACTTCAGTGTTACTGATGCTGTACATGTAGTGACTTCAGTGTTACTGATGTTGTCCACATAGTTACTTCAGTGTTACTGATGTTGTACAAGTAGTGATTTCAGTGTTACTGATGTTGTACATGTAGTGACTTCAGTGTTAAATTATGTTGTACATGTCATGACTTAAGTGTTCCTGATGTTGTACAAGCATTGACTTGTGTTATCTTTTGTTGTACATGTAGTGACTTCAGTGTTACTGATGCTGTACAAGTAGTGACTTCAGTTTTACTGATGTTGTACAAAGTAGTGACTTCAGTGTTACTGATGTTGTACAAGTAGTGACTTCAGAGTTATCTTTTGTTGTACATGTAGTGACTTCAGTGTTACTGATGTTGTACAAGTAGTGACTTCAGTTTTACTGATGTTGTACACATAGTTACTTCAGTGTTACTGATGTTGTACAAGTAGTGACTTCTGTGTTACTGATGTTGTACATATAGTGACTTTGGTGTTAACTTATGTTGAACATGTGATAACCTCAGTGTTAACTGGTGTTGTACATGTAATGACTTCACTGGTGTTATATATACAGTGACTTTAATGTTTACTGATTTTGCACATATAGTGACTTAAGTGTTACTGATGTTGTACAAAGTAGTGACTTCAGTGTTACTGATGTTGTACAAGTCGTGACTTCTGTCACTGTTACTGATGTTGTACAAGTAGTGACTTCTGTGTTACTGATTTTGTACATATAGTGACTTAAGTGTTTACTGATGTAGTATGTTCTAGTGTTTTGCATGTGGTGTATTAAGTATCTCCTAGTTTTATGTATATAAGATATTCAAGAATTCCTAATGTTTTTAGTAAAATTCTCAAATGTTGCTTATTTGATCATTAATAAGGATAATAACTTTAAGATTACCTAAAATTTTGTTATTTCTCTAAATATTAAGGGACATAACTCTGGGAGGTTAAAGGTAAAAATTTGAGCTTGTTTTTAGTAATCCTTTTAATTAGTCCAAAATATTCAAATAATTTCATTATAGCTAAAATTAGTTGTCTAAATTGGGATATACATACTTGTGGAGCAGGTAAAACTTGGTGCCTACACCTTTTGATTGGGTCAAAACAAGATATATAAAAAGAAAACTCCCTTTCATAGATCTAAAAACTTAAAACACCTAAAGACATGATTCCCCCAAAAAAGATTACATATAAAAATAAGATGTGGTATAATTGCCAATGAGACAACTCTCCCCCAGACCAAATAACAATAGAATGTAACAGATAAAGGTCACCATACAGTCTTCAACAATGAGCAAAACTCATACTGCATATTCAGCAAAACATATCAATGAGTAACTTTCTAACCAGTTATTACAGAGCTGTATAAAGACAACTATGTAGGATTAATTTAAATACAGCTGATGACCTTTGAATTGACCAAACTAAGACCAACTGGATTTCTAGTAACATTAGTTAAGGACAAAGGTTACAATGTAAGTTGTATCACTAAGGATGAAAACTTTGTAAAACACATTTGACTGTTGTTGTCCCTGGTGACATATTTATAGTGTATTTAGCCTGAGTGTCTATTACAGTGAGTAGGGAAAGCTTTTTAGTGATGTGTATCTAATAAGGCATTGTCTTTGTATCACCACGGAATCAGCTTCTAATATCATATAATTTCCCTATGGGATCCTCTCCTTAATTGCTCCATTCAAAATGTCATGAATATTTGGTAACAAATATAGAAAATGCTAGCACTTTTTAACCACTGTAAAAATGAAGAAGTTTGGTTGTTTTCCTTATCTATAATCAATGCATTAATGACAATGTGAAAATAAATGCATATGGTTAATTTCAAAGTATTTTTGTTCATTTATAGAGCAAACATTGAAATACAGGAAATTCAAACCTCTACTACTGCTTTGCCGAAATGACCTCAGATTGTAGCCTCATGGACGGCTGTTTTTTGAAATTTTAGTTTATAAAAAAATTTCTGAATTTCTTAAGATCTTTTTTACTTCTAACAACCTTTTTTTTCAAATACATTGTGTACTGTTATATATGCAAATGTTTAAAAAAAAATGCATCGGATTTCACTAAAATTTGTGTAAGAATTGAGAAATTTTGATAATTAATTGAGTTATATTTTTTGGATGCTATAGTAAACTATATACCCCTCCTTCAATTATGGTAGCTATATTTCCTGGATGCTACAATGCACTTTATACCCCTCCTTCAATTATTACAAATCAAAATTCCATTATGCTTTCTGTAAATACATTAAGCTGTAACATAATGACAGCAAAAAATCTAAACATTTTAATGGTGATTGCATTGCAATCTTAAACGATATCAGTTAAACAAATCAGTATATGTCTGCCACAGAACATGAAAAGAACATTTCCATTTGATATGTGATATGTAAGAATTATACATGGATCTTTTTTTCCCTAGTTAATGATCCATGTTTAATGATCAGGAGAATTTTATAAATAGCTTAGATAGTTTTTTTACACATTTAGAATGCATTTCTTGGTTAATTTGTAAGATTTTAATTGATATATGTGATCTGAGTGAGAGCCTAGAGACTTGTCATAGACACTTGTAGGGACCACCAGACATCAACTTCTATTCATCATTAAAATTTGTTTATAAATGTAAAGCTGCCATTGTGAACTATTCATATTTCTATATCCACTGTATAACAGCATAGCAGAGGAATACCATTTTAATTTGGTTTAATATGTCCTAAAGCAGAATACTTTATTTACAGCCAGAGCAAAATATAAATCTGTAGAGAATATTCTTACATTAAAAACTAACAGAACAAAAAAAATATTTTTAAGTTTAAATATATTCTTTTCTTTATATTATATTTTTTTTGTTCCCTACATATATACAAGTTTACATAATTTTACTTACAGTCTTTTACTGAGAAGCTTCTTTAGTCCTTTATACACAATAAGTATTGTATTTCAGGAATATAGCTGGACTACTAATTAGAACTGACACCAAAATTACAATTTTACCCAAATAGCACCTTACTCATTTCCCCTTGCAAATATCTGTTTGAACACAGTTACTGTTAGTAATTGAATAACTTGAGAGTTTGGTCAGAAGGGAAATTAATTCAACAGTATATACAGGTTGCAAGCTAATGTAATTGCAACTCTGGGTTCGTAATTAGGCGAACAATGTGTATGCAATATTTTAATCATGTTTTTAATTACCTGACACTCGTGTATCAATCTATTACAAGCTCCTGCCGTAACAAGATTTTCTGTACCGAAAATTGGTATTTGGTGTACAGCATGATTAGAGATGTGTAAGAAAACAATATGGATAAAGCTATTAAATATCGTAATTTCCATATCCAATAATACTAGATAATAAAAACGGAAGTTCATAGTACCATAGTAGATTACAGAAAGAAATTGAGGACTCTCTTTACTATTACAATATTTTTTTCCTCTAAAAATAGTAGTTAAGTTTGTAACTACATGATGATAATAAACTGTTGACACAGAGATATGACTTGCCTTTTTGTAATTTTGATAGTATAATGCATATATTGAATACAAATGGCAATATCTAAATATATAAACTATGCAAACAATCAAAGTCAATGAACCATGACTTAAGGAGCAGGACAAAATAACCCCCATGCAAATGAGAAATGCCAATGTTTATAAACTTAAAACTGCAACCAAATACATTTGACTTATCCTAAGTGGTTCCCTTAACACTTACCTAAACACAAACTTTAACTTGTAAACAATGTAAAAGTTTCAAAGTCAATGCACCATGATGGCGGGTGGGGCCAAATAATCTCCATAAAAAGAAGACTTGCAAATGCTAATGCTGTCATTAACTTAACATTAGTGGTTCCTCTTACACTGATCTAATCACAAAATTTAACATGTAAACTATGTAAAACATTCAAAGTCAATTGACCAATGACTGAGGGGTGGAGCCAACAATCTCTATGGACATGAGATGTGCCAATGCTTCATGCATTTTCATACCATGCCAATGCTTATACAATTGCATACCAAATATCATTGACCTACAACTAGTGGTTCCCCATAATTTGCCCTAATCACAAACTAATACATTGTTGACACTGCTGCCGCTGACCTAAACAGCATACCTCAGTCTCCCTTTTTAACTCCATCAAGGCGAAACAAAAAATTTAAAATCAATTTAAGTTTTGTCAACTACTAACAACTCCTGATTTCATTACTTTTGTGTTTTAATTCATATGATATTTGTTATTTATTTTTAATGTCTTATTTTACTATTTTTTTTTTGCAACCTAACACTCTGATAGAAAAATTGAAGACTTCCTATATCTTTCAACAAGATAACAATATAGTGTATAAAGTCTTCCTCTATCTACAGGAAATTTCCTTTCCTGTACTCACATTGCAATTATTTAAACCAATTTTATTAACTTACAATAAGTTTCCAAACATCATGGATTACTCTAAATAATTAAGAAATATGAATAAAAAGACATGGGATATCTTTTAATGAGGAAGCAACCCAACAACAAAAATAAATAAGACATTTAGAAGGCAACACACAGTCTTCAATAGTAGAAAGGTGTCTACACTGTAAGTATTTACCATCAAATCTCTAAATATTCATTAAAGTTTTGAAGAAATAAAACAAAGTCTATAAATGATCAGCAATCCACACCAATTTCTACAAGTAACATAAATAAATGGTTATATGACTTAAAACAATCAAAGACTGAGGTTCCTCACTTTCAATTATTAAGGTAAATGAACATGTAGCAGGGTTAAACTTAAGTTTTTTTGAGATTTTTATTAAAAGACAAAAGAATCAACCCTTGTGTGTCATCATAACAAGTTATCGAATATATACTAGGCTACCAGGCTTATAATGTTAATCGTAGATATACCAGGCTTATAATGTTAATCGTAGATATACCAGCCTTATAATGTTAATCGTAGATATACCAGGCTTATAATGTTAATCGTAGATATACCAGGCTTATAATGTTAATCGTAGATATACCAGGCTTATAATGTTAATCGAAGATATACTAGGCTTATAATGTTGAATGCCAGACACAGGATTCGTCTTCATAATACTCATTGTGAGTGATGCGTGAGTGATGCGTGAAGGCCACATGAAATATGAAGTTGAAGAGCATTTAAAAACCGAAAATTCCAAAAAGTCAATAAAATTTGATATATTTGACTTTACCTTCTAGCTGATTCCAGAACTCATCATCTATATCCAAATCATCTCCCATCATAAGGATTCAATGATAAAACACCACAATAATGGTCAGTAACATCAGCCAGACAGTCAACTGTCATCCCATCTGTCTTTATCAATAATTATCTTGTCAATTAATTAATTAAATTTACAGGTGAACATAGGTAGAAGATTATAGGTCAGTAACCATCTGTCAACTTATGCTTTATGATTCAATTAGGCCTGACAAAATATATCTCTGCTACACTGTCAAGTCTTATAATTAAATAAGGCCAAGCTGAAAAACCTCATTTTCTTTCTTGTGAGACTGAAAACATTTCTAGTCAATTTTCATATGATATACCAGTATTATTCAATTTTGTCAGAACAAATACAATGTCACTTCCTGTTTGAATAATGGTCAGGCAGAGATATATATGGAGCTAAGGGCTTGACCAAAGATTTTTTGTTATAATGTCACCTCTTGTTTGAATAATGGTCAGGCAGGAATATTTCTGGTTTATGTTTTGACTTCTCACAGAATGGGCCAAGCTTAAGATATTTTGTGTCATCTTTTGTCGTATTGATCCAAGATGGATGGACTAAAGATATCTCTGGTACATAATCTTGTTTTCTGACTCAATCAGGCCAGACCAAAAAGATTTCTGTTACATATCTTGTCATCTTACTCAATTAGGCCAGACCAAAGACATCTCTGTTACATATTTTGTCTTCTGACTCAATTAGGCCAGACCAAAGACATCTCTGTTACATATTTTGTCTTCTGACTCAATTAGGCCAGACCAGAAGACATTTCTGTCACATATTTTGTCTTTTGACTCAATTAAGCCAGACCAAAGACATCTCTGTTACATATTTTGTCTTCTGACTCAATCAGGCCAGACCAAAGACATCTTTGTTACATATTTTGTCTTCTGACTCAATCAGGCCAGACCAAAGACATCTCTGTTACATATTTTGTCTTCTGACTCAAGTAGGCCAGACCAAAGACATCTCTGTTACATATTTTGTCTTCTGACTCAATTAGGCCAGACCAAAGACATTTCTGTTACATATTTTGTCTTCTTACTCAATGAGGCCAGACCAAAGATACCTCTGTTATATATTTTGTCTTCTTACTCAATTAGGCCAGACCAAAGATATCTCTGTTACATATTTTGTCTCGTGACTCAATCAGGCCAGACCAAAGATATCTCTGTTATATATTTTGTCTTCTGACTCAATTAGGCCACAGACCAAAGACATCTCTGTTACATATTTTGTCTTCTGACTCAATTAGGCCAGACCAAAGATATCTCTGTTACATATTTTGTCTTCTGACTCAATTAGGCCAGACCAAAGACATCTCTGTTACATATTTTGTCTTCTTACTCAAATAGGCTAGACCAAAGATATCTCTGTTATATAATTTGTCTTCTGACTCAAGTCATGGTAGATATTTCTGTCATGACTTAAGGATGTTTGCTCCTCTTGTTTTTGAATTTTTGCCAGATATTCAGAATTCTCTGGTTTTATGATCCATGAAGTGCCATTACAAATTTTTGCTCACTAACCCCTGCTTTTTCTTTTCATAATTTTCATTACATATAGTTTAAAAAAGCCATATTTAAAATCCTATAAAATCCTTGTCATTTTTTCCTAGTTTTTGAAAGAAAAAAGGTGACAATGTTAAATGTATGAAAAATTTAGAGTGAATCATTTCCCGCCAAATTTTCAATGGCTTATATTTCGAAATCAAGCAAAAGGACCCTTCATTTTTTTCTGCTTTTTTATTTCCTTTATTTATATGCTGTCAACTTAAAACAGTCTTTTAAAAAGCTTGTTATTTTGAAACAGAGTAGCAAACATACATAATCAATTCTATTAAGCCAAAAAAAAAAAGAGATTCTTTGAATTCCCATTTACACCGTGCATTAATTTCTTATGATGTGACTTTCTTTATCAAGATATGTTGATGAAGAATCAGATAGTCATATTGATTGCTTTTGCCAAGAGACAACATAGTTTTAAGGTAAATGATTCAATTAGAATTTGATAAATGTATTGTTTATTCCTGACAGTAACTGGTCATTGGACAAAGAACCACATGGGTAGTCAAGGTCTTTAAACACCCTGTTAAGTAGCCGTTTGTTGTTGTTAAACATTATTATTCACAAAATACAGAAAACATGTTTTAATTAAAAATATTTGCAGCTCTTACAAATATGAAAAAAAAAATGGCTGAAATCAACCAAGTTTGTATCAAAGGGTTTTTATATACTGGCTTACACATAGGTCAAAGTTTTTTTAATTCTATGCAGATTTAATGTTTGGACATGTAAAATGATAAGATGAAAAAAGACCATAACTGACTAATAAATCGCTTGACCACACTGTGGTTAACCTACCATAAAAAAAAGGTTGGTTTCAGGATAATCATATGTTATTATCAAGTTAATTAAGTTCAAAAGAGAGAATTAAATACAGCAAAGAAATGTGTAGTAATTATGGCAATAAAACCTTCTTATTAACTGTCAAAAAATCTTATCACTACCCAATAACACAGGCAATGATCTATCACGAAGATCATTAATATGGTCCTCAATTATACCATGGGACATGTGTAGCGGAGATCATAGAACATTGCAGGTAGACAAATTAGAAAAATTCACCATAAATTTCTTATCATCCCCCTAACAAGACCAAGCAGAACTATATGGTGGTAGTCAGATAACATCTAGAACCATGATAACTGAGACTTTAACCATTTCTCATAACTACGATCGTTTATTATATGGTTTAATTACTCATAATCAATCAGATGTTCAGCC
Source organism: Mytilus californianus (assembly GCF_021869535.1). Classification (NCBI taxonomy): domain Eukaryota; kingdom Metazoa; phylum Mollusca; class Bivalvia; order Mytilida; family Mytilidae; genus Mytilus; species Mytilus californianus. Next base: position 98,228,993 of record NW_026262712.1, on the reverse strand, counting down.
AAATTTTAATTAGAAAAGTTGAAAAATCATAAGAAATATTCATTGATGCGGTTATCGTAATAAGACATAAAAAGTAAACTATGATTATTTAACCTGAACACTACTGATTAAAAATATTTTATGCTCCTCTGCCCCAAAAAAGCACTGATTAGTTTTCTTGGCAAGTGTTAGAATCAACATTAAAATCGTCAAACCGTGAAAAATTCACACACAATTATATAATTAGCTAGGCATGATACAACGATTGTTTAGTAATTAATTATGATCGGAAGCTTGTTATTAATTGATGTGCAGCATGTCAGTTGATTTATGTGACAGCCGATAGCTTTGTCATGTGACGTCCCATGTGATGTCCCATGGCCCTTCCTCAGGTGCTTTAAGCTATACAGTTGTAAGAGAAGTTAAATTATTTCACTTTCTGATCATATTAACTGTTTCAGTGTGCAAACTTTTCTTAATTGATTTTACTGATATAATTAATTTTACACTATTACTAAATATAATGAGAGGTGACCTTAGGGGGTAATACGAACCTATTATTGTAATAATTTTGTTATGTTAGGGTCCCATAAGACACATAGCCTTCCATTACAAATACTAGTAAAAACAACAGATGCCTGCTTTGTAATGAAAACATTACTTATAAGTGGGTTTTATGATGCATCAGTATGCATTGTATAATTAGAGAAAAAGCTTACAATAATTTTGAGTAGATTCGACATGTGAAGCTATTAACTGCACATTGACTAATTATGTAGCTAATGTTGGATCCATTTACTATATTACCTAGCTGTGTTTAACATTACATCAAATATCCATCTGAAAGTTATTATCTCAAACATGTAGCCACTCAAAATCAAACATGACAACACTTTTATACTTTGGCAGTACCTAAGTGCTTACTTAATACTTTTATATTTGTGTTAAATAAATTATATCTCATTTTTACGAGTAGCTCCAGTTAAAAGGTGCACATTTTCAGTTCTTAAAATAGAATTTTGTCCTTTCTATCACAAAATTTAACTTTTTCTTCAGATGCTATTTCTTGATCTTGAAAAAGCCTATTTCCAAGTTTCAAATTAGTGATGTCTAAAAAATTAAATACAAGATTACAGTGTATATGTTATTTTTTACCTGCAAAACAAACTAAGTCCACTTATCAGTAAAACACAGAAAAATAAAAAATGTACAAAAGATTGACTCAGACAATATCACTGAATCATAAACAAAGCTTCTGCCAAAGCTCCATAATAATTCCATGAACGTTTGACAAAATAACTGATGTCAGAAAAACTTTAAACTTAATTAGTTTTTTAATAAAAATACAGAAAAATGAGTAAAAATATTTTAAAATTTTACCCTGGTTATAACTGTCTTTTAATCATAAAAATGCTTAAGAGCAAGTTTCATAAAGTTTTGTGATGGTTTGACACAGTTATTGATGTCTAAAAACTTAAACTAGAACCTAAATGCTGATGCCACTAAAGCTGGAAGTAGGATCACTATGTTTTGATTCTGCAACAAAATGTTGCAGCCTAAAAAAGGAGAAATAGCACTAGCTGCTCTTGTTATAGGTCACATCTGGGACTATTACATAAAGTATAATAGTACCAGGTCACATGATGCCTGCTTTAAAACATTCCTGTATAAAACTTGTAATTCTATAACATATGGTACAGGTATAGGTTACTAACGAGGTACTAATTACCTGTACCATTTCGGTATAGTCAATATCTACTTTATTATTTTTTTGGTTTCTTAATTTCCTGTATAGATAATTACTTCAATATACTTCTATATAGATTGTCCATACAATTTTGTCCAAAATTGAACTCCTGTTTCCTTCGATTGGTATCCCATTTTTTTCAAAATCCCAACTAGCCATAAAAAGAAATATTACAAAGGAAGTTCGTTAATGTTAATAGAATATTAGCTCTTAGGTCAGGACAAAGCCCACTTCATGCCATTTTTTTCAATAAATTTCTTGTATTTTGCCGGAAACAGTTCTATATTTTTTGTTTGAAAACAGGAGTGAATGAAATATAGTCAAACATGCTTTACAGATATACACGATCAGTCTATAAATAAAAACAAAATGAATACATCTTATTTTACTTTCTTCATTACTAATTCCATATCAATTATAATAAATGAATTATGTTAAAATGTAATATTCATAAAATATTCATGAACAGGTATTCAGGAGGCTAATTTGTAAAATATGTACCTTTACATGTAAGAACAAACAAATAAATGATAAATAGTCTTACCATTATCAATCTTCTATGTATATGTTCTTAATATTTCACTTATTTTCTTTCATTTATCATGGGAGTTATGCGTCATAATAATAAAAAAGATTGAATTAAAATGTTTTTGTTTGGTTCAATGCACTGTGCAGCAAAATAAATATTTTTGTCCAATTCCAACAGAAACTGACAAAACTCTGGTGAGACCTGTCCCAAGATCCCCTCTCCCTGCTTATGAAGAGTGTCCGAGTTGCCTGACCCATGATCATCTCTCCCTGCTTTAATTTGAAGAGTGTCCGAGTTGCCTGACCCATGATCACCTCTCCCTGCTTTATTTGAAGAGTGTCCGAGTTGCCTGACCCATGATCACCTCTCTCTGCTTTAATTTGAAGAGTGTCCGAGTTGCCTGACCCATGATCACCTCTCTCTGCTTTAATTTGAAGAGTGTCTGAGTTGCCTGACCTAAGATCCCCTCTCCCTGCTTTAATTGGAAGAGTGTCAGAGTTACCCAACCCAAGATCCCCTCTCTCTGCTTTAATTTGAAGAGTGTCAGAGTTACCTGACCCAAGATCCCCTCTCCCTGCTTTAATTTGAATCAGAGTGACCTGACCTAAGATCCCCTCTCCCTGCTTATGAAGAGTGTCAAAGTGACCTGACACAAGATCCCTCTCCCTCCTTATGAAGAGTGTCAGAGTGACCTGATCTGACCGAAGATCCCTGTGTCTCCTTGCATATGAATAGTGACATAGTGACCGCAGATCAAACCTTCTACCTATTAATGGATTGAAGATGGTTTGCTGTAAATTACTTCTACCAAAAATTGACTTTGTCAAATTTTGCCAAGATGAGTAACAGAAATCCAGGGATAAAATATTTACATAGACAAATTTTTAGCTGATTTTTTAATGAATGAGATTGGCAGTATTGGATGGATAGGTGTGAGGGAATTAGCCTCCAGCTGTTTCATACTGACACTCTGGTCCTTCATTGATTGATTAGGTTAGACTCAAAACCTGGTATGCTTAGTTTTTCATTTCATTAATTCACAGTTCATAAACTGTAATTAAAAGCCTCATTAATCCCCATAACTTACAGAAGTTTTGACTGCATGGAATGTAAGCGTTGGCAACCATGACATTATATATATTTGGACTCCTGTATACTAAGCCATTTCAAGTAAAAAGAGTTTAATCTTATTTAGCTTTTGTCAATCTGTCAATGTAACCTCTGCAGCAGTGTCTCCATCAGAAAAAAATTTTGGGTATTGTTTAACTACAAAATCCAAAAGTAACTAACATCAAAGAAAAGGAGACAGCAACCCAACAAATGACACACAAAAATCTGAAAGACATATAGAAGTTAACATATGGTCTTTAACAATTATATTTTGTATACCGGTATGCAATATGTCATGCGCTGAGCATGACCATCCTCAATAGGACTGACTGTCTGTAGAAAATATTGGAATAGATTATAAAAAAATTTCAAAAATCTTCTGGTAACATAAAATTTCCTAAAGGACAAACAACATTGAACATTAACCTTCCTTGAGATTTAAAATCACTTGTAATTCTGAATGTTTCTAGCATAAATTAACAGTACCCTGGAAAACCAATTGTCTAATTAAACAAAAATCCCACTCGTAGCTCAAAGAAATTTAGAGTACAAATTACCTACTCATGAACTTAAATGGTAGATCTCATGTTTAGCAAAATAATCAGACCAACCTTATACTAGAGTGCATGAATTATCAGTTAGATAACGAAGGCTAAACCCAAAATTAATAAATTTTCAATCCTTTCATAACTTCACATGCAAAAAAAGAAAAAGGTTTCTGATCTACTATATATGATAAGAAGTATGGCCCCAGTGTCCCCCTGTAAATGTAAAAGAAGAAATAACCTACCTGACTTAAGATGCCCAAACCAATCCTTTATATCTAAGAATGATGTTAAATCAGTCAAAAACCTCTTGATATATAACTAAACTGACAAAATTTATAAACAGTTAACATTACTGTAGAAATCTGAAACAACAAATGCCGTATTTCCACAGAGAATTAAGATACAGAATGCATTAAGAATATGTCACAGTTTAATTTCTATGTCTCCTTTCAAGTATATTACATCAAGTGTATGAATAGGTTCGACAGTCAATCTGAAAGCTTAATCTCCTTTTCAATTTCTAAGCCTCTTCTTCTCTATGATGTGTAGGGTTTAATTATAATGGGCCAACTAATGAAAAAGTAATGAAATTATCTTAATTGTCATTTTCTCAATGCGAATCAAGGAAATAAAAAATATAAAGGAAATTAAGGCAGCACGGAATTCGTGTGGTAATTTTAAGACCGTTTCTTTATTGGATACAACCAATACTAATGAAGAAAGGTGCTTTTGGCTGGCAAGATTTAATTTAAAGTTTGTTGAGATGAGTTCGGGTCATTACAGCATCCTCAGCAATCAAGACATCTTTTTCTCTATGGTTACTCTTGTCATAACCTGTGAGCTTCGTTACGATGAGCTTATTAGTGGATATCATGGAAGAAAATTAATATTTCAGTGTAATTGGTGAATAGTTGATTGAGTAGCTTATAAGGCACAATCATTGGCAATCTGAAATTAGATAATCTGATATCAGTAACACACTTTGATTATTTCAATCAACGATGATTACTTTCTGTTCACTATTTTGTACCATGATATAACAAACTAGCTAAGTCAGAATGGAGAAAAGGGGGAGGGTGGACACTAATTGACAATGGAGAGGCAGCAATCAAACAGTTGTACCATGTTATAACAAACTAGCTAAGTCAGAATGGAGAAAAGGGGGAGGGTGGACACTAAATGACAATGGGGAGGCAGCAATCAAACAGTTGTACCATGTTATAACAAACTAGCTAAGTCAGAATGGAGAAAAGGGGGAGGGTGGACACTAAATGTCAATGGGGAGGCAGCAATCAAACAGTTGTACCATGTTATAACAAACTAGCTAAGTAGGAAAGGAGAAAAGGGGGAGGGTGGACACTAAATGACAATGGAGAGGCAGCAATCAAACAGTTGTACCATGATATAACAAACTAGCTAAGTCAGAATGGAGAAAAGGGGGAGGGTGGACACTAAATGACAATGGAGAGGCAGCAATCAAACAGTTGTACCATGATATAACACACTAGCTAGGTCAGAATGGAGAAAAGGGGGAGGCAGCAATCAAACAGTTGTACCATGTTATAACAAACTAGCTAAGTCAGAATGGAGAAAAGGGGGAGGGTGGACACTAAATGACAATGGAGAGGCAGCAATCAAACAGTTGTACCATAATATAACACACCAGCTAAGTCAGAATGGAGAAAAGGGGGAGGGTGGACACTAAATGACAATGGAGAGGCAGCAATCAAACAGTTGTACCATGATATAACACACTAGCTAGGTCAGAATGGAGAAAAGGGGGAGGGTGGACACTAAATGATAACAGCAAGGCAGCAATCAAATTGTTTCAAATTACAGGAGAAAAAGTATAACAAAAATAGCGACCTCCAAGGCAAATTCAAAAGGGGGAAGTCCAAAAAAAATCAAATGCATTCAATCAACAGAACAAGTAAAAAATAACTACCGTATTCCTGACTTGGCACAGGTATTTTCTGAAAACTTGATTAGTTTAAGTAACAGGAAAAAGAAACATTTTACAGAAAAGACATTATTTACTGGATATATTTCATGAACAAATAAATAAAGATTGAAATTAATATGGTGTAAAAACGGAAGCAAAAAGTACCAAAAGAACATTCAAAACTTGAGGAAACTGACAACACCATGGCAAAAAGCAAAACAAATGATGAAATGGCAAACAAGTGCACAAAACACTAGAAAGGAAACTTAAAATTGAGCAAATAAGTATATAAAAACAAAAGAACAGAGTTCCAATGTCCCTCGCATTGGACATATTTTATCTGTTCTGTCCAAGGACAATAACTAAAACTTTTTAAAGTTATCTAACTTAAAGAGAGTTGAAGACTTGAGAGCAATTTCCGATATATTCAATATTTCCAAGGGAAACTCATTAAAAATATTTGATCAACACTTATTTTTGAATTGTCTGAAACATTGCTGTTATATACCTTTGATATGAATTTGATAAAAATCTGGCAATAAAACTGTTATCACAGAGATATGTCCCGCCTTTTTGTAATTTTGATAATGCAAATGTTGAAATTAAAATAGCAATACTTTAATATGTAAGTTATGCAAATATTCAAAGTCGATGAACCATGACTGAAGGTACATGGCTAAACAATCTCCATGGAATGAGATGTGCTAATGCTAATACAACTGCATACCAAATACCATTGACTTATTATAAGTCCTTCCCTTTAAACAAACCTTAACTTGTAAACTATGTAAAAGTTTCAAAGTCAATGAACCATGATGAGGGGTGGGGCTATATAATCTCCATGGAAATGATACTTGCAAATGCCAACAAATTTGCATACCAAATATCATTGACTTAACATTAGCAGTTCATCTTAAACTGATCTAATCACAAACTAATACATGTAAACTAAGCAAAAGTTTCAAAGTAAATAGACCATGACTGAGAGGGCGGGGCCAAATACTCTCCATGGAAAAAAGATGTGCTAATGCTTATACAACTGGTTCCCCTTGGACTGACCTAATCACAAACTTATACATGTTAACTTAGCAAAATTTTCAAAGTCGATAGACCATGACTAAGGGGGCGGAGCCAAATAATCTCCATGGAAATGAGATATGCCAATGCTTATACAACTGCATACCAAATATCATTGACCTACCACTAGTGGTTCCCCATAAATTGACCTAATCACAAACTAATACATGTAAACTATGAAAAGTTTCAAAGTCAATAGACCTTGACTGAGGGGGTGGGGCCAAATAATCTCCATGGTAATGAGATGTGCCAATGCTAATACATCTGCATACCAAATATCATTGACCTACCACTAGTGGTTCACCATGAACTAGACCTAATCACAAACTAATACATTGTTGACGCCGCAGCTGCCATCGCCTGCCGCCGATGCCGGAAACAGCATACCTATGTCTTGCTTTTTGACTCCGTCAAGGCGAGACAAAAATTGTAAATGCGAGAGCACTTACAATGCAATTTTCCATATAATCAATGTTTCCAAGGGGCATAACTCTTTTAAAAAATAATTGATCGGCACTGATTTTCGAACTTGTTAAAGACATTGCTGATATATATAAACCTATGATAAAAGTTTCATAAAAATCTGGCAAGAATTGTACACATGAGAGTGCTAACGATGCAATTTTCCAAATTATTATGTTTCCACTGAAGTTGTACTTTGATGTGGGTTGCTGTCTCTGTTTAATTATACAAAAGCCAATGTACAGTTTTGATTAATAGATAAGGTCACTCTCTATACAAGTTGTAAAGCACCTACACTAATAAGGTCCCTGTCTAATATCTTTGATGAGTTTTTGGACCAGATCATAAGCATGTCGGACAGGTTTAAATTATTTTTTTCAGTAATCAACCTGGACAGTTCTTCTCTTGATCAGTGGATTAACTAAAGGTAAGGAAGAAAACAACATAACAGAAAAAAAAATGTAACTGTCATTTGGATTAGGAATTTAAATACAAATAAAATAAAAAGACAAACACTGAAAAACAAGGTTTAAAATTAACATACTTGCTTAAAATGGGAATAATTCTTACTGATGTTGAATAATGACAATATAACAGAACTTTACAACTGATAATGCACTGCAAAGGTCTTTTTTTTCAATTGTTTTTTTTTTATCTAAATATAGCTTGATTTACATTTAACCAACCTTTACAAACACAGCTTGCATGAAAATTCATTAATTTGTTCTTTTTACAAGTAAGTTTACAAGCTTCCGTAATAAATCATGGCGAAAATTAATGCAATTCAAAAGATGAGATTCCAATTGAATTGTACATAAAATAATATTAAAGTTAAAAAAATAAACATCAAAAAGAGATTTGGTCAAGACAAAATAATGTCATAAATCATATTCCAATTCTTGTAAAATTTAGTATTCCAGATATACATCACAGTAAACAATACTATAATTTTTTCTCCAAATTTGATCAAATTAGGTATTCAACATGTGTATGTTTCTCTCTATAAAATAATCTTGTTATAGTGTGACAATAATTACCAATGGTTCACTATCAATCTTAATTGATTAATGAAAAAATTTGTCACATTACGTTCCTCAGCAAAAAATATGAAGTAATACATGATCAGAATACAACATTCTCATCACTCACGGTAAAAACATTCATTTGTCAAAATATTTAACAAGCATAAAAGTCCTAAATGACTGCTTTCACAAAAAGAACAAACATTTTATTGACACAGAAGACAAATTTTGTGGGAAAATTAATGTTCCGCATTGATGTTTTCAATAGAGAGATGAAGTAGAAATTTCATAGTCATTTTACTCTTGTAATTTAACAAAAAAGAAAAATGTATTACAAAATTTTGACATATTAGCCCTATGCTCAGTTAATGTTCCTCGGCAAACAAATGGGTGATTCTTTATTTGATTAGGGAAGCTTTTGGGTAATTAGTATTATCCGTCTGAAGTTGAGCATCCACGTAATGAGCCATGTTAATGTCCCACAAATCACACCAGATTTATATAGAGGTGAAAAATTGTTTTCTTTGAGCCTCCACTGAAAGAAAGATATTTGTCTGTAAACTGATGTAAGTTTCTCATGAAACTGAACAATGATCTTATTCTAATCCATGAATTTCAATTACAGACGCAAAGTTTTGACATCCATTTAAGATGCAAGTAATTTCTCATAGACTTGAAGAGAAAAATGATTTGTTTCTTACTTGATATCATCAGGCCAATACCAAGTTAATTATAGGTTTTAAGTCTTATAACTTCTTAATTCTCTCTATAATTCAATTCCAGTAAAACCATTTATTCAGCTACAAAGTGAATAAGAGACAAAACAATATATCAAATTTTAGAAGAAAAATCTTACTTTTAATGACTAATAATTATGGGTAGGAGTTTATTAACACATTTCTGGTATATAGTTATAAACTGTTGACACAGAGATATGGCTTGCTGTCGGCATGAAAGTCAGAAAAAAATAAATGTGGATAGTGTCCACATGTGGACACAGATGATGCCCCCGCTTGCATATCATATAGTTATAAAGGGACATAACTGAAGAACAGTAAAAGTGACGCTACCCAAATTTGAACTAGATCTGAGTTTTGTGGTAATAAGCATTGTGTGTAAGTCTCATAACATTTGGTTGAGGCTAACTTAAGTAGAGAACAGAAACTAAAAATTCAGCAATTTTTCTATTTGTAAACACGCATAACTCTAGAACAGTTGTGTGTAAGTTTTATAACATTTGGTTGAGACGAACTAAAAAATTCGGCAATTTTTATGTTTATAAAGGGACATAACTCAAGAATGGTAAAAGTGTCGCCACTAAATTTCGTACTCAATCTGTATTATGTAGTAATAAGCATTGCGTATAAGTTTCATAACATTTGGTTGAGGCAAACTAAAGTTAGAAAACGGAAACAAAAAATTTGTACTTGATCTTAGTTTTGTGGTAATGAATATTGTGTATAGGTTTCATAATGTTTGGTTGGGGCAAACTTAAGTTACAGAATGGAAACTAACTATTTTGCAATCTTTCGAATTATAAAGGGACATAACTCAATAATGGTTAAAGTGACACTACCCAAATTCAACTTGATCTGTGATTTATCACTGGAAGTCAAAATTAAACATTGCATTGTATAAAGCATTGATTGTAGTTGATTCAACTATAATCATGGACAAAGGAAGATAACTCCAATTTTAAAATTACTTGACATTTAGAAGAAAATAAAAATTTTGCAATTTTTCCATTTATAAAGGGCCATAACTCTAGAACGGTTAAAGTGACACCACCAAAATTCAAACTTGATCTGTGTTTTGTGGTAATAAGCATTTTGTATAAGTTTCATAACATTTGGTTGAGGCAAACTTAAGTTAGAGAATGGAAACTAAAATTTTGCAATTTTTCCATTTATAAAGTGGCATAACTCTAGAACGGTTAAAGTGATGCCACCAAAATTCAAACTTGATCTGTGTTTTGTGGTAATAAGCATTGTGTATAAGTTTCATAACATTTGGTTGAGGAAAACTTAAGTTAGAGAACGGAAACTAAAAATTTTGCAATTTTTCTATTTATAAAGGGCATAACTCTAGAATGGTTAAAGTGACGCCACCAAAATTCAAACTTGATCTGTGTTTTGTTGTAATAAGCATTGTGTATAAGTTTCATAAGCTAATATATAAGTTATGTCTGAAAGAGCAGCAAGTTGCACTGTAAACTTGCAGATTATACAACATAACTGCCTTTTGTATCAGGACGATTATTAATAAATGCATGATTTAAACATCAGTTAACTTATTTGGTTAATGTTATAAAAAGTTGACTATGGTTCACACAAGGTCTCAAAAGCTTCAGTATGAGTACTGTAAAGTTACACTTAACCTAAATAGCAATATCAATAGCCAAAACGTAACACAACACTAAACACTAAATATTTCAAGGAAAATTGGCTCCTTCTCTAAACATGATACTTCCGGTATATTAGAGAATGAACTGCCCTAATTCATATGAAGGAACTGAACAGTTTCAGAAATTTCAGCCATTTTTTAGTAAAAGAGAAGGTGAAGATTACCTATAACAGATAACTATAGGACAATTTATATTTAAATAGCATGCACCCCTTTATCCATCATTTTGTCTCAATGAAGAAGGACCAAGAAGAACTGAAATGAATCAAACAATAAACGTAACAACTAAGCCCTGATAGGTGCTTCTTCATTAAAACAGGTGCTTCTTCATTAACACTATTTTATAAGTGCAAGTGCTTTGATTAACATATTTGTGTTTAAAGACTCTTTATGAAATTAGTTAAGTTCTGCCTTACAACCTTAGTGCTTTATCCTAAAACACATTTAGATGAAATCAAAATAAATGATCTTTATCTTATGAAACAGTTGATGAGAAGAGCTGTAAATTACAACAAAATGATAGATGCCCTTAAATTCTAATTTATTGGAAAAGTCTTATAACTGCCTGCTTTATCTTACCATCTTAAAGAAATATTGCAAAAATCTTCATCAGAGAATGTTTGTTCAAGAAATGAAGATGATAATTATCTTGTAAATTTGACAAATATAATCTGTGCCACTTCAAACATTCTTGTGACATTGATCAATCTGAATTAACAAGGTCCTTGATTAAATAATCAAACCTCTTGTTTCTTCCTTTCACAGCTAAGAAACTGATAAATAGAAACTTGGAAAAAAGGATTTAAATATGATCATAAACTGTGATTAATTAATTGATATTTGCTTTATGTCCAGTGACAAATATTTCATATCAATAAAAATAACTGTTGATTAAACATAAGTGACAGAACCCCAACAACACCAATAATCAAAGGACATCTAAAGATCAACAAAAAGTTTTCAACAGTAGACAGATGTCTTATACAATAGATAAAAGTCTAAATAGTATAAAATGAAAAATGTGCTTCGCCGAGCACAGCTGGATACGACCACAGAGGTCCAACCCTGAACAGTTGGGACAAAAATGGACACAATATTCAAGCTTGATACAGGTCTGAATTTGGATTAAAAATTTGACACATTATAGGTTTCTGACACAGAATAAATGTAGTCAAAGAACTTGAAATTGGTTATATGATTTGAATTTATATTCAATTGAAGATTTCTTGCTGTTGTGCAATACACTGTACTGTTGCGCAATACTTAGTAAATCTTTTTTCAGACGATATACAAAGAATAAGCAAAATAATTTGTGACCCCAAATTTTTTAAATTTATATTTTCTTCAATCTTGAGGTAAAAAAGTTTACCCCACCCCAAAATTGTTTTTTTTTTACCCACTCTGAAAACCTGAAAAATGCTTGTTTTGGCCCCTAATTCCAGAACAGTTTGGGTAATTACCCCAAAAATGAATCCCAACCTTTTTATTGTGGTATTGAACCTTGAGGTACAATTTCAGAGCAATCAAAATACTTATACACAAGTTATTGTCCTGAAACTAGAAAAATGCTTGTTTTTAGGGCCCCTAATTCCTAAACAGTTGGGACCATCACCCCCAAAAACAATCCCAACCTTCCTTTTGTGGTATTGAACCTTTTGGTTAAATTTCACAGAGATCCATACACTTAAACTAAAGTTATTGTCTGGAAACCAAATGTCTTCAGACAACAATGATGCCGCCGACAACGACGATAAAGTGACAGCAATATACCACCGCAAAAAATAAAAAAATTTTGCGGTCGGTCATATAAAAATCTTTTTTTAACCTTTGCCCATAATAGAAATAATAAAATAAATATAATTATTCTCTAAAATCCCTACTAGTGGAACATTATATCAATGAAATTGAGAATGGAAATGGGGAATATGTTAAAGAGACAACAACCCGACCAAAGAGCAGACAACAGCCGAAGGCCACCAATGGGTCTTCAACGCAGCGAGAACATCCCGCAACCAGAAGTGGTCCTTAGCTGGCCCCTAAATAAAATTGTGTACTAGTTCAGTGAAAATGGACATCACACAAACTCCTAAACATATAAATGAACTAAAAGTAAAAAACATACAAGACTAACAAAGGCCAGAGGCTCCTGACTTGGGACAGGCGCAAAAATGTGGCGGTGTCATATGGCATTTTGAACCCCCTAAAAAGTGAACCTGGGGTCAAAATACCATGCGGTATAATGACCCTGGGTTCATTATACTGCATGGTATTTTGACCCCTGGTTAACTTTTTAGGGGTTCAAAATACCATATGACACCGGCCAGGGTTCAAACCCAAGACCTCCCGCAATCCAGGCAAACACACTACCACGAGACCACCGAGGCGGTATACAATTTCATGAAGTCAAACCCCAAGTGATAAGAAAGCTCACTTGGCCCTTTAGGCCAGGTGAGCTAAAAATTGAGGTACTAAAAAAACTATATTCCCAACGAGGAAAATCAGCAAAATGTTATTCCTATTTGACAAGAGAAGATGAGTTTTACATTATGAACAATCTTACTGTTATCTAAAAGATTTCTAATTCTCATGTGGTTTGTACTACCATATAGACATAAGATTTCTAATTCTCATGTGGTTTGTACTACCATATAGACATAAGATTTCTAATTCTCATGTGGTTTGTGCTACCATATAGACATTAGATTTCTAATTCTCATGTGGTTTGTGCTACCATATAGACATAAGATTTCTAATTCTCATGTGGTTTGTGCTACCATATAGACATAAGATTTCTAATTCTCATGTGGTTTGTACTACCATATAGACATAAGATTTCTAATTCTCATGTGGTTTGTGCTACCATATAGACATAAGATTTCTAATTCTCATGTGGTTTGTACTACCATATAGACATAAGATTTCTAATTCTCATGTGGTTTGTGCTACCATATAGACATAAGGGCAAAGTCAAAATAAATGGTTCCTTGCATATAAAGCAGTATTTATCAACCATGCTGATCATTTGATTGGATAAATTGATTTCAAATGATGTGGCTTGATGTGTAGAATATTCCTGCAAAACATCTTTGGAAAATCTACAGTATTAAAAAAATTATGTTAAAAAAAGATGCCAAAATTGTCAGGAGTGCAACACTTTTTTGTGACATTTTGAAAAAATACTTTTTTTTAACTCACAGCAAATTGTTGTATGGAGGAATATGCCTTAAATTCTTATTTGTTTTACAACTATTATATTTTAGTGATGATTTCAGCTCAGAATGAAGCTTTTCCATTGAACCATTTTGATACAGATGTGTTTTGAAAAAAAGTTGTGCCATGTTAGGAGTGCAACACAAAAATTAGTATTACTGAGGAATAGAATGATTTTTGCTTAAATGACTCACACCTAAACATAAACAAAAGTCAATCCTGTAAAACAAATATGTCCTTTCTAGAATAAATAGTTCATTTACCTGATTATTGATATATATAATGTGTGAGAGTCTAGTAAATAAGACCTCCTTATAAGTGTCAGGAGTGCAACTTTAAAGTTTAAAGACTCACACTGAAAAAATACAAAAGGCAATATATGGTTCTGTTTTATTTTTCAAAAGATACTATACTAGATACAAGATTGCACCAAAAGAGTAGCCTGATAGACAAGGATTTTTTCTTTTAGAACCATTTCTTTGATGTCAGGAGTGCAACAGTTTTAAAATGACATTTTCTTGGACTTAGATTTTAAGATAATCTCAGCTCCTAGTGACTTATTTGCATCTAAACATGTTTTCTAACTATTTAGGTTACATGCATGAATTATAATAAATTCTTAAAGGTAAATTTTCAAAGCAGGACTTAGATTCAAGAATCATTGTTTGTCACAAGCAAACATATTTGAATGCTAAATTTTCATATTATTTTCAAATTATGGAAGCTAATTGTCTTAAACTTTGTCATTTGATTAGGAAATAACCATATTTCAATTTAAAAGCTTTATAATGGTTTCATGTAATACTTATTAAATTATTATAATTGTTATAACAAACAATTAATTGTGTTGCACTCCTGACATGAATTTACCATAACAAGCCGTTTTGCACATTTTGAGTTCAATTTTAAGACCCAACCTTTGAATGAATGAAAGATGGGAAAGATGGTTGTGAAACTAAACTTTAGAGTAAATCTGACAAGCTAAGTGCATACAAAGACACCATCAAAGTCAACAACCACTTCAACTTTGAGGAGTAGAAATTGAGAAAAACACTGAAATAAGATCCAAATCTGATGGACAAACTAGACAAATATAAACAAAGAAAGAACAAAGAAAACAAAACAATTTAACACTAAATTCAAAAGACTTAGACCAGAATTAAAACACATATGAGAAAATGAATACAAAACAGAGAAAAAGGCAACAGAATAGAAGAAAATTGACACAAGCTAAAAAAAGTTGCAAACCAGCAGAAAATTGTCCAGTTAAGAAGCAAAAGTACAGATGCACTTACAATACCTAGAGAAATCAGAAAGAGAAGTCAAAGAATAAGACATGATCTTCCTGACCATCCCAAATCTTGGGCTAAAACAATTGAGCACATCATATCCACAGCTACACCAAGGTGGTTGTCAGAGTTAATGAGAAGTGATGGCAGCTGTGTGCAAGAAATTGATGAGTCTTGAACATGTTGAAGTATAAACAAAGTTGAGGAACCCCTTAAAGATCTGAAAACTGTCGAAAAGAAAATGGCATTTTCAAAGAGTCCCTTAGTTTTTAGTCTAAGTTTTTTAGGTAGCCTCTATTCTTTTTGAAAATGCCAGTTTCTTTTCAACAGTTTCCAGATCTATTAAGGGTCTCTCAACTTTGTTTCCACTTCAGCACCCATCAATTTCTAGCACACTTCCATCAGTACTGATTAGTTCTTGCAATTACCTTGGTGTAGCTGTGGATATGATGTATTCAATTGTTTAAGGGCAAGGTTTGGGTTGGTCAGGAAGAATTTTCCCTATATTTTGTCTTCTTTTTCTGATTTCTCTAGATAGTGTATCTGCACCTGTACTTTTACTTCTCAACTGGACATTTTTCTGTGGGTTTGCAATTTTTTTGGCTTGTGTCAATTTTCTTCTTCTCTTCTGTTGCCAATCTCTCTGTTTTGTTTTTTTTTTCATTTTTTAGATCTGTGTTTTTGTCTTCAGGTCTAAGTCTTTGTAATTAAGTTTTACATTTTTTTTCTTTGTTCTTTCTTTGGTTATATTTGTCTAGTGTGTCCTTGAGGTGGATCTTCTTTCAGAGTTTTTCTCAATTTTCTGCTCATCAAAGTTAGAGTCGATGTTGACTTTGATGGTGTGTTCCCTTAGTCTGTCTGATTTTATTCTCAAGTTAGTTTAGTTTCATCAACTATCTTTCCCATCTTTCATTCATTTTAAGGTTGGATCTGCAAGACGAACTCCAAATTTGTGAGACTTTTTAAAATAAAAATATTGAATCTGTGCAAAACTTCTTGTTATGGTAAATTCATGTCAGGAGTTCAACAAAATTGTTTGTTATTACAGTTATGATAATTTAATTAGTATAACATGAAACCATTATAAAACTTTTAAATTGAAATATGGTTATTTCCTAAACAAAATACACAGTTTATGAACATTAGCTTCCTAAATTCTAAAATTATATAAAAATTCATCATTCAAATTTTTGCTTATGACAAACAATGATTCTTGGATCAAAGTCCTGCTTTGAAATTTACCTTTAAGAATTTATTATAACTCATACATGTAACCTAAATAGTTAGAAAACATGTTTAGATGTAAATAAGTCACTAGGAGCTGAGATTATCTTAAAATGTAAGTCCAAGAAAATGTCATTTTAAAACTGTTGCACTCCTGACATCAAAGAAATGGTTCTAAAAGAAAAATTCCTTGTCTATCAGGCTACTCTTTGGGTGCAATCTTGTATCTAGTATAGTATCTTTTGAAAAATAAAACAGAACCATATATTGCCTTTTGTATTTTTTCAATGTGAGTCTTTAAACTTCAAAGTTGCACTCCTGACACTTATACATGTTATAGGGAGGCCTTATTTACTGGACTCTCACACATTATTTATATCAATTATCAGGTAAATGAACTATTTATTCTAGAAAGGACATATTTGTTTTACAGGATTGACTTTTTTTTATGTTTAGGTGTGAGTCATTTAAGCAAAAATCGTTCTATTCCTCAGTAATACTAATTTTTGTGTTGCACTCCTGACATGGCACAACTTTTTTTCAAAACACATCTGTATCAAAACGGTTCAATGGAAAAGCTTCATTTGTAGCTAAAATCATCACTAATACATAATAGTTGTATTATACATGAGAATCTATGGCACATATCATCATATTACAAGTTGCTGTGTCTTTCAAAATTTTTTTTTTTTCAAAATGTCAAGAAAAAGTGTTGCACTCCTTACAATTTTGTCATCTTTTTTTAACGTAATTTTTCTAATACTTGAAATTTTCCAAAGATATTTTGCAGGATTATTCTACACATCAAGCCACAAAATTCGGCCCATTTTAACATTGCAATGACTGCCATTTAAAAAAAATAGTAGGGAAATGTGATGAGAGGTGAACTTATGTATACAATAAGTGATATATATGATATAGTTCAAAAATATTGTTTGAATGAAATTAAAATGTTAAATCTGAAAGGTATATACACATAATCTAGAAATCATGGTCTTTTTTGATGATGTATAACTGTTTTGATATGATATATATTGAATGTCAGGAGTGCAACAAGTTAGGAGAAATAAAGTACCTTATATAGGTTATAATTTTAAAAAATAATAATAGTTCAGAAAAACTTTGAAGATTGCAGTTCACTTTTTAAGTTGTCAAACAACAATTCTGCTGAATATTTAATATAATTTAGTTCATAGTTTGGTAACTTAACCTTATTTTTATAATAATGTGTCTGAAAAATCAATTTAAATATGATCTGAAGTGCATAAGATGCATAAGTTAAAATAGAAATAACATTCAAATGACAGATTTAGGTCTTTATAAATCAGCAATGATTACAAATTTTAAAAAATCATGAGTATTTTGTTCTAGTTTCTGTATTTTAGTTTGGTGTATAATATGTCAGGAGTGCAACAAAAACAGGGGAAATTGGATGTATTTTCTTTTTGATATATCTTTTTTATTAAAAGATTTATCTGTCAATTTTTTCCTCAGTGAATTTGAAAAAGGATTAATTTTAATAAGGAGAAGTTTTTTTATCAACTAATTGATGAATTATTTTTTAATCCAAACTTTTTCAATCAACTTTAAATGAATTGATACAAAAAATAGCCAAAAACATAAAAAAAAAAATGATAATCAAAGATGAGATTATCAATCTTTGCATTAAAAGTAATTTTTGGATCTCTGCAATCAACTGGGGTGAAAAAAATATAAATATTTGATAGTGTTTGTCTGAAATCATATTCCCAAATGGTATACTTGATTTAAATTTGTTTTATTGGTTTGTCAATAAAGTTTTAGAACTTTTTTATTTCTTTATACTTTTTTATATCCTTTTGGATTTATTAACTTAAATGTATATGTATCAAGATACAACAAAAGAAAATGCACTAAACCAATGTTGAAATTTGGCAAAAAAAATAAAATTTGGACCATTTATTTTGACTTTGCCCATAAGATTTCTAATTCTCATGTGGTTTGTACTACCATATAGACATAAGATTTCTAATTCTCATGTGGTTTGTGCTACCATATAGACATAAGATTTCTAATTTAACACTTAACAGTGTACAGTGTTTAATTACAAAATTAAAATGCATTACTTTACATTTGAAAAGTTACCTAGTACTTAAAAACAACCTTTAAAAGACAACAAAAAACTGACCTTGCATAACTTTATCTGTTACTACTGTAAAACTTGTTTTCTAACAGTGACTGATCTTGGTCAAGACAAAGCGTTTTGTTACAATGACATCATTTTAAAGTGTCAAGTTATTTTATTATTATCATACCTTTTACAATTAATGTGACCTTCATCATCTCTTATTTTATATCTCATTTTTATGAGTTATTAAATTATCTATCATAAAAATACATATTTTAGTGCAATTCAATACTTTTCTTTCCATGGTATCTCACATCATTAGATGATTTCACAACATGATAAAACTAATCATTTCTTCAATAATTTATAACTTAAGAAACTACCAATATACAGAAATGATAGAAGTTTTAATCTTTTAATTTTCTATTATGTTGAATAGTTCATTTCTAAATTATTCATACATAGAATTCAAATTCTAACAATTTGGTAAATAGTTTTTGTGTTATTAATAATATATATGCAGATATGTTCTTACTAAAATCTTCTTAATGTACAAACAAATGACATGTCAAACTGAGGGAGATAACTCCAAATATCTACAAGAAATTACAAATTTATCTCCCCTTATCAAAAGGTTTCGACTTTAAACATATACTGAAAATAAATAATGCCAGTCAATGCACTTAAATTTCCCTTTTTGAGTAAAAATCCATACAAGCTCAAATTTCTTCAATAATTGTATTTAAAATTTTTATTGAAAATCTGCACACAATGAAACACCTATCAAAAAAAGGAAATCATAAATTTTATCCAATCTAAGCTATGATTAGTACCGACTGTGCTGGTCCGTCATAAGTATTCATGGGTAGTCAAGGTCGTTTACCCCCCCCCCCCCCCCCCCTAGTAGAAGTAGCTATGATTCCCATTTACTTATGGTATCCTAAACATTTAGTCTTGAGTGGACATGTACTACTTAATGAAGGTTTATCTAGGAATGTAACTGGTATCTTTTGTGGTATTTACTACCACTAGGTTGAGAATATCACAGGTGGACTGTTAGTCCTGGACTGGGTCAGTTCTGTTACTGGTGGACTGTCAGATCCAGAAAATGGTTCCGTTACTAGTGCACATTTAGTCCCAGGAGGTTGGTACAATTTAAAGTGTTATTGAAGATTATCAAAATACTCTGACCAATCTTCATCCTGCACCATAGTTCCTATTCAGTTTAAGAACCATTTCAGAATATGGTAATTAAATTGCATTTAAATTGGAAATAAAATAATTAGCATAACAGTTCCACCTGCCATAAACTGAAGTGTTATTCCAGAGCAAGGTCTGTCAGTGCCCTTTGTTGAGAAATCAATTAACAACAACTTTTATCATCTTTTATTAATTACAGGACTAATCTTGACTTCTTATTAAATTTATTTACTTATATGGTCACACTTACAGGTTACCTTATTGGCTATTGACCAACTTTTGAAAAGTCACTTGTTCTAAATGATGTCTGATGAGAGATCTGACCTTATGAAAGGGCTATTACATGTTAACAAGGATGACTTCTCGTGTCCTTTACTGATATTAATAAAAGAAGGACTACGACAAGGATGACATCTCAAGTCCTTTACTGATATTAATAAAAGAAGGGCTATGACAAGAATGACATCTCAAGTCCTTTACTGATATTAATAAAAGAAGGAGCATATATAGAGGAGTGGGCTATAATGTCCTTTATTGACTTTTATGGTAGAGCTAGAAGCTAAAGAAACATTTTTAACCTATTGTTTTGTTTTATAACAGGAGGTAGAGGGTTTTCATCTGTAGATTGACCTCAACATCTCCTGAACTGTAACCTTTTTTTAAGTTTTACAACAGGAGGTAGAGGGTTTTCATCTGAAGATTGACCTCAACATCTCCTCAACTTTAACTTTTTTTTAAGTTTTACAACAGAAGGTAGAGGGTTTTCATCTGAAGATTGACCTCAACATCTCCTGAACTTTAACCTTTTTTTAAGTTTTACAACAGGAAGTAAGAGGGTTTTCATCTGAAGATTGACCTCAACATCTCCTGAACTTTAACCTTTTGTTAAGTTTTACAACAGGAGGTAGAGGGTTTTCATCTGAAGATTGACCTCAACATCTCCTGAACTTTAACCTTTTGTTAAGTTTTACAACAGGATGGAGATGGTATTTATCTGAAGATTGACACCTGATTATCAGTGATGATTTTATCTTAACAAACTTGTAATTTTTGGTTGTATAATGTACTAACTTTTAGCACCATTAGGTTTGTGTAATATTCAGTTTTGCTACCCACTATAATATCTCAATATTTTATATTCATTTTCATTTTGAAAGTAATATAGGTAATGGATGCCTGACAGATTAATCACATTAAATGGTGTTTCACAAACTTCAGGACGGTGTTATACCCTTAATTGGCTTCTGTAATTGAACCGACTGAGCTAGCCTCCGCATCCAATTATTGGTTAGATATACCATGAGCAGTAATCCTAACCTTCTCTGCTCTTTTTCAATTAGATATTAGACCGTTTTAATCATTCACATGGTAGCACATGAAACGATGGCCATAGCCTTTTGCAATATATAAAATTACATATTTGTTTTGGTGCTTTCTTAAGACGATGAAAGTTAAAAGAATTGATTAACGTACAGACTGATGAGCTCTATTGTCAAGGTGGCGCTGAGGGGTGTTAATAGACAGATGGGGGTCGTGATAAGGGGCAGGCAACTCTAGCTAATCAATGTTATCTAAAACAATTGGCAGATTCTTCATTCTAAAACAATCAATCAGAATTGTGTTTGTCAATATACATTCCTATTAACTCTATCCAATTATCAAAATTTCCCATTGAAAAAGAAATACAAAAGAAAATAGCTAATTGAGGGATCAAACCCTCATCACATCATGAAGAGCAGGATAATTTTCTCTAAATTGGTTCCGTTCATCAAAAAGATAAATCTATGGACCAGGACTTGTTTTCTTCCATTTCTTAACTAGATATTGACAATTTCATCAAGTGTTAAGTTTTCCTAATACATTTTACATATCGTATTTGTTCTGAAACCTAACTTAGGGAATTGTTGTTATTGAATAATATTGCTTGGTTAAAAGGTGATGCATACAGAATATAAATATAGGAATTATTTTTCTATTTTATATAAAAGCAATGGCATATTATACTGTAGTAAACCATTGCAGTCAAAAATTTTATAGTGAAAAATAACAACTTATATTCTTCTTTTACAGGTTTCTCTATGAAATGTTCCGATGCACTTTAGAGTAATTCCATCTAGTAAAATAGACAGACATTAATATTGGACTGTATTACAGGACTTAAGGATGTTCGCTCCTCTTGTTTTTGATTTTTTGTCAGATATTCGGAATCCTTTGGTTTTATCCATGTTTTTCCATTAAGAAATTTTGTCCACTAACCCCTACTTTTCTTTTCATAATTTTATTACATATAGTTTAAAAAGCCATATTTGAAAATCTTATAAAATCCTTGTTATTTTTTCAATGTTTTTGAAAGAAAAAGGGTGCCAATGTTAAATGTATGAAAAATCTAGAGAGAATCATTTCTCGCCAAATTTTCAATGGCTTATATCTCGAAAACAAGCACACAGACCCTTCATTTTTTTCTGCTTTTTTAGTTCCTTCATTAATATACTATCAATTTATGACAGTCTTTCAAAAAGCTTGTTATTTTGAAACAGAGTAGCGAACATCCATTTAATAAAATTTGAGCTGGTTATAAGAAGTACAGTAAATGACAGTATTATTATTTTCTGGAATAATACTCAGTAGATTGATGTAGATTTTACACCTCCAGAATTACCCTGCATGGAAGGTGCTTTCTTTAACATATAATTCTTCACCTCTTTAATAAATAATAATTTTTCTCTTCATACCACATCTCCATACTTTTATATAACTAAAATTCTAAATGAACTCTGGGTCAGGCCATTGCTTCATGTCTAAGTCAAAATGTGTTGTTCATTTTTCTTAATGTTTCTAAGGTCTAATTTTTGGAAGAGTATGTTGTTGGTAGTTAGTCTGTTGTTTTTTCCAGTATTTTTTGTAATCCCTGTTAACCATTTTATGTCTCATTTACCTATTGCTGAATAACCTGTCAGAATGAAAAATAGTCCAATGAAATCTAGTAACTAATCCCTTGGTTGTTAATATTCTATGTACCGTTTTTCATTCCACTTTATTTAAAGACAAAATAAAAATGGTTGTCACTTTAAAGGTATGACCTATCATAGTTGTTAACACCCTCATCCGCTGCATGGTGATCTGTCCTCATAGTTGTCTCAAACATTCCACATCTCTTTTATTCTTATATTACAAAGCTACTTCTATTATAGAACTTCTGATATGCCTAAACTATTTCATTATGAACTGAAATAATTTGTCAGCTATGTGACATATCCATAAATTTTACAATTTGTTTCCAAAATAAAAAATCTGTGAAATCGATATATGGTTTTCATGATATATTTCCTATTCAAACATTATTCTCTTGAGAAATCATATTAACTATTGGTACTGAATAACTTTGTATTTTTATAAAAACAAGCAGTTCAACCATGACCATATGATAGGCCCATCCTCAAGCAATCAAAAGTCTTTTGGTTATTTGTGTTGGTAGGTTGCTTATTTAGAGCTACATCCTTAACACCTCTTTGTATTCATTTAAATTGCCTTTTTGCAAGTAAATTACACGAACTGTCTATAAATGTGGAAAAGGTCCGTTTCTTTAACTGTCATGAAGGTCCAAATTGTAAATCCATATGTAGTCTAAATATAATTTTATTCATATCTAACATCTGATTGTTTGAAATGGACAAAACAAACTGGATGTGAACAAGTTCTTTCAAATTTACAATTTATTTCTTATTTTTGAAGTGCAATGTTCAAAATGCTCGAAAGCAAAATGAAAATTACAAACAGGTAAAAACTTAGTTAGATTGTCCAGTCATTGTGTAACAATTTTTAATGGACTAGAAAAAAATCAACTAGTGCTATCGTGAGACCTGCTATGATAAATACAACTTTTGAATAGAAGAATGGACCAACACTGTGACAGACAGATATAGAGATGGACAACAGAATACTATTATACTATCATTTTTGATTGGCATATGAAAACTAAAGCATTAACTTTTTTCATCTACAATGTCAGCATTAGAATATTTTCACATCCCTATAATAACTTTTGTTACATCAAAAACACATTACAGATGCCCAAACTATATTGTTTTTGCCTAAAAAGATTACAGCAACTTTTTTGTACAAAGTTAAAACACCCTGATGATCTAGAATTGTCAATGGGAAGCTTTGAAAGGCTAACTACAGTCTGCTGTGATGGTAATTATAGCGGGAAATAACATTTAAATGATTTAAAGAATTAAATCACAGAAAATTACAATTCTACAGAACCCTTCTAGTGGTAATTACATATGGTAAATAAATTTACAATTGTTTTTATCAGAGAAAATTAATCTATCAGTAAATTGATTTCTCGTGTTCTCTATAATAATATTAAGTATGTAACGGGACTATAGGGTGTTTTCCTAATTCTAGTAATATTCTTTGTGATCAGCACACATAAGTGGAAAGTCAAATTTGTTGAAATGATAACTTTGTTCGCTATTCTTCATTAAAATCAATCTCTACATTAACTGTGAAGTTTAACAACTTCTAAAAGCGGTTTTCTTCTCCATAAGTATCAAACAATTTTCTTTTTTTTAATTAATTCTATTTTTAACAAGTTATGACATTAAGATCAAACCATAACATTAGGTTCAGGTGATATAATCAAATATAAATCTATAAAAGTTCTTCACATTTAATAATTTAGCTGTTAGAAACAACACTTAACTAATGGATGAGCAATGACAGACTCACAGACAGCCCTTAGACTCCCTGAACCTTTGGTAGTCTTTTTAAACTTCATTCATAACTTCCTGAACAGTTGATGGCCTATGCATTTTAACAAAGTGACCTGTTGTAGATAATATGCCCTATAGATCTCTTTTTTATTTATTATGTTTTCGGGGTAGTGTCTCATTGACTCGTACCCAACATCTATATTCATTCATGTCTACTCTTAAGTTATCATTACAAACAGTATTTGTCATTTTTCAGATAAACCAGATCTTTAAATTTCTAGCTTTTAATTTCAAAGAACACAGAACTTTGCCCATGTTTGATGTTCCAAGACATAATGTGTGATATATGCTTCTGAATGGTTCTAGTGAATTACTAAGCACATTATAGTATCTTTAAATTATCAACACTGCATGATACAGAGCATACACTCACTGTATCTAAATTACCAAAGAATTGAGTAGATCGCTGACACTACCTATTCAGCTTTCTCATTATACTAGAAAGAATTGAGTAGATCGCTGACACTACCTATTTAGCTTTCTCATTATACTAGAGAGATGATTGAGTAGATCGCTGACACTACCTATTCAGCTTTCTCATTATACTAGAGAGAATTGAGTAGATCACTGACACTACCTATTCAGCTTTCTCATTATACTAGAAAGAATTTGGTAGATCGCTGACACTACCTATTCAGCTTTCTCATTATACTAGAGAGAATTGAGTAGATCGCTGACACTACCTATTCAGCTTTCTCATTATACTAGAAAGAATTGAGTAGATCGCTGACACTACCTATTCAGCTTTCTCATTATACTAGAAAGAATTGAGTAGATCGCTGACACTACCTATTCAGCTTTCTCATTATACTAGAGAGAATTGGATTTAAAAGTTAACTCATCCACTGTTTAAAGCTATGAATACTTAATTACAAACCAGAATGAAAAATATTTACGAAAGGAAGAAGTTGATAAAACAAAATGACGCCTAGTTGGAGTTCTCCATTTCAATCAAAGCTAATTTAATAAGATAGACTTAAGGCTGGAAAAGGCAATCTCTCCTAATAAAAGAACGAGCTGACTTCTAATACGTTCCTTTATTTAAACCAATGATATATGTATCAGCAGCAATCGTAATGCAGAGAAAATTAGCAGTTTAGCGGAGTAATGATGCCGATTTCATTATAGGTCTGTCACTTCTTATATGTTTAGTCAACTTATTTAAAACCTAAACCAAAGCCAAATCACACGACCCGTTCTTTAATAATTACTGCCCCTGTCAATGACTGGACATTAGATTTCCAATGTTTGAATGACCTTCATAATGGGTGAAGTTAAATCATTCAAACGATACTGTTTTGTAAAACATGGCCACATTTACATATTAATGTAATTGTACATTTTTTCAGTTAGAATTCCATATTGTTCGTTTATCCTCACGACATGATTCAGACTAATACCTTTCCATTTCCTAACATTGTTAATATGCATCCAAAAATCACAATAGCATTTTATCAGTTGATATGTGGTATTTGCAATACGTCAGTTAGACAATTAGTTCTACTCAAATAGGAAATTAACAAACATTTTTGCTATCTCCCCAATCCTAAAAATCTCCCACAAATGAAGAAATTTACACTGAAATTAGAATGTTACCACCTTTTGATACCAACCTTAATATTATGGAATGGATTCTGATCTACAAATGTCTCATATATAGACATCAAGATGACTGTTTAGGTTAAAGGTCAATATTTCACATTTGCAATTAAAAAACCAATCTAGAAAATGGTAACAGATTAATCCCTCTCTCTCTGGTTTAACTTCAAATAAAAAAAAAGAAAGGTAAAGTGATTGCATTGACCAGACAATTTGTTCAACAAAGTAAATCATGAGGTTACGGCATGACAGTTGATTTAGAGAGGAAAAAGGTTTTTTGAATCAGCAGTTTGATCAATACAGAAAAAAAAAAGACAAGGAGCAGTTGGTTTGAATAATAAAACAGAGAGAAAGAGACACAAAACATTCAAATTGCGAGAGAAAGAAAGAGAAGATGTTTAATGTGAGAGAAAGACAGAGAAAACATTCAATGTGAGAGAAAAAGAGAGAAAATGTTCAACGTGAGAGAACGAGAAAGAAACTGTTCATTGTGAGAGAGAGAGAGAAAAAACATTCAATGTGAGAGAGAGAGAGAAAACATTCAATGTGAGAGAAAGAGAAAGAAACTGTTCAATGTGAGAGAAAGAGAGAGAAAATGTTCAATGTGAGAGAAAGAGAAAGAAACTGTTCAATGTGAGAGAGAGAGAGAGAGAAAATGTTCAATGTGAGAGAAAGAGAGAGAAAATGTTCAATGTGAGAGAAAGAGAAAGAAAATGTTCAATGTGAGAATAAGAGAGAGAAAATGTTCAATGTGAGAGAAAGGGAGAGAAAACATTCAATGTGAGAGAAAGAGAGAGAAAATGTTCAATGTGAGAATATAGCTTTCAAGTAAAGAGCCAGAAAGTTAACTTAAAACAAAATAAACTAGTTCTTAATTGTCATGGCATTGTCAAGTAGGGATTTGAAAAGATTGTAAAGATTTGAAAAGTATTTCTTTCATTAAAAAAAACAACCTATTGAGGAATATTAACATAAAGTTTATCAGAGCTCCAGATAAGCTGCGTATTTGCGTAATCACGCAATAAAAATAATTAAAAACCCAATGCAATTGCCAATTGCAGGGTTCAATAACCCAATTAATTCAAAGGAAAACCCAATTATATGCCAAAAACATGGGTTCTTAACGCTTTTATTCGCTATCGTTTGCGTTATTTACCCTTACTTGATTACAGTCGTCGCGTAAATCTATTTTTATAATATTTATAATTGGAAATGTCCTTTCGTTCTAAAAATAGAGCCCTGCATCAAGTAGCTGTAATGGGTCCCTGTTGGAATTTTCCGTTGCTCAAAAGGTACACGTGTTTATGAAAACATTTCGATCTTCTCGGCGTTTATCCAATTAGCGTGTGACATGCTGTCATATTTTTTCGAATTGCTCGGGCATTATCATAACATACAATGAATTAAAACGAAAGTAAATGTCCGGTAAAAATATTGAATAGAAGCATGTTTTCGGCTTCTTTTTGATAGCTGAGGGAAAGTTATGATGATAACAAGACTCAGCTAGTGATTTTAGGAAGCGGCAATTGAACGCACGGGCGTGTTTGCGTACCATAACGAGAACATTGCTAGAGCGATAAACACGGGGTTCCGTCAAAAAAGAAATCAGTTGGAAAAAGTGAAAGGCCAAATCAATTATGACATGATATGTAGTTTGAAAGCATCGGAAACCACAAGTTCTGATAAGGGACAACTTAACTCAGATTTATGTAAATTGAATTAAACGAAAACAGTTTATATATTATTTTTTTCATTTTAGTTGATGAGTGAATACACATATCCGTTTTTACGTCAATGCAGCTTGACACTTTCTTTGTTTTTGGTCTTATTGTTCTAGATGCTTAAGATAGTTGTCTTATTGGCAAGTGCAGTATAACATTGTCATTTATTTACTTGATGTTGCAGAATTATTTGTAAATTTAAGTTGAATGTGGTCTCCCGTCATTATATAAACCACCCTATAAACCTCAAGGTTTTGGGGGTATATCTTAAATCTGGAAACTACTTTTCATTTTTATTAAAAAGTAGATCTGGCAAAAAGGTGAAAGGACTGGCAAAACTTTCTTACAGCACCTAAATTTCGCATATATTACACAAAAATCTAAACACTTAGTCACACCTACCCCAACTATAATTAAACTGTAGGGTGATCATATGGGATCTAGAAAGGCAATTAGTTCCTGTCCAACTAGTGACACCAGCTGCAGTTTACATAAGTTTTGAGAAAATACAAAACTGACAGAACGTTTAAAACGGTACACAAATTAAATGTACAATTGCTCGTCAGTGAATAAACCAAATAAAACAGCTAGCACATATTCTACAAAGAAAGAAACACATTTAAGATGGAAACCTATCTGGGGTTGATATAATGTGATTATAACATGCCTAAATATTCAATATTGTGTTGATGAAAAACCCAATACATTAAGGAGCTTGGTGGTGAAAAACCCAATTTGATATTTGCTTGAGGGGTGAATTGGAATTGATAATGCAATTAAAAAACTTTATCACCCAATTATATAAAAAAATGGTGGGTAAAAACCCCAATTTGTGAATTCTTATCTGGAGCTCTGAGTTTATCAACCTAAAAGAAACTTTTGCATTTAAATTTAAAAGTTTTCGTAAAGGAGTCATGAGTCCAAATTTTTCTAGGCCTGTTAATATGGTTAGCTGTTTTACATTTAATCAACTTTGAGTCAATTCATGTGGAATATGTCTGTTCATAAATTCATAGTAATACAAATGGTAGTTATGTAACAAAATCTAGCCTCTAAACTTTTAATTGTGTCACGGTGGATTTGAATGGCAAGTCACGATCCTATTCCCTTAGTTGTGACATTTTAACCGAGTCACGGTGGATTCAAATGGCAAGTGATCCTATTCCCTTAGTTGTGACATTTTGACTGAGCCATGGTGGATTCAGATGGCAAGTGATCCTATTCCCTTAGTTGTGACATTTTGACTGAGTCACGGTGGATTCAGATGGCAAGTGATGCATGCATATAGCAAGAGACACCTACCCTGTTAATGTACCCAGTGTCACTCTGTTAGGAGTTAATGTGATACCCTCAGGTTAAGTTTTTCTCTGTTAGGAGTTAATGTGATACCCTCAGTCAATGTACCCAGTGTCACTCTGTTAGGAGTTAATGTGATACCCTCAGGTTTAGTTTTTCTCTGTTAGGAGTTAATGTGATACCCTCAGGTTTAGTTTTTCTCTGTTAGGAGTTAATGTGATACCCTCAGTCAATGTACCCAGTGTCACTCTGTTAGGAGTTAATGTGATACCCTCAGGTTTAATTTTTCTCTGTTAGGAGTTAATGTGATACCCTCAGTCAATGTACCCAGTGTCACTCTGTTAGGAGTTAATGTGATACCCTCAGGTTTAGTTTTTCTCTGTTAGGAGTTAATGTGATACCCTCAGTCAATGTACCCAGTGTCACTCTGTTAGGAGTAAATGTGATACCCTCAGGTTTAGTTTTTCTCTGTTAGGAGTTAATGTGATACCCTCAGTCAATGTACCCAGTGTCACTCTGTTAGGAGTTAATGTGATACCCTCAGGTTTAGTTTTTCTCTGTTAGGAGTTAATGTGATACCCTCAGTCAATGTACCCAGTGTCACTCTGTTAGGAGTTAATGTGATACCCTCAGGTTTAGTTTTTCTCTGTTAGGAGTTAATGTGATACCCTCAGTCAATGTACCCAGTGTCACTCTGTTAGGAGTTAATGTGATACCCTCAGGTTTAGTTTTCCTCTGTTAGGAGTTAATGTGATACCCTCAGTCAATGTACCCAGTGTCACTCTGTTAGGAGTTAATGTGATACCCTCAGGTTTAGTTTTTCTCTGTTAGGAGTTAATGTGATACCCTCAGGTTTAGTTTTCCTCTGTTAGGAGTTAATGTGATACCCTCAGGTTTAGTTTTTCTCTGTTAGGAGTTAATGTGATACCCTCAGGTTTAGTTTTCCTCTGTTAGGAGTTAATGTGATACCCTCAGGTTTAGTTTTCCTCTGTTTAAGGAGTTAATGTGATACCCTCAGGTTTAGTTTTCCTCCGTTAGGAGTTAATGTGATACCCTCAGGTTTAGTTTACCTCTGTTAGGAGTTAATGTGATACCCTCAGGTTTAGTTTTCCTCTGTTAGGAGTTAATGTGATACCCTCAGGTTTAGGTTTCCTCTGTTAGG
Organism: Mytilus californianus; assembly: GCF_021869535.1. Classification (NCBI taxonomy): domain Eukaryota; kingdom Metazoa; phylum Mollusca; class Bivalvia; order Mytilida; family Mytilidae; genus Mytilus; species Mytilus californianus. Next base: position 98,198,588 of record NW_026262712.1, on the reverse strand, counting down.
AGTTAATGTGATACCCTCAGGTTTAGGTTTCCTCTGTTAGGAGTTAATGTGATACCCTCAGGTTTAGTTTTCCTCTGTTAGGAGTTAATGTGATACCCTCAGGTTTAGTTTTCCTCTGTTAGGAGTTAATGTGATATTTTGAACATTGGTAAACTTAACTGTTTACTCCAACCTATTAAACAGATTACTGAATGTTTGTAGAGAGAAAACAAACAGATGATATTACAAACAGATTAAGCATAAAAAATTAATGACTGCTTCCTTCATAAGTTCATAATGAACTCTGAATCGCCAGCATGAAAATACATAAATTTGTCCTAATCAACAACACATCTAGTATGTGAGTATACCATTCCTATTATTCTGTATTTACTAGATACTTTACAAGCCCAGCTTTTTGGGTATAAGTTATACTGTATCTTAAGAATGTATAAAATGGTTTTTCTTCAGTACTGCATACAAACAATGTAGGAATCGAAACACTTTTAAATGATTTTATTACACATCAGAGCATTCTCTCCATGTATGGATATATATGTGTGTAAATGCTTTCATCATGCCACATCTCCTTACATCTAGTTTGCATATAAAAGTCTTGTAAAACACTTAAAATGTGCGAGTCTTCCAAAGACTTAAATGTCACCTGTTGTCTCCAAATAATATTTGCAGAAATGGGGAAGTCCATGTTTTGGTATGGTAAACCCCAGATATTGATCATATCATCAATTTAAATGGAAATTGAACAACTTCAAGTTCTAGAAAAGTTGGTGACAATTTATAAAAATTGTTCCTGGAGTTGTAGTTTAACACACTAATATAAGAAGAAATGGCTAATTAAGTTCATGTTTTAGTATGCGAAACCACAAAAAATCATTCAGAGGTGCATAAGGAAGAATTTATTACAGTTATGGCAATTCAGAATATAAGGGGCAGCGGGCATGACCCCAAGAACAAAACTTATTGTGCACTCTCAGGAGAGGCCTTTCCATGACAAGAATATATTTGGATTAGGAGTAGGGGTCTGAATAGTTTTTAAAATATATTTTACAAATTAGGATAAAATGGGGGCAGGGACATTCAACCCTAGAGACAACACCTATGGTACACTATAAAAGTCATGCCATTACAATTAGGAATATATATGGTTTAGGAGTGGGGTACAGTTTTGGAGTTATGAAGAGGAGCAGGATCATCACCAAAAATGGCCAAATCCTAGGGTGCACCGACAAGGTCATTGGAAACAATAATTTACGGTTTTCAGGGTTATGTCCCTAAAAATATAAAATATTTGACAGGTTCAATGTTCAGGTTAGATTCATTTTTAATGGTATGAGACACACCATCTTGGGTCACAGATCCATCCATGCACAAAATATCAATAAAAATCATTAAATCTATACCATTGGCAGCTTTCATTTTGTTTTGTGCAAATGAACATTGTATTCAAATTTCCGAAGGATCAGTCTTATTGGCATATGGTAAAAAAAAAATTGTCTGCAGATAGACATTGCTGTTAACACATCCATAACATAAATATGACAACCAAAAATGATGGTCCTACAAAAAGGTGTTACTAAATTGTTACAATTTACCTTTATAATTCATTATCTAATCAACCAAACATAAATAATGTTGAAGAACTTCATTTTCTTCAGGTACAATTTCAATTATGGCTTTATTGTATTGTATGTAAAATTACACAAAAAATAAAATTCTGGAAAGATTTTCAATTTTCTATCTGAAAACAATAGAGTTTACTATGTACAAATGAAAAGTCTTTTTTTTTATATTATGTTTTAGATACCAAAAGAACTTTTTAAATCCATTTCATATGTCAAAAACATGAACATACACTAAATTACTGTCATTTCTCTATCTATGAAATAATGCGTTTTTTCTCTTGCTATCTTGATTATCAAATAATATGACAGTTCTGAAAATTAAAATTTAGAAAAAGTCCAACTTAAAAGTTTGAAGAATGAACATGTTGAAATTTGATTTGTAAAAACATTTTAAATATTGCTACATATAAATGTTCAGAAAACTGAATAAACTGAAAAACTAATAATACTATTTCATTTAATAGAAATTAATTTAATTTTTTCTATATCTTAGTAAATAAAATAAAAAAAATAAATATTAACTTACCAGTATTATCTACCTGGAGTTCAGTTTCCGTCATCTCTCCTGAAATAACCAATCAAATTCACTCTTGTTAAAGAAAAAAAAACTTTTCAAAAGTACAAACAATATTGTAGTTAATCTTTCTATTAAATTACAATATCTCTCTATAAGATATATATCAGGGAATTTAAATGCTTTTACAGTCAAATACAAAGGAAGTTTCACTTTTCAAATATGCTGTATCTATTGAAGTCTATTTTCCATTTGCTACATTTATAAAACATGCAGTGAAAAATCAATAAAAAGTTTTGACAAGAAAGAGATGTATCACCTGCAATCTGCCTGTGGGCTGGGTTAGGCGATCAGTAATTAATCAGGTGATTGGCTCTGTCAGGTAGGGGTGTGACAATAACGGTAAAATTCATGATCAGATCAAGAGATTTCTACTTTTATGGAGAAAATAAATTCATAAAATTATTGAAGCAATGTAGCTGTTTGATAATTTTACAACTTTTTCATCACCTGTGTTGATCATTATAATTTCTGCTTTTATTTCAACAATATCAAATTCTTCATTTGGAAAATTGCATATTAATTTGAAACTCCAGTTTTTCTGCCATAAAAACACAAACATATCAAAAAATAAAAATTCTGCGAAACCATATTTTTTTTATGGATTTATTTTCTGCTCATTTTTTTATAGGATTTTATCATAAATCCAAAATTGATAACCATAAAATGAAGCAAGATTTTAACCAAAATATCTAGTATCTCCTATACTTCCAGTTATTAATCAGTGTTTTAACCTTAATGAATTTGATTACAAATGTTTTAACCATTATAGAATATTGTAACAGGAAGAAATTCGTCTATCTTGATAATCACTATCTTAATTATAACTTTGTCTAATTCTTAGCTCTTTCCCGACCTGTTGATTGTTCACAATATGAATTCTTCCTTGGTCAAAATTCAATCATGATATGTTTTCCTGTGAATTCTCTATGTTGATGTCACAAAAAAAGGCAACCATGTCTGATGATGTCACATAAAAAGAACACATAATGTTAGAGATCATTGAAAAAGAAATATAAAGTTTGTCTACATATTGCTTCCCATCACTCACCATTATATATATTGAGGCAAAGATTCCACCACCGAATCTCAAGCAATATTTCTCCACTCTCAACAGTCAAATTCTAAATGCTCAAACACTACACTAAGTCTCAAGTTTTGAAGTAAAAAATGTAACTGTCTCAAGTGGAGAAATGTTGTATCACACTGCATGCAGTGGTTGAATTTATATTCATTCCAATTTATAACTTAGTTAAGGTAAACTGGTTTCAAATGATCTTCATGGTCTTGTGTATATAATCATTTAATTAGCACCAATATTTTTTTAATATTTAGATTTTTTTTAAACAGAACTTGATTTTTATAGTTTGTTCTTATGTTGTGCTGGTACACCGCTGTCAGGCGGTATGAAAGGGTGTTTATGTTGTGCTGGTACACTGCTGTCAGGCGGTATGAAAGGCTGTTTGATACTCTCTGAAGTCATTTAAACATCTATGGTTTTAAAATTTGCCTCAAATTCAGATTGATGCCCCATTCTAAAAACCCAGAGAAATGACAATAGTCATTGAATTTAGTGAACAATCAATGTAATTATATATTAGTTTTGATGTCACTATCATGTCTCTGGCAAAATAAGTATGAGGCCTTATCTAAAGTGATATTTTACCAAGTTTGATATCTTTGTACAAGAAATCTTGTAGCAAAAAATCTTTTTGGCTAAAGCCTCATATCGAAATGTAAAAGGCAAGATCTCAAAAATGAGGCTTGGTTGCTGTCTGCTATACTTTTGCTAATTTGTCACGTTTTTTAAAAAAAATCAAGGCATTGTTTTTCTCTTTTGAATTGTTTCACATTACTTCATGTGATGGCCTTTCATACATAATAGGTTACTACACATATACGATTGTGTTTTTCACTTTGTCGCAGCCCCTGTATATTTTTAGGCCCGAGAACACAGTTATTTCATAGTGCATTTCTTTTAGACAATAAATTCAAATTAAAAAAATCGCACCTGCTCTATCTCAAAAAGATTTTTACAGTGTAGTGTACTACTATTGATACAAATAATATCAAAATTATAGAAACTTCTACCAGCTCTAACTCAAAATAATGACAATTCTGTGTTAAAGGGGGCTAAATTTCAGTTTGACAGCTTCAGACATTCTCTAATTTTTGACCTTTTTTTACTGGACCAAATCACTACTTAACATAAAGATTCAGCACCCAAATTTTTTTAACATGTAATTTCATCCCCTTACTTAATATTTCATGCATAAAATATCAAGAAATAAATTGGGAAAGTGCATAAAAAAAAAATGCAAGTTATACACTGTTCACACTAGGGACTATATTCGTAGACAACGAAAACCAAAGGACGATAACTGTGTCCTTGGACCTAATAGGATAGAAAGACTTGACCAATTTTAATAAAACTTTGCATGACTTAAGCTTAGGAAATTATAAGATAGTTGGACAAGTTTCATGGCCATAGGATATATATTATAGAAACTAGGGTCATTTTAATATTGAAATTTGGATGTTTATTTTTGACGTTTAAATCAAATATTTTCAACTGTCAAGATTTTGGCCTAAAAAATTTAAATATTGCAAAAATTTGCTTTTTAAATACTCTTGAATATAATATAATAAGTATTAAAATCAACGAAACACTCATTTGATTTATCAGATTTATCACAGTTATTCAAAAGTCAAATTCTTATGAGCCTGTGCCTGAAAATAGAGATTTTCGAATTAAGGGAAGCCTTACATAAACATGCATTTTTTTCAACCAATTTGAAGTTTTTGAAGTTTTTTAACCATACATTATTCTTCCATATATATTAAATGTACTTTAAATGTAAAGAAAAGTTACAAAAATTCGTAAGGGTTCCGCGGAACCCAGTGTCTCACCTACTTTTGCTGTTAATCGCAGGCTCAACAAAAATGAGGAAAAAAATTAATAAAAATATTCCTCTCTATACTATCTTTTGATTGTAAGTAGCTTCTGTCCAAGTTTGGTAAAAATCCAGGATGGTATTTGAATCTAATAAATGAGTTTAAAACTTTAACTGCAGACTGTATGTAAAGTTAACTGGAAGAAAAACTAAGTCCATTTATAAGTAAAATACGGAAAAATGGAACAAAATTTTATCAAAGTTTCCTTCTAGATACTAGCTTTTGATCATAAACAAGCTTCTGTCCAAGTGTGGTACAAATCCAGGATAGTTTAAGAAAGTTGTTAAAATTTTAAAAACTTTAATCACAGAGTGAATGTAATGTTAACTGGCAGAAAAACTAAGTCCATTTATAAGTAAAATACGGAAAAAATGGAATTTTTTTTTTACAAAATTTACCTCTAGATACTATCTTATGATCATAAACAAGCTTCTTTCCAAGTTTTGTAGAAATCCAGGATAGTTTAAGAAAGTAATTAAAATTTCAAAAACTTTAACCACAGAGTGAATGTAATGTTTCCTGGCAGAAAAACTAAGTCCATTTATAAGTAAAATACGGAAAAAATGGACTTTTTTTTTTACAAAATTTACTTTTGAATATAATCTTATGATCATAAACAAGCTTCTGCCCAAGTTTGGTAGAAATCCAGGATAGTTTAAGAAAGTTATTAAAATTTCAAAAACTTTAACCACAGAGTGAATATTTGTGGACGCCAACGACGGAATGTAGGATCGCTATGTCTCGCTTTTTCGACAAAAGTCGAAGGCTCGACAAAAAGCATACCACATGAGTATATAAAATGCTTCGCTGGGCGCAGCTTGATACGACCGCAGAGGTCGAACCCTGAACAGTTGGGGCAAGTATGGACACAACATTCAAGCTTGATACAGCTCTGAATTTGGATTGTGATTAAATATTTGACACAGCATAGGTTTCTGACACAGAAAGAATGTGGTCTAAGAACTTCAATTTTTTTAATTTACCTATTATGGTCCAATGTCCAAAATCAAAATACATGGTTAGATTCAGCATATCAAAGAACCCCATATATTCAATTTTTGTTGAAATCAAACTAAGTTTAATTTTGGACCCTTTGGACCTTAATGTAGACCAATTTAAAAAACAGGACCCAAAATTAAAAATCTAAAAACAATGTTAGATTTGGCATATCAAAGAACCCCAATAATTCAATTTTTGATGAAATCAAACAAAGTTTAATTTTGGACCCTTTTGACCTCAATATTAACCAATTTGATAGCGGGCCCACAAATAAAAAATCTAAATACTGGTAAGATTCAGCATATCAAAGAACCCCATATATTCATTTTTTGTTGAAATCAAACAAAGTTTAATTTTGGACCCCAATTTGGACCAACTTGAAAACTGGGCCAAAAATCTAAAATCTAAATACATGTTTAGATTCAGCATATCAAAGAACCCCATATATTCAATTTTTGTTGAAATCAAACAAAGTTTTATTTTGGACCCCAACTTGGACCAACTTGAAAACGGGCCCCATAATCAAAAATCTAAACACATGTATAGATTCAGCATTTCAAAGAACCCCAAAAATTCAATTTTTGTTAAAATCAAACTCAGTTTAATTTTGGACCCTTTGGACCTTAATGTAGACCAATTTAAAAAACGGGACCCAAAATTAAAAATCTAAATACACGGTTAGATTTGGCATATCAAAGAACCCAAATAATTCAATTTTTGATGAAATCAAACAAAGTTTAATTTTGGACCCTTTTGACCTCAATATGAACCAATTTGATAGCGGGCCCACAAATAAAAAATCTAAATACATGGTAAGATTCAGCATATCAAAGAACCCCATATATTCAATTTTTGTTGAAATCAAACAAAGTTTAATTTTGGACCCCAACTTAGACAAACTTGAAAACTGGGCCCATAATCAAAAATCTAAACACATGTTTAGATTCAGCATATCAAAGAACCCCAAGAATTCAATTTTTGTTAAAATCAAACTAAGTTTAATTTTGGACCCTTTTGACCTCAATATGAACCAATTTGATAGCGGGGTCCACAAATAAAAAATCTAAATACATGGTTAGATTCAGCATATCAAAGAACCCCATATATTCAATTTTTGTTGAAATCAAACAAAGTTTAATTTTGGACCCCAATTTGGACCAACTTGAAAACTGGGCCAAAAATCAAAAATCTAAATACATGTTTAGATTCAGCATATCAAAGAACCCCATATATTCAATTTTTGTTAAAATCAAACAAAGTTTAATTTTGGACCCTTTGGACCTTAATGTAGACCAATTTGAAAACTGGACCCAAAATTAAAAATCTAAATACACAGTTAGATTCGGCATAACAAATAAATAAATGTGGTCAAAGATTTTACAAATCTAATGCGCCATACTGGTCTTCCTTTATAAATATGCATTTCTTCAAACATAATTTAAAAGCAGTGTAAGGGAAGTAACCAAAACGTTGTATTTGGATTACCTCCCTTACACTGTTTTAAATTATCTTAATTGTTCATTAACCATTACTTTATACATAATTTAAAAGCAGTGTAAGGGAGATAATTTCAATGATGTATTTGATTTATCTCCCTTACACTGCTTTAAATTATGTTTTGTACTAAAGTATTTGTCCATTAATGAGGACAACCTTGTTTTTCCCCCTTTTTTGCCCCTTATTCTTAAACGGTTTGAGCAATAACCCCCCAAAGCAAATCCTAACCATCCCTTTGTGGTATGGAAACTTGTAGTATAATTTCAGAAAGATCCATACACCGTTCCACAGTTATTGTCTGGAAACTAGAAAATGCTTATTTTTGGCCCCTAATTCCTTAACTGTTGGTACCATAACCCCCAAAATCGATCCCCACCTTCCTTTTGTGGTATTGAACCTTATGGTAAAATTTCATAGAGATCCATTCACTTAAACTAAAGTTAGAGTGCGAAAACTAATGTGTCTTCGGACGACGACGCCGGACGACGACGATGCCAGACGACGACGACGACGACGCCAACGTCATACCAATATACGACCACAAAATTTTTTTTGCGGTCGTATAAAAATGGTCTTAGGCCATGTAAGACTGAGAATTATTTAGAGTCGATTTAGGCCGTAGCCCATATTTACATATAAAAATGCACACAGAGGCTATAAGAAATGGAAATTTGTTACTTTTTGCTCATTTCTATGCTATGATGTTATGATACAAGACGTCTAATTGCAAAAGAACTCTTGAATTCAACTTTTTTTGCAGACAGTATGGTCTGATGACCAGTTTTTCACTTTTCAATGGAAAACTTGCATGTAGTTTTAGTCTCAATTGGCATATATTTGAACCACTTACTATCCTAAAGAAGAAAATTATGGTAGCATATGAAATGAATAGGGTGTAATGATCATTGTAAAGTGTTTTTTTTTAACAGATTTAGTGAAATATTTGTGATGGACTACAGATTTTATGTACAAAGCTCTTCACATTTCACATACATCAAACAGGCCGTTTAACCAGGGACATAAATACAAATATTCTGCACATTTTTTCTGTGATAATCTACTTTTCTCTAGATTCAGAGTTCACAAATGGTTAATTAAATTTGATTTGAGCATAGAAATACAAATATCAGGAACATAAAAAGCTGTCAGATAGAAATTCAGCATGGCTCTTAGGCATAAAATGGAAACTGCTTTAAAATGCCTATTTTAGCCGCATAATGCCAAAATGGGACATTTTAACAGAATTTCTGTCAAACAAAGATGTAAATCCTTTACTTTTATTGAGTTTGACAAATTGAAACCAGCAAACCATTCAGGAAAGTTGCCAAAGTACAGAATCTACATTTACGGAATTCATCTCTTTAAGGCCCGAGAACACAGTTATTTCATAGTGCATTTCTTTTAGACAATAAATTCAAATTAAAAAAATCGCACCTGCTCTATCTCAAAAAGATTTTTACAGTGTAGTGTACTACTATTGATTCAAATAATATCAAAATTATAGAAACTTCTACCAGCTCTAACTCAAAATATTGACAATTCTGTGTTAAGGGGGGCTAAAATTCAGTTTGACAGCTTCAGACATTTTAATTTTTGACCTTTTTAACTGGACCAAATCACTACTTAACATAAAGATTCAGCACCCAAATTTTTTTAACATGTAATTTCATCCCCTTACTTAATTTATTTCATGCATAAAATATCAAGAAATAAATTGGGAAAGTGCATAAAAAAAAATGCAAGTTATACACTGTTCACACTAGGGACTATATTCGTAGACAACGAAAACCAAAGGACGATAACTGTGTCCTTGGACCATATAGAGTGATCCATAGTTGTTAGTATCCTCATTTATTCTCTAGTGGATAGTTGTTTAAATTGCAACCATACCATCTCCTTATTTTATACTGATTTTGACATTATTTTGTTATTTTCCATAAAATACAATAAGTTTGAAGCCTAAAAGAATATATAATACACAATTAACAAATTAATTTATTGATATTTGATAGACTAATAAATAATGTCTTTGGAATATCTGAAGCAAAGTTAATTGATAGATTTAAAATACTTTTGAATTTTGAATTCAAGTGATGACCAAAAAAGTGGCCTTATCCAATTTTACGTCAATAAATAAAATATTGTATTTAATAAAACTCACAAAATTTCAAATTTTAACTTGCCATGTTAGCCATATCAAATTTGAGTGGATCAAAGTCCAATCAAAAAAATTCAATAAATATGATGCTGCAAAGTTATAGTGGATTTTAAATCTGATCAGGAAGTTTTAATTAATGCATTATTGTATTTAAACAATTAAAAGCCAGAGTGGATTTACATTTAATCATGAAATTTCAATATTTAAATCTGATTTGGAAATTTCAATAGATAAAATGCTGTATCTGACCAACCACACTATTGAAAAATATTCTTAGAACTACAACCTAATCTGAAACAAGAGGCTCCACGGAACTGAATTCCAAATACCAACTTTTTGTTAAGCAGAGAGGTGGCTTATTCTTCCAGGTTTCCAAGGAAAAATCTTTGGTGGTACAATTATAATCAATGGAAAATCATGCTTTTAAAAATTGTGTAAAATTTTAATTCAAATTGTGTAAAATGTTAATTCAAATATAAAAGAGCACTTCATAAACAACAACTAAAGTCACAGTAAACAGCACTAGCTGTTAGAAAACAAATTCTTATTTTGTTTTTAAGTATGAATTATTATGTTGAGTATATTTCAAAGTATCAAATTTAAGAAATCTGAAAGTGTTTAGAAACGTCTTGATAGTCAAAAATATATTGTTTTCAATTTATTTATTTTTCTTGGCATGGGTTATATTAAAAACCTGTTTTTTTTCCTTTTTTTTTTTTTTTAATAATAAACACATCAAGTGTGATAGATAAATTCTAAAAGTAACTGTTAATATAAACCATCATAGCAGGAGAGACTTACCATGACGCAACCTGAGTATTGATCCTTTTGGAGTTCATGCAATTCCTACAGTTTTTGTTTGTTGACCTTATTTGTTTCTTTCTAATTAATTTACTATATATGGACATCGTTAAAGTTCTTTTGCCTTAATTTAACAATGATACATTGGGACATTTACAGTAGCAAATTTTAATTCTTTCCTCAGCAGTATTTGAAGCAATGTACTATGCTAACCAGTGTCCAAGTGTTTTAGGGTGCTGATACATGTATATACTGAATCAGATAATCATTGAGTGTCTCCAGCAGATGCTCCAGGGAAGAAATCCATTAGCTCAATTAGTAAAGTGATGGCTGTGCTATAGGTCCTGGGTTTTGAGGCTGAGCTATGGGTCCTGGGTTTTGAGGCTGTGCTAATTGATTCTGGGTGTTATCCAAGGTGATTAAGTGGTTAAATGGTGGAAGGAAATTTGGTTAAATTGTGGAAGGAAAGTTCATACTTTACTGTAACGTGTATATTCATGTATGCCCTATAATCAGATTATAAATTATGTTGTTCAAATATGTTAACTTGAATGTAAAGACCAGCTTCTCAATGAACAAGACCAATACTGGGTCTGAACATGCCTGCATTGCCACATGTAATTGATTAAGGTTTCATGTATACTGAATCATAACTGATCATTCCCTTTCATTGAAGGCAAGAAAACTTTGACAAGAATTTTTCTTGTACAATGATCCATCGAGTGTTGTCAAATTTCCAAAGACAGGAAGTGGCTGCACTGTAGATGTAAAAATTGCCTATTAGCTACACCTCAACATTATCAATCTGCAGACATTAATATTAAACCATTCCCCTTCATAGAAGCCAAGAAAACTTTGACGAAAATTTTCTTTGTGCAATGAGTATTGAAAAATTTGTAACTATTGGCAAATAGGAAGTGGCTAAACGGAGGATATAAAAATTGCTTACTAACTACAACCCAACACAATCAAGCTGCAGACCAAATATAAAATCATTCGCTTCAATAGCAGCTATAAAAAGTTTGAAGAAAATTTTCCTTGCAGCAAAAAGGAAGTGGCTGCACAGTGTATGTATTAATTGTTTACTCCCTAAAAGTCAACATTATCAAACTGCAGACCAAATATTAAACCATTGCCTGTCATAGAAGCCTAGAAAAGTTTTGTTTTCCTTGTGCATTGAGTGTTGTAAAATTTCATACTATCGGCAAACAGGAAGTGGCTACACTGTGGATGTAAAAATTGCTTATTTGCTACAACACAACATTATCAAGCTGCAGACCAAATATTAAATCATTCCCATTCATAGAAGACAAGAAAACTTTGATGAAAGTTTAACCTACATATGGACATTTGGATGGACAGCACTTACTAGACCTGTTTTGGCCTTGGGTGATGCATGTAACAATATTTAAATCTGTCACCATTAATGGGAACTGTGATAGAGTCAATCTTAATCTTAAATAGCTATGAGAAGGGACAAGGGGGAGATTATAAATCAAATTTAAGACAATATGTTATTTTTTATAATATAAAACAAGTGCTGAAATTAAAATGGCAATACTTTAACATGCAAACTATGCAAAACATGCAAAGTCAATGAACCATGACTAAAGGAACAGGACCAAAAACCTCCATGGAAATGCCAATGATTATACAATTACATACAAAATACCATTGACTTATCATAGATGATTCCCTTTAATCTGACCTAATTAAACACAAACTCTTAACATGAAAACTATGCTAAAGTTTCAAAGTACGGACCATGACTGAGGGGGTGGGGCTACATAATCTTCATGGCAAGGTGATGTTCCTATGTTTATATAACTGCATACTGAATATCATTGAACTACAACTAGTATTATTCCCAGCTGCCACTGGAAACTGCATGCCTTAAAGCCTCTTAATAGACTTCATCAACACCAAACAAAAAAAATTGCTGCTAATTAAACCATTGCTGTATCAGTGTCATGATTTATTTTCTAGAATCAACCCTCCTTAAATCTTTGCTCAAATAAAGTAACTAAGCATGTTTGCTACTCTTGTTTTTGACTTTTTGTTAGATTTTGGGAATACTCTAGTTTTATCCATCATCAGAGTGAGTAGTGCCAATAAAAAGATTTGCCCGCAAAACCCTACATTTCTTTTCATTGATTTATTACATATAGTTTAAAAAGCCATTTTTGAAAATGTTATAAAATATAGAGAGAACCTGATTCAAGCCAAATTTTCCATTGATTATATCCACAAACCGTTAATTTTTTTCTGCTTTTTAAGTTCCTTTACTTATTTACTATAAATTTAGTCTTTTAATAAAATGCTTCGCTGAGCGCAGCCTGATACGACCGCAGAGGTCGAAGCCTGAACAGTTGGGGCAAATTTGGACACAATATTCAAGCTTGACACTGTTTGAATTTGGATTGTGATCAAATTTTGACATAATATATGTTAACTATTGTGTTTTCTATTATTTTGTTTATATTATTTTCAGGTACATGTTACTTGGTGGGTTTTGTTTATAGATTAGTAAAGACATTAGATTAGACAATAGATTTTATATTGAAGCCATAATTAATCAGCTAACAGTGGTAGCAGAGCTAATAAAGATGGCAACAGCACCTAGTTACAAGAACCCACCAGGTTTGACCAAAGATAAGAGTTATCAACAATGGAAAAATGAGGTAAAAATGTGGCAACTCGTGACTGATCTGGACAAGAAGAAGAGAGGTTTGGCTTTAGCTTTGTCATTACAAGAAAAACCAAGGGAAGTAGCCCTAGAAGTAGATCCCAGTGATTTAGATGTTGATGAAGGAGTAGATAAGCTAATAACTGAGTTGGACAAGCTTTTTGAGAAGGATAAAATTGATCAGGCTTATGCTGCTTATACTGTATTTGATCAGTTCCACAGAGGAGAGGATGTAAGCATGTCTGATTATATCATTGAATTTGAGCAGAGATATAATAAATGTAAGAAATATGATATGGGACTTCCAGACGCAATTCTAGCTTTTAAACTTCTGGACAATGCTGGATTAAGTCAAGGTTATTGTCAGCTGGCACTAACTGCATGTTCTGACCTTAAATTCGACACAATGAAATCTGCTTTGAATAGGATATTTGCATCAAAATCTTAAAATGTTCCTGGAGAACGAGACTCTGTTGTAACTGTTAAAGAAGAATCAGCTTTTGTCAGTGATGGCTATTATCAGAGAGGTCGAAGTTCAAGAAGAAATTTTCCTCGTAATCGAGCTGATAGATCTACCAACTTTAGTAGACTTAAGACTAAAATGAATCCAGTCTTTAATGGTAATGTCTCAAGATGTAAAATATGTGATTCCAAATTTCATTGGGTCAAAGATTGTCCTCACAAGCAGCTTGATGTAAATTTAACAGAACATGAGAGTGATGAATTAAATGAAACTGTAAATATAACATTATTTACCTCAGCACAGGAATTTAAGCCTCTAATGGTGTTTGTCGCAGAAGCCTACAATGCCGCAGTTATTGATACTGCATGTTCTAAGACAGTATGTGGTTATAAATGGTTGTATGCAGAATCACTTGATCCAGGGCTTGATCAAATTACTTGTTTTGAAAGTCATGTACCATTCAAGTTTGGTGATGGACAAACAGTATACTCATATCAGAAAGTGAAAATACCAGCACTTATTGAGTCAGTTAAGTGCTCAATTGAAACAGAAGTAGTGGATTGTGAAATACCGTTATTGTTAAGTAAAACCTCTCTGAAGCGAGCAAGCACTATCCTTGATCTCAGCAATGACAAGGTTACCATGTTTGGACAGTTAGTGGATGTGAACCTAACTTCAAGTGGTCATTACTGTATCAACATTAAAGACAAGCAATATAAAAACAGAATGAGAGTGAGGAGGTTTTGTGCATTGATACAAAATTATCTTTAAAAAAGAAAAGGGAGATTCTATTGAAGTTGCACAAGCAGTTTGGACATGCATCATCAGATAAACTTTTATCCCTTTTGCAAAGTGCTGGTTCTGTTGATTCTGAAACAAAGACAATTCTTAAAGATATCTGCTCAAAGTGTTTAATTTGCCACAAGTTCAAACATCCAGAAGCCAAACCAGTGGTCACATGCAAATGATTTCAATCAAATTGTGGCAATGGACCTTCATGAAATTGACCATAACTTTTATTATCTACATATTATTGACTTATTCAGCAGATTGAGTGCAGCTGCTATCATCAGTAGAAAGGATTCTAAAGTTATTGTAGACAAGTTCATGCAGATATGGGTTGGTGTTTATGGTGCATCTGAAGTTGGTGTTTATGGTGCATCTGAAGTTGGTGTTTATGGTGCACCTGAAGTTGGTGTTTATGGTGCATCTGAAGTTGGTGTTTATGGTGCACCTGAAGTTGGTGTTTATGGTGCATCTGAAGTTGGTGTTTATGGTGCATCTGAAGTTGGTGTTTATGGTGCACCTGAAGTTGGTGTTTATGGTGCATCTGAAGTTGGTGTTTATGGTGCATCTGAAGTTGGTGTTTATGGTGCACCTGAAGTTGGTGTTTATGGTGCACCTGAAGTTGGTGTTTATGGTGCATCTGAAGTTGGTGTTTATACAGATAATGGAGAAGAATTTAATTCACAGATATTTAGAGACATGGCAGAAAATTTGAATATGTCAGTAAAAACAACAGCAGGATACAGTCCATGGTCCAATGGAGTAGTTGAAAGACACAATGCAACTCTAACAGAAACCATCAATAAAATGAGAGAGAGCTCTAACCTTCATGGGAGACTGCCGTCAGTTGGGCAATTCATGCTAAGAACAGTTTGTTGAACGTGTATGGCTACAGTCCATATCGAATAGTTTTTGGAAGGAACCCAAACATGCCATCATCTATAGTTAACAAGCCTCCTGCATTAGTAGGTACAACCATTAGTAACGTTATGGGAAAACATCTAGTTAGCTTACACGAAGCTAGAGAAGCATTTATTGCGTCAGAATCCTCTGAGAAAGTTAGAAGGGCACTACGTAAGCAAATCCGGCCTTCAGGAGAAAAATGCAAAAATGGTGACAAAGTTTTCTTCCTTCGAGACAATCAGTGGAAAGGACCTGGCTGGGTAATAGGTCAAGATAATGTAGTTGTTTTTGTAAGATATGGAGGTACATATGTGCCCGTACATGAAAGTAGAATAAAAAGAGACATTGATGTTGAAAGAAAACAAAAGATTACTCATAAGCATACAGCAAAGTCAACTCATGTGCGTAAGTCGCAAGCTGCAACCTATAACAACAACACTGAATCAGATCATGACCTAGTATACTATGAGAGTGATGATGAAGAGCCTCTTCACAATGATACTGACAATGATGAAAACCAAGAAAGTGTTGAAGGATCTGCAGACGAGAGTGCTGCTGATAGTGCTGATGATCAAGATGATAGTCATGCTGGTAGCCAGAATGGTAGTTTGAATGGTGAAGATAGTCCTGAGTCTGATGAGAGAGACAGCCTTGATTTGGATCAGGCAGAGAATGATATACATGAGGAAAGTATGGAACATAATGCTGAGTCACAGGCAAATGATTGTATGAAATTAAAGAAGGATCAGATGGTGAATTTTAAAATTACTGGTGAAAATGACACAAGAGAAGCAATAATTTTAGGCAGGGCAGGAAAGGCTACAACTGATAAGAAGAGTTGGTACAATATAGAATACAATCAGCCAGAAAATATTAGCGGTGAACAGATTTCAATTGATCTAAGAACAGTCAATGATTTAAAAGTTGTAAACCAGTCAGATGACGAGAATGAAGATGTACTTTTAAGTGTTATTGATTTTACCGAGGCTAAAGAGGCAGAACTGGATAACTGGAGAAAGCATAATGTGTATGAAGAAGTTAAAGACAATGGTCAAAACTGTATCTCCACAAGGTGGGTTTATACTATGAAAGAATTGGAAAACGAATTTCATAGAAAAGCTAGATTGGTAGCAAAAGGTTTTGAAGAAGACAGCCTAGATGAGATACCAAAGAATTCTCCAACATGTGAAAAGCAGTCTCTACGACTGATTTTATCAATTATTGCTAATAAAAGATGGTCAGTTAATTCAGTGGATATTAAAACTGCTTACCTGCAAGGAGAGAAAATGCAAAGAGAAGTCTACTTGAGACCTCCTAAAGAAGCTAAAGCAAATGGTAAAGTCTGGCGCCTAAACAAATGTGTATATGGTCTTGCAGATGCATCCTTAAAGTGGTACGAAAAAGTTAAAACAACATTGCTAGATTGTGGAGGAACAGTGTCAAAGATTAATTCAGCAGTATTCTATTGGTATAATGAAAAAGGTTTGACTGGTGTCCTAGCAGTTCGTGTAGATGACTTTCTTTGGGCAGGATCCAGTTCCTTTGAGGAAAGTGTTGTATCCAGAATTAGGGATATGTTCAAGGTAGGGAAAGAATCCTGTGAGTCTTTCAAATATTTGGGTCTTGAAATCAGCCAAGAAAATGAAACTATTGTTCTCAGCCAGAAAGACTATGTCAAAATGTTGAAGACTGTTTTAATAAATAAAGACAGAGTTAAAACGTCTCCTCTTTCATCATCAGAGCAGACTCTATTGAGGTAAAAAAAAGGACAATTATTATGGTTAGCAAGACAAACACGTCCAGACATTGCATTTGATGTTGCTGCCATTTCATCAAAAATTAAGACTAGCACTATTGAAGATCTAAAGAAAGTCATTAAGATAATAAGGAAGGTGCAAAATGATCCTGTTTCACTGCAATTCCAGAATCTTGGACATAATGTGAAATTTGTGTTGTTCAGTGATGCTTCATTTGGAAATCTTCCAGATGGTGGAAGCCAAGGTGGTTATGTTGTCTTTTTGATGGGCGATGATAAGAAATTGAGAAGGGTTGTTCATAGTACATTGACAAGTGAAGCCTTGGCCTTAGCTGATGGTGTGGATTGTGTAATATCTTTAGCAGCTCTGTTTAAGGAATTAATGCATAATGAGCACGAATTGAAGCATACTCCAGTAACTTGTTTTGTTGACAACAAAGACCTTTATCATGCAATATACTCTGATAAACCTGTTGGAGAGAAGAGATTGAGGGTGGAGATCAATGCAATAAAGCAATTGCTTCAAGATGGAGAGCTTAAAGAAATTAAATGGATTCAGACTAATGAACAAATCGCCAATGTTCTTACAAAGCATGGTGCTTCTGGACAAGACATCTTACGTTGTTTTGAAAAAGGACTTTTGAATTCAAGCCTTTTGTAATTGGTGTAACTGACAATAAAAAAAGGAGCAGAAAGATCAGATAAATACTACTTGATATTATCACATTTCAATTGCCTTTATTTTTCGTTATTATTTGGACATTAACATTTCTAATGAAAAGAGAAAAGGATTAGATTGTTAACTATTGTGTTTTCTATTATTTTGTTTATATTATTTTCAGGTACATGTTACTTGGTGGGTTTTGTTTATAGATTAGTAAAGACATTAGATTAGACAATAGATTTTATATTGAAGCCATAATTAATCAGCTAACAATATAGGTTTCTGACACAAAATAAATGTGGTCAAAGATCTTAAAAATTTATTGCTCAATACTGTGTAATGGAAGATTTCTTCTTGAAACTTTTCAAAAATTTGAAATTTGAAAAATTTTGAAAAAAAAAATATGAACCCCTTAAAAAAATTGGAAAAAAAATCCCCCCTCCCAAACGTTTTGAATCCCCCCTTGGAGCAAGTACCCCCACACTCAATCTAAGCCTTCCCTTTGTAGTATGGAACCTTGTAGTACAATTTTAGAGAGATACATACACTTAAACACAAGTTATAATGTCTTGAAACTAGAAAAAT